>NC_053426.1:64887997-65251416 GCF_007990345.1 Gossypium hirsutum
AATTTCCGGAAGAATTATAGCACGTTCATTGATCAGAGCGTAAGGATTTGAACTCGCAAGGCCGTATGCTGTATTGAATGAACTGTTCGTAGCTTGTAGTATGCCGGAGTGTGTGCTGATGAGGTTGCTATGTGCAAGTTGAGGAGGATTGAATGAAGATTTAAGCTCTAATGGGTTTTTGAATAAAGTTCGTAACACTAGTCGACGGCCTGCAAGGCGGAAGAATTGGAAGGAGAAGAGGAAGGCTGATTTGAAGCTAGAGATTATCGTAAAGATCGACGGGTAAAGCTCGTTCTCACTGTAAAGATCAGGGAGGACATTATAAGTCGAGGCGACTGCGGGAATTTCCATCAGGGCAAGACATCGATGGGCTCCGAGCTACTTCGTAGCTAGTGTGGGCAATAATCGTGTGGAAGGACCCCTTAGATGCACGGCTGGATAGAAAATAAGACAATCAAGAAGGAGAATTAAGAACCACCGAGAATTTAGGGGCAGGGGTGGTAGTCAGAGGGGGCTTCTGATACGGCCGATCGAGCCGAGAACCGTACTCCTGCTAGAGCATATGCCATTCGCGCACGAGAGGAGGCATCCTCCCCCGACGTCATCACTGGTACCTTCACTCTCTTTGATACTAATGTGATTGCATTAATTGACCCTGGTTCTACTCATTCATATGTATGCGAAACCTTAGCAACCAGTAAGACTCTACCTGTTGAGTCTACTGAGCTCGTAATTCGAGTATCAAACCCTTTGGGTCAATGCGTACTTGTTGATAAAGTGTGTAAGAGATGCCCTCTAATAATCCGAGAATCCTGTTTTCCGGCCGATTTGATGCTTTTGCCGTTCGACGAGTTTGATGTTATTCTTGGTTTGGATTGGTTAACCGCGCATGATGCGGTTGTGAATTGCAAAAGCAAGACTATCGATTTGAGGTGCGCAAATAACGAAATAATCCGAGTTGAGTCTGCAGACTTAAGGGGGTTGCCAGCTGTAATATCAGCAATGTTGGCCCAGAAATATGTAAGGAAAGGGTGCGAAGCATACCTCGCGTATGTACTTGATGACAAGGAGTTAGAAAAGAAACCCGAATCGGTGCCGGTGGTCTGTGAATACCCGGATGTTTTTCCTGAAGAGTTACCGGGTTTGCCACCTGTTCGGGAGGTAGAGTTTGGTATTGAGCTTGTACCTGGAACTACGCCTATTTCGATCGCTCCGTATCGTATGGCACTAACCGAGTTAAAAGAGTTGAAAGCTCAGTTGCAAGAATTGACGGATAGAGGTTTCGCTCGACCGAGTTTCTCACCTTGGGGTGCACCAGTATTGTTCGTGAAAAGAAGGACGGAACCATGAGGTTGTGCATTGATTATCGTCAACTGAATAAAGTGACGATAAAGAATAAGTATCCGTTATCGCGTATTGATGATCTGTTCGATCAATTAAAGGGAGCATCGGTGTTTTCAAAGATAGATTTGAGATCGGGTTATTATCAGTTGCGGATTCGAGATTCGGACGTACCCAAAACTGCTTTCAGAACGAGGTACGGTCACTACGAGTTCTTAGTGATGCCGTTCGGGCTCACTAATGCCCCTGCGGTGTTTATGGATTTGATGAATCGGATCTTCAGGCCGTATTTGGATCGGTTCGTAGTTGTGTTTATTGATGACATCTTGGTCTATTCAAGAGATGAGACCGAACATGCTGAGCATCTGAGGCAAGTGTTGCAAATTTTGCGGGATAAGCAGTTATATGCTAAGTTCAGTAAGTGTGAGTTCTGGTTAAGAGAGGTTAGCTTCTTGGGTCATGTGGTATCCGCATCGGGTATTCGAGTTGACCCGAGCAAAATTTCAGCCATACTTAACTGGAAGCCTCCGAGAAATGTTACCGAAGTCCGGAGCTTTCTAGGGCTCGCCGGTTATTACCGACGATTTGTCAAAGGTTTCTCGATGATAGCCACACCAATGACGAAGCTACTTCAGAAGGATGTTAAGTTCGAATGGACGGAGAAATGTCAGAAAAGCTTCGATCAACTGAAAACTCATCTGACTGAAGCTCCAATTTTGGTGCAACCCGAATCGGGTAAAGAGTTTGTCATTTATAGTGACGCATCCCTACTTGGGTTGGGTTGCGTATTGATGCAAGAAGGTCGAGTTGTGGCCTATGCGTCAAGACAATTGAAGCCACACGAGAGAAATTATCCGACCCATGATCTCGAACTAGCCGCCATTGTGTTTGCATTGAAAATATGGCGACATTATTTGTTTGGTGAGAAGTGCCATGTGTTTTCGGATCACAAAAGTCTCAAATATTGATGACTCAACGAGACTTGAATCTGCGACAAAGACGTTGGCTTGAATTGTTGAAAGATTACGAGCTTGTCATTGATTACCACTCGGGAAAGGCTAATGTGGTTGCGGACGCCTTAAGCCGGAAATCACTGTTTGCTTTGCGAGCGATGAATGTACACTTGTCTGTTCTACCTGACAATGTGTTAGTAGCTGAATTAAAAGCCAAACCATTATTAACTCATCAAATTCGTGAAGCTCAGAAAGTCGATGATGAATTGGTTGCAAAACGAGCTGAGTGTGTTCCGAACAAGGAATCGGAGTTTCAGATTGATGATGATGGTTGTTTGAGGTTTAGAAGTCGTTTGTGTGTTCCAAGGAATTCGGAACTCATTCCGATGATTCTGAACGAAGCCCATTGTAGCCGAATGTCAATTCACCCGGGGAGCACGAAAATGTACAACGACTTGAAACGTCGGTTTTGGTGGCATGGTATGAAACGAGACATCTCCGACTTTGTTTCGAGATGTTTAATATGTCAACAAGTGAAAGCGGAACATCAAGTGCCTTCCGGGTTACTTCAGCCGATCATGATACCCGAGTGGAAATGGGACCGAGTCACAATGGACTTTGTGTCCGGACTGCCATTGTCCGCAAGTAAGAAGGATGCGATTTGGGTTGTTGTTGAAAGGCTGACTAAGTCGGCTCACTTTATCCCCGTGCGTACGGATCTTTCATTGGATAAACTAGCCGAATTGTATGTCTCTCAGATTGTGGGATTACATGGAGTACCTATTTCTACCGTGTCGGATAGAGATCCGAGATTCACCTCACGATTTTGGAAGAAATTGCAAGAAGCTTTGGGTACCAAGCTGCATTTTAGCACCGCTTTTCACCCCCAAACCGATGGTCAAACCGAGCGGATAATTCAGATACTTGAGGATATGTTGAGATGTTGCATCCTCGAGTTCAGTAGTTCATGGGAACGGTATTTACCTTTGATTGAATTCGCTTACAACAATAGTTTTCAATCAAGTATTAAGATGGCACCTTACGAGGCCTTGTACGGTCGTAAATGCCGTACACCATTGTTTTGGACCGAGCTCGGTGAAAGTAAAATTTTCGGAGTCGATTTGATTAAAGATGCCGAACAGAAAGTAAGGGTAATCTGTGAAAGTCTAAAGGCAGCCACGGATCGTCAGAAATCGTATGCGGATTTGAAACGAAAGGACATTGAATATCAGGTGGGAGATAAAGTGTTTCTTAAAGTTTCGCCTTGGAAAAAGGTACTCAGATTTGGCCGAAAGGGCAAGTTGAGTCCGAGATTCATTGGGCCATACGAAATATCCGAACGAGTCGGTCCAGTTGTGTATCGATTGATTTTACCCCCTGAACTTGAAAGGATTCATGACGTCTTTCATGTTTCGATGCTTCGGCGCTATAGATCCGATCCTTCGCACATAATTAGTCCGTCGGAGGTTGAAATTCAGGCTGATATGAGTTATGAAGAAGAGCCGATGCGTATCCTAGCTCGTGAAGTGAAGGGGTTGCGAAACAAAAGGGTTCCGTTAGTAAAGGTGTTATGGCTCAAACACGGGATCGAGGAAGCTACTTGGGAAACCGAGAGCTCGATGAAAGAACGATACCCAAACCTATTTACCAGTAAGATTTTCGGGGACGAAAATTTCTTAAGTGGGGGAGAGTTGTAACAGCCCAAAATTGACCCTAGTCGGGAAGTGGTTTCGGGACCACAAAACCGAGTTACAAGAAAATTTATTTTTTTTAATTTTAATTGCATAGATTAAATGTGGTAGTGTATGTGTGGAAATAATAAAGGTCTAAAATTAGCCTTAGGAATGTGGATTTTCATGAAAGGACTTAGTTGAGAAATTTAGAAAAGATGATAGATAAATTGAAAGGATTAAATAATAACAAGGTGAGAAAGTTTGGGTTTGCATGTCAAGGTGCCCAATTCTTGATAGGTGGCCGGCCAAGCATGGTTCCATTCCTCCAAGTTTATGTTGTTTATTATTTAATATTGGTAAGTGGATTGGAAAATAAAAGAAGTGAATTAAAAAGAAAAAAAGGATGAATAAAATAAGGGGGAAGAAGGAGTGTTCATCCTTTTCCTTACCACAATAGCCGTACCTAAAGAAAGAAAAAAGAAGAAAGTGAAGCTAAGGCATTTGGTCATCTTCAAGTTGATTAAGAAGCTCTTGAATATTCGGTGCCTAGGGGAAAAGTTTCTAAGAGGTTTGGCCATGCATGTAACTAGAATGAGGTATGTATTGAATGATTCTTGAAAATCTATGCATGTTTGAGATGGTTAGTTTAAATTCTACTCATCCTATAGATTAGACTTAGGATTTTGAGGTTGAAATTCGGCCAAGAAGCTTGAAACTCTTAGTAGATGTGTAATGTCATTAAAATGGATAGTAATGTAGGATATGGTGAGTGGTTAATTGCTTTTAACTTGAAGGTTGAGGTTAAAATGGGTTAAGTGATTGCCGAATCAAATTTAGGGGTGGAGGATTGTGTTCATGTTATATTGCATAGGTAGAGGTTGTAATGAGGTTGAAATTGTTGAATTGTTAGCTTGGTAACTAATGAAGTAATCGGCCATATGGGGTAAAAATGGGATGTTCATTTTAGTTGTTGTTTCATTTTTGTGAGAAATGGGTCAAGTATTCATGAGATGAAATTGTGTGACTAGATAAATTAAAGGTAATAATATAGTTGATGAATAGATATAGAAATACATATTCGGCCATCACTTAGGAGCATATGTGATGTTGAGTTAAGCTTTGCATATTCGGCTATATATATATATATATACACAAATATATGTAAGCCCATTCATGATACTACCTTAGGACTATGTATATATAACCGACAAAAGAATGGGAAAAACTAGCAAGGGTGAAGGCCGAATGAGCTATAGGTGGTGTGGATGACTTTTATACATGTGGGTGTGTGTGTATGCCATTTAGTTGGTGACATTCGACATTTCTTAATTAACATTAGAAATGAGTGAATGAAATCGGCATGTGTGTTTGTGAAAATGCCGAATGTGAATTTGGATAACATTGAGTAATGTATGTGCTTTAAAATAATGGAATGGAGTGGATGCTTTAAATGTGTTATGAACAATTATAAGTTAAACTAAGGGTTGCTAAATTACCATTGTCATTGCCGAATATACAAACATACATATGCATGTGTAATTGAAGTATGAATGTTTAGCAAGATGGTTAAACTAGTTAAATTATTGATTTAGCTCAAGGAGTTAAAGGAGGTGAATCGAGCAAAGGCAAAGAAAAGGTTATCGAGTAGCCGAGTTGGAACCGTCTTACCCAACACGAGGTAAGTCATTAAGCATGTAGTTGGTAGTATTTCAATGGTCATAATGTTTATGTATTGATGCTGAATGGAATGAATAAATATACATATATATATATATGCATGTACGTATGTGATGATGAAATTGTTGAATGAAAGAAAAGAGGTAAGATGTACTGAGTTGTTGATCTCGGCACTAAACGTGCGGGATAACCATTTATGACCATGAGATTGGCGCTAAGTGCGCGGGATTAAATTGTACAGCACTAAGTGTGCGATTTAACTATGTTGCACTAAGTCTGCGAAAAGAATATGATGCACTAAGTGTGCGAATTGACCATGCGGCACTAAGTGTGCGAGTTTGACTATGTAGCACTAAGTGTGCGATTTGATTACGTAGCACTAAGTGTGCGAGTTGATTATATAGCACTGAGTGTGCGGGCTCAATATACATTCGTGAATCATTATGGACACTATGTGTGAGACACTATTGAGTCGATCGCGGACAGCGGATCGGGTAAGTGTCTTGAGTACATGGCTAATATGCGCTATGCTTGTACTTGGTGTTGAGCTCGGTAAGTTGAACCTATGTGATAACTATACTTGAAGTCACGTACATAAAATTTATTGTAGGATGGGTGAAAGGCCGTTTTGTTGTTTGATTGTAACGAAAATAAATTGATTTATGAAAATGCTTCAATGTCCTATTGATGAGTATATGGATTGTGAATGCATGAATTGATATGAAATTGAATCGATAGGTTGGAGGAACTATGGTATGGTTCGGTATGGATGGAGTAAATTGTCTCATTCCATTTTGTTTCCTCTTGTGATAATGTTATTGATGGATGGTAGTGCATTGCTTATGACTTACTGAGTTATAAACTCACTCGGTGTTTCCTTGTCACCCATTATAGGTTGCTTGGACTCATCTATTTTTGCGGGGTCAGGCCGTCATCGAAGTCATCAACCGGATAGCAAGTTTTGGTACTTTCTTCTTAGTTGGCTTAGAAGAAAATTTTGGCATGTATAAGCTATTACGTTGTGTTTGAATTTTGGCATGTAAACTTTAAGCCATGCGAAAATGGCACGAATGTTCGATTGAGTTGGATCAAGGGTAGGCATGAAACGGACCTAGTTACTTTCGTAACAGATGCTGGCAGCAGCAGTGTCATGAGATTGAAAAATCACTAAAAATAGTAGGAGTGGAAATAATTGATGAATAAATTATGTAATCGAAGCTCGATGAGTCTGTTTTCATGAGGAAGTAACGAAAAGATCATATGGGCAGTACATTAAGAGATAATCAGATTTTGTGGGACAGGGCCAGAACGGTTTCTGGATTCCCTGCTCCAACTTTGGAAATTCATTACAAATTAACCAGAGATAATTAGGGGTCGTACCATATATGTACAGATTCCTCTCTGAGTCTAGTTTTCATAGAAACAAACGGCATCAGTATTGGAGCCCCGTGCAGGGAGATATCCAAGTCGTAATGGGAAAAGGTCAGTGTAGTCGACCCCTACAACTTGAGAGACTTTGACTAATAAACTGTACCAATTGGCCCGACCAAAAATTCTAGAAAAAAATACATAGATGGGCACATGAGTCTAGTTTCTGGGAAAAATCACAAACTGATTTTCGAGTTACGAAACTCAAGATATGATTTTTAAAACGACTAGTACACAGATTGGGCAGTGTCTGGAAAATAAATTTTATAAGGGGTTAAAGCCAGTTAACACCTCGTGTTCGACTCCGGTGTCGGTTTCGGGTTCGGGGTGTTACATTTGATTGGTATCAGAGCTATGGTTTAGTCGGTTCTAGGACTACCATAGCGCGTACGAGTTTAGCTATACATGCCGAATGTTAATGTTTAAATGTGTGATGACTTCTGACGGTTGAAATGTTTTGTTTTGATTAGTAAATGGACCCCGGTGAAGAAAGAACCCTAGCGGATGACGTTGAGAGCGTAGCGGCTGCTCCTGCACAAGGGACGCCGCCTGTTGAACCTCAGTCATCTGCGAATAATCAAGGTGAGGGGGCTAAACAAGCCTTCTTTACCATGATGAATGAGTGGGTCGCGCAATATGCCCGAACCAACCCGGCTGTCCAACAATTCCCAAATTTGAATAATCCACCCCAAGAGCCTGTAATGCCATCAGTCGCTGATCCTGTGAGGCTGTGTAAGCCACCTGTAGACTTGATTAGGAAGCGTGGGGCCGAGGAGTTCAAGGCCATAGTAACTGATGATGCCGAAAGGGCCGAGTTCTGGCTTGATAACACCATTCGGGTGTTCGATGAATTGTCATGCACACCCGATGAATGTCTAAAATGTGCTGTATCTTTGTTGCGAGACTCAGCCTACTATTGGTGGAGGACCTTGATTTCCATAGTCCCGAACGAGCGAGTAACTTGGGACTTCTTTCAAACGGAATTCCGGAAGAAATTTATTAGCCAACGGTTCATTGATCAGAAGCGTAAGGAGTTCTTGGAACTCAAGCAAGGCCGTATGACTGTATCTGAATACGAACATGAATTCCTAAGACTTAGTAGGTATGCCCGGGAGTGTGTAGCTGATGAGGTTGCTATGTGCAAAAGATTCGAGGAAGGATTGAATGAAGATTTAAAGCTACTAATGGGTATTTTGGAAATAAAAGAATTCGTAACACTAGTCGAACGAGCCTGCAAGGCGGAAGAACTTGGAAAGGAGAAGAGGAAGGCTGAATTTGAAGCTAGAGATTATCGTAAAATATCGACGGGTAAAGCTCCGTTCTCAGCTGTAAAGAAGTTCAGGGAGGACATTAATAAGTCGAGGGCGACTGCGGGAATTTCCATCAGGGCAAGACCATCGATGGGCTCCCGAGCTACTTCGGTAGCTAGTGTGGGCAATAATCGTCACGAGAAACCTGAATGTCCCCAATGTGGAAGACGACACCTAGGTGAATGTTGGGGCAAGTCTACTAGCAGGGCCTGTTACGGATGCGGTTCGAAGGACCACCTCATTAGAGATTGCACGGAGCTGGATGAGAAGAATAAGATTCAAGGTGCAAGACCTAGTGGAGTGACATCTAGAGGTAGACCACCGAGAATTTTAGGAGGCAGGGGTGGTAGTCAGAGGGGGGCTTCTGATACGGCCGATCGAGCCGAGAACCGTACTCCTGCTAGAGCATATGCCATTCGCGCACGAGAGGAGGCATCCTCCCCCGACGTCATCACTGGTACCTTCACTCTCTTTGATACTAATGTGATTGCATTAATTGACCCTGGTTCTACTCATTCATATGTATGCGAAACCTTAGCAACCAGTAAGACTCTACCTGTTGAGTCTACTGAGCTCGTAATTCGAGTATCAAACCCTTTGGGTCAATGCGTACTTGTTGATAAAGTGTGTAAGAGATGCCCTCTAATAATCCGAGAATCCTGTTTTCCGGCCGATTTGATGCTTTTGCCGTTCGACGAGTTTGATGTTATTCTTGGTTTGGATTGGTTAACCGCGCATGATGCGGTTGTGAATTGCAAAAGCAAGACTATCGATTTGAGGTGCGCAAATAACGAAATAATCCGAGTTGAGTCTGCGGACTTAAGGGGGTTGCCAGCTGTAATATCAGCAATGTTGGCCCAGAAATATGTAAGGAAAGGGTGCGAAGCATACCTCGCGTATGTACTTGATGACAAGGAGTTAGAAAAGAAACCCGAATCGGTGCCGGTGGTCTGTGAATACCCGGATGTTTTTCCTGAAGAGTTACCGGGTTTGCCACCTGTTCGGGAGGTAGAGTTTGGTATTGAGCTTGTACCTGGAACTACGCCTATTTCGATCACTCCGTATTTTATGGCACTAACCGAGTTAAAAGAGTTGAAAGCTCAGTTGCAAGAATTGACGGATAGAGGTTTCGCTCGACCGAGTTTCTCACCTTGGGGTGCACCAGTATTGTTCGTGAAAAAGAAGGACGGAACCATGAGGTTGTGCATTGATTATCGTCAACTGAATAAAGTGACGATAAAGAATAAGTATCCGTTACCGCGTATTGATGATCTGTTCGATCAATTAAAGGGAGCATCGGTGTTTTCAAAGATAGATTTGAGATCGGGTTATTATCAGTTGCGGATTCGAGATTCGGACGTACCCAAAACTGCTTTCAGAACGAGGTACGGTCACTACGAGTTCTTAGTGATGCCGTTCGGGCTCACTAATGCCCCTGCGGTGTTTATGGATTTGATGAATCGGATCTTCAGGCCGTATTTGGATCGGTTCGTAGTTGTGTTTATTGATGACATCTTGGTCTATTCAAGAGATGAGACCGAACATGCTGAGCATCTGAGGCAAGTGTTGCAAATTTTGCGGGATAAGCAGTTATATGCTAAGTTCAGTAAGTGTGAGTTCTGGTTAAGAGAGGTTAGCTTCTTGGGTCATGTGGTATCCGCATCAGGTATTCGAGTTGACCCGAGCAAAATTTTAGCCATACTTAACTGGAAGCCTCCGAGAAATGTTACCGAAGTCCGGAGCTTTCTAGGGCTCGCCGGTTATTACCGACGATTTGTCAAAGGTTTCTCGATGATAGCCACACCAATGACGAAGCTACTTCAGAAGGATGTTAAGTTCGAATGGACGGAGACATGTCAGAAAAGCTTCGATCAACTGAAAACTCATCTGACTGAAGCTCCAATTTTGGTGCAACCCGAATCGGGTAAAGAGTTTGTCATTTATAGTGACGCATCCCTACTTGGGTTGGGTTGCGTATTGATGCAAGAAGGTCGAGTTGTGGCCTATGCGTCAAGACAATTGAAGCCACACGAGAGAAATTATCCGACCCATGATCTCGAACTAGCCGCCATTGTGTTTGCATTGAAAATATGGCGACATTATTTGTTTAGTGAGAAGTGCCATGTGTTTTCGGATCACAAAAGTCTCAAATATTTGATGACTCAACGAGACTTGAATCTGCGACAAAGACGTTGGCTTGAATTGTTGAAAGATTAC
The DNA here is from genome assembly GCF_007990345.1 of Gossypium hirsutum. Classification (NCBI taxonomy): domain Eukaryota; kingdom Viridiplantae; phylum Streptophyta; class Magnoliopsida; order Malvales; family Malvaceae; genus Gossypium; species Gossypium hirsutum. The sequence continues at coordinate 64,898,597 of NC_053426.1, forward strand.
GAGCTTGTCATTGATTACCACCCGGGAAAGGCTAATGTGGTTGCGGACGCCTTAAACCGGAAATCACTATTTGCTTTGCGAGCGATGAATGTACACTTGTCTGTTCTACCTGACAATGTGTTAGTAGTTGAATTAAAAGCCAAACCATTATTGACTCATCAAATTCGTGAAGCTCAGAAAGTCGATGATGAATTGGTTGCAAAACGAGCTGAGTGTGTTCCGAACAAGGAATCGGAGTTTCAGATTGATGATGATGGTTGTTTGAGGTTTAGAAGTCGTTTGTGTGTTCCAAGGAATTCGAAACTCATTCCGATGATTCTGAACGAAGCCCATTGTAGCCGAATGTCAATTCACCCGGGGAGCACGAAAATGTACAACGACTTGAAACGTCGATTTTGGTGGCATGGTATGAAACGAGACATCTCCGACTTTGTTTCGAGATGTTTAATATGTCAACAAGTGAAAGCAGAACATCAAGTGCCTTCCGGGTTACTTCAGCCGATCATGATACCCGAGTGGAAATGGGACCGAGTCACAATGGACTTTGTGTCCGGACTGCCATTGTCCGCAAGTAAGAAGGATGCGATTTGGGTTGTTGTTGATAGGCTGACTAAGTCGGCTCACTTTATCCCCGTGCGTACGGATCTTTCATTGGATAAACTAGCCGAATTGTATGTCTCTCAGATTGTGAGATTACATGGAGTACCTATTTCTACCGTGTCGGATAGAGATCCGAGATTCACCTCACGATTTTGGAAGAAATTGCAAGAAGCTTTGGGTACCAAGCTGCATTTTAGCACCGCTTTTCACCCCCAAACCGATGGTCAAACCGAGCGGATAATTCAGATACTTGAGGATATGTTGAAATGTTGCATCCTCGAGTTCAGTAGTTCATGGGAACGGTATTTACCTTTGATTGAATTCGCTTACAACAATAGTTTTCAATCAAGTATTAAGATGGCACCTTACGAGGCCTTGTACGGTCGTAAATGCCGTACACCATTGTTTTGGACCGAGCTCGGTGAAAGTAAAATTTTCGGAGTCGATTTGATTAAAGATGCCGAACAGAAAGTAAGGGTAATCCGTGAAAGTCTAATGGCAGCCACGAATCGTCAGAAATCGTATGCGGATTTGAAACGAAAGGACATTGAATATCAGGTGGGAGATAAAGTGTTTCTTAAAGTTTCGCCTTGGAAAAAGGTACTCAGATTTGGCCGACAGGGCAAGTTGAGTCCGAGATTCATTGGGTCATACGAAATATCCGAACGAGTCGGTCCAGTTGCGTATCGATTGATTTTACCCCCTGAACTTGAAAGGATTCATGACGTCTTTCATGTTTCGATGCTTCGGCGCTATAGATCCGATCCTTCGCACATAATTAGTCCGTCGGAGGTTGAAATTCAGGCTGATATGAGTTATGAAGAAGAGCCGATGCGTATCCTAGCTCGTGAAGTGAAGGGGTTGCGAAACAAAAGGGTTCCGTTAGTAAAGGTGTTATGGCTCAAACACGGGATGAGGAAGCTACTTGGGAAACCGAGAGCTCGATGAAAGAACAATACCCAAACCTATTTACCAGTAAGATTTTCGGGGACGAAAATTTCTTAAGTGGGGGAGAGTTGTAACAGCCCAAAATTGACCCTAGTCGGGAAGTGGTTTCGGGACCACAAAACCGAGTTACAAGAAAATTTATTTTTTTTAATTTTAATTGCATAGATTAAATGTGGTAGTGTATGTGTGGAAATAATAAAGGTCTAAAATTAGCCTTAGGAATGTGGATTTTCATGAAAGGACTTAGTTGAGAAATTTAGAAAAGATGATAGATAAATTGAAAGGATTAAATAATAACAAGGTGAGAAAGTTTGGGTTTGCATGTCAAGGTGCCCAATTCTTGATAGGTGGCCGGCCAAGCATGGTTCCATTCCTCCAAGTTTATGTTGTTTATTATTTAATATTGGTAAGTGGATTGGAAAATAAAAGAAGTGAATTAAAAAGAAAAAAATGATGAATAAAATAAGGGAGGAAGAAGGAGTGTTCATCCTTTTCCTTACCACAATAGCCGTACCTAAAGAAAGAAAAAAGAAGAAAGTGAAGCTAAGGCATTTGGTCATCTTCAAGTTGATTAAGAAGCTCTTGAATATTCGGTGCCTAGGGGAAAAGTTTCTAAGAGGTTTGGCCATGCATGTAACTAGAATGAGGTATGTATTGAATTATTCTTGAAAATCTATGCATGTTTGAGATGGTTAGTTTAAATTCTACTCATCCTATAGATTAGACTTAGGATTTTGAGGTTGAAATTCGGCCAAGAAGCTTGAAACTCTTAGTAGATGTGTAATGTCATTAAAATGGATAGTAATGTAGGATATGGTGAGTGGTTAATTGCTTTTAACTTGAAGGTTGAGGTTAAAATGGGTTAAGTGATTGCCGAATCAAATTTAGGGGTGGAGGATAGTGTTCATGTTATATTGGATAGGTAGAGGTTGTAATGAGGTTGAAATTGTTGAATTGTTAGCTTGGTAACTAATGAAGTAATCGGCCATATGGGGTAAAAATGGGATGTTCATTTTAGTTGTTGTTTCATTTTTGTGAGAAATGGGTCAAGTATTCATGAGATGAAATTGTGTGACTAGATAAATTAAAGGTAATAATATAGTTGATGAATAGATATAGAAATACATATTCGGCCATCACTTAGGAGCATATGTGATGTTGAGTTAAGCTTTGCATATTCGGCTATATATATATATATATACACAAATATATGTAAGCCCATTCATGATACTACCTTAGGACTATGTATATATAACCGACAAAAGAATGGGAAAAACTAGCAAGGGTGAAGGCCGAATGAGCTATAGGTGGTGTGGATGACTTTTATACATGTGGGTGTGTGTGTATGCCATTTAGTTGGTGACATTCGACATTTCTTAATTAACATTAGAAATGAGTGAATGAAATCGGCATGTGTGTTTGTGAAAATGCCGAATGTGAATTTGGATAATATTGAGTAATGTATGTGCTTTAAAATGATGGAATGGAGTGGATGCTTTAAATGTGTTATGAACAATTATAAGTTAAACTAAGGGTTGCTAAATTACCATTGTCATTGCCGAATATACAAACATACATATGCATGTGTAATTGAAGTATGAATGTTTAGCAAGATGGTTAAACTAGTTAAATTATTGATTTAGCTCAAGGAGTTAAAGGAGGTGAATCGAGCAAAGGCAAAGAAAAGGTTATCGAGTAGCCGAGTTGGAACCGTCTTACCCAACACGAGGTAAGTCATTAAGCATGTAGTTGGTAGTATTTCAATGGTCATAATGTTTATGTATTGATGCTGAATGGAATGAATAAATATACATATATATATATATGCATGTACGTATGTGATGATGAAATTGTTGAATGAAAGAAAAGAGGTAAGATGTACTGAGTTGTTGATCTCGGCACTAAACGTGCGGGATAACCATTTATGACCATGAGATTGGCGCTAAGTGCGCGGGATTAAATTGTACAGCACTAAGTGTGCGATTTAACTATGTTGCACTAAGTGTGCGAATTGACCATGCGGCACTAAGTGTGCGAGTTTGACTATGTAGCACTAAGTGTGCGATTTGATTACGTAGCACTAAGTGTGCGAGTTGATTATATAGCACTGAGTGTGCGGGCTCAATATACATTCGTGAATCATTATGGACACTATGTGTGCGACACTATTGAGTCGATCGCGGACAGCGGATCGGGTAAGTGTCTTAAGTACATGGCTAATATGCGCTATGCTTGTACTTGGTGTTGAGCTCGGTAAGTTGAACCTATGTGATAACTATACTTGAAGTCACGTACATAAAATTTATCGTAGGATGGGTGAAAGGCCGTTTTGTTGTTTGATTGTAACGAAAATAAATTGATTTATGAAAATGCTTCAATGTCCTATTGATGAGTATATGGATTGTGAATGCATGAATTGATATGAAATTGAATCGATAGGTTGGAGGAACTATGGTATGGTTCGGTATGGATGGAGTAAATTGTCTCGTTCCATTTTGTTTCCTCTTGTGATAATGTTATTGATGGATGGTAGTGCATTGCTTATGACTTACTGAGTTATAAACTCACTCGGTGTTTCCTTGTCACCCATTATAGGTTGCTTGGACTCATCTATTTTTGCGGGGTCAGGCCGTCATCGAAGTCATCAACCGGATAGCAAGTTTTGGTACTTTCTTCTTAGTTGGCTTAGAAGAACATTTTGGCATGTATAAGCTATTACGTTGTGTTTGAATTTTGGCATGTAAACTTTAAGCCATGCGAAAATGGCACGAATGTTCGATTGAGTTGGATCAAGGGTAGGCATGAAACGGACCTAGTTACTTTCGTAACAGATGCTGGCAGCAGCAGTGTCATGAGATTGAAAAATCACTAAAAATAGTAGGAGTGGAAATAATTGATGAATAAATTATGTAATCGAAGCTCGATGAGTCTGTTTTCATGAGGAAGTAACGAAAAGATCATATGGGCAGTACATTAAGAGATAATCAGATTTTTGCGGGACAGGGCCAGAACGGTTTCTGGATTCCCTGCTCCGACTTTGGAAATTCATTACAAATTAACCAGAGATAATTAGGGGTCGTACCATATATGTACAGATTCCTCTCTGAGTCTAGTTTTCATAGAAACAAACGGCATCAGTGTTGGAGCCCCGTGCAGGGAGATATCCAAGTCGTAATGGGCAAAGATCAGTGTAGTCGACCCCTGCAACTTGGGAGACTTTGACTAATAAACTGTACCAATTGGCCTGACCAAAAATTCTAGAAAAAAAATACATAGATGGGCACATGAGTCTAGTTTCTGGGAAAAATCACGAAACTGATTTTCGAGTTACGAAACTCAAGATATGATTTTTAAAACGACTAGTACACAGATTGGGCAGTGTCTGGAAAATAAATTTTATAAGGGGTTAAAGCCAGTTAACACCTCGTGTTCGACTCCGGTGTCGGTTTCGGGTTCGGGGTGTTACAAAAAGTTTTTTTGAAATCCACGCCAGAGCTACGAACCTGACTTAATAAAGACTAGATTTTTAATAATGAACGTTTTTCTCTAAATAACAAAGGTAAGCGCCATTTTATTTAGAAATAACGCATTTAAGGTTTTCAACTTCAATATGGTAGAATCGTGGTTTAGGTCTTCCATGTGACTTTCATGATTTGGTCATAACGTCTAGGACGAGTTTGGAGGTTATAATTAGCATGCATGTCTTTCAAATTATTTTTTAAAATGTCAAATTATGGATTATAATCAAATATGCATGAAATATAGATTTTATTAAAACTAAGTTAAAAATCACTTTCCCGCTACAAGATTATAAATAAATTTTGTGTAATAAATAAACTAGAAATTAACTAAAATTTTCAATGATAATCATTTTTTACAAAAAAAAAAAGATGTTAAACTAATTGTTTTTTTAACTCATTTATTTTTCTAAAAATAAGCTAAGTTTTCTTCTAAAATAAACAAATATTTTAAAAAATTATTTTATAAACTCTGATCGCTAATAGGCCATCTTAATGGTTGATGTAATATCCCGAATTCAAGTATAACGTCTAGGCCGGGTTGGAGAGGTTACATCTTCAACCAGGATTATAAGTATTTGATTAGGGGTCACTACACCTATTATTTACGTAACTTGCTTCCTCCGGTTGGCTTTTTAAGTGTAGATCTGTCCTCATTGACTTGACTGGCATCTCCAAATGGTTAAGCTTTCTAAAATTTGTTCAAATCTATTCTCTTCATTCCTTTTGTTCACTTCTTTCTCCGTTGGAGGCTTCGGTTGGTACATAAATCTCTCCTTAAGCCACATGTACAAATTCATAGCCATATCTTCAATCATTTTATAAGCTCGTTCGTACGTATGAAACATGAGAGATCTGTCGGATGCTCTATCTAGGTTAGATGTCCGTCAACACCATTGTAGAATAATTGAATTTGGAGCCATGTTTGCAGTTCGTGGTATGGACAATTCCTTAGCATTGTCTTAAAACGTTCTCAATTCTCATAAAGGATTTCACCTTTGTATTGTTTAAAATTAGTTATTTTTCGCCAAAGTTAAATTGTTCGACTAATTAAAAAAATTATGAAGGAATTTTTTCTCAAGATCGTTCCATGTTGTAATGGAACCCGGTTCTAATAAGTCTAACTAATCGGTTGCATTGTCTTATAATGAAAATGGGAATAAACATAGACGTATAACATTATTGTTTACCCCGTTATACTTGAAGGTATAGCATAGTTGAAGGAACCGCTTCAAGTGTTGGTTTGGGTCTTCAACTATGTTCTCTTTAAACTACAATCTGTTCTGGATCATCTGTATCGTGGTCGTCTTTATAAAAAATTATTAGCGTTGATCGTAGGCCGCTCAATGTTTCCTCGCACCATGTCTAAGGTAGATAAGGCATCTTCACACAACATCTTCTAGGTCATTGGGACTTCTTTCTAGTTCTTTTCTTGTGGCTCTTTGAATAATGAATTTTCTCAGGGTAAGTTTATAACCGCGTGTGGATCGTTGTCCATTAGTTGATAGTTGCACATGAGTAGTTAGTTCGGATATGGGTATGGCTCAATTGGAATGCTGGAGCTTCGGGTCATACACGACTTGAAACAAAAATAAAAATACAGATAAGAATAAATAAACAAAAAATTAAAATCGTATCTATAGGTCCTAACGTTCCTACTTATCTTATTAATTGTAAAAAAAATTATTTTCAAAATTTATTTCCGAAATCTCTCAAGCAACGTCGCCAACAACTTGCCCGCCTATATAGAATAAATATAACTCCAAAAATATAAGAATTGAAAATGCCAGTATCCACAAGTGCATGGGTCAAATTGTAATAGAGTTGTACAATGAAATACCAAAAGTAGTTTGAGGATCATACCCAAGGGATGATGAAACAAATAATGAAAATATTTTTTACAATGCTAAGTTTAAGTAGTAATAGTTAATTCATATATTAAAATGGATCATAAAATAGATTAATAGGATTAAAAATAAATAACTAACAAAATAGATAAATAAGGAAAGATAAACAAATAAATTAAATCGATAAACCAATCAGGAAGATTAACTCGCTTTAGGGTTTGCAGCTAACTTTGGATTAGGGTTCTAGAGTGTATTAGTCATCGATTAAGACAATTATTACCTCCTAGCTCTAATTAACTTAATCGATTGGTTGATATTGCTTATGTCCTGACATCACTTTCTCAACCAGGATAAATTACGATTTACTCAATTCAACTTCATCTTTTGAACTCGACTACCCTAAGATAACTTATTAGGGTTGTCAAGCCTAACAGTTTAATAACATGTAATTTATACCAACCAATCCATCTCAAGATATCCCAAATCCTCCGTTAGTGACATCCCATCTACTTGTTAATCTCTCTTAAGGGACTTAGCCACTCATGTTATTCATAATCTCCACTGCGATTGAATAAACAATGTAAGAAATACAATCGATTTGGAGAAGAAAAGAAATTTGAATAATTGTGGATTGAGTATCGAATAGGGAATGAAGTAGCAAATCTCTTGATTGGAATAACGAAATAAAACAAGTGCAAAGAAGAATATAAATTGAATGCTTTAATTAAATCAATAAGTCATTGAATCAAAACTGATTCAAGAAAAAAAGTATCTAAAAAATGAAAAGAAAATAATCTAAAACCACGGGGGTTTTTGAAGGCATCTAGGATGGCTAGATTACATTCAACCCCTAATGTCTTATTTATAAAGGTGTTGGCAGCCCAAATTAGGTTTTCGACATGTCCTAAGTCTTCGTATAAGCTTTATTATGCGGATGAAAATAACTTCTTCAAATTACTTGGGCAGGACATCGATGTGTGTCGTGCCCACCAAGGTTATGGCGCGACACGACACCCAATTCCAAGCTCATTCGATTATTTGGTGCTTTAACGGCTCGGGAAGCTTGTGCATCACTCATCCCTTGCTTCCACGTCAATTGAATCTTTATATCTTCATCCTACACACTTAATTAAATCCATTAGCACAACCTAAGGCCTGTGTCGGCCTATTGGGTCACAACACCTACAAAATGTGTTAAAACACTTACTTTTATTAACATTCTAATCCTAAGGCGTAAATATTAAAAATATAAATTAAAATCCTAAATTATCAAGAAAATAAGCTCCTTAAGTGCAGAATTAACTCGAATTGACTACTACATTTGACAAGAGTTCAGTTACATTCAACAATTAATAGAAAACCGCACTTTCACCTCAAAGCTAAAAATAAACATGCTTCTTTAATGGCTAGCAATTCTACAAGAAGCGGGTAGCAATGCCAAGAAATTGATATAAAAAACTAAATCAATAAAAAAGTGTAGTTTATAATTATGTTGTTATTATAGATGATCAAAATAAAATATAATCAAGAGTAGTTGTTATAAGGAGGAGTTTTTGTATGGCAAAAAATTAATCCCAAACTAGCAATGCGACAAGTATGTATGCAAAAGGAATCCATAGTTTATTGATTGATGCATTTAGTTTGAATTTTCCCCCTTTCGGAGAATAACATTTAGATTTTGATAAACTGAAATAAGAGAAGAAGCGTTAGGCAAATTGCTTTGGTTCTTAATTTTCAATGTTCCCTTTACAGCAAGTCCCCTCCTTTGGAATAAAAGCTTCCAAGTTTCAAACTTTCTCATCATTAAAACGATTCTTTGATGATCAGCTGGGTATAAGGTAGCCTAGTATTTTTGGAAATGTCATGAATTAGTAGGGAAGTGGATTCTGGGTTTTCTTTTAAATTTACTAGGAATATATTTCAAGTGCATGTAGCAGCAAAACTCCATATGGTGAGTAAATACAAGCTAAGAAAAGGGAAAGTGCATGTGCTGTTTTCCCCTTAAAAGGTTTTAATAGGACCACTTAACAATTAACTTTGGCACCACAACTGCAATTCACACAGGTTCTTTTCTCCAAAGAATCTAACGTTTGATTATTCACTACTTTAGATATGTATCATATATGTTATTCAAACAGCAAACTTGCCTTAATTAATCTCCTAAACTTTACTTTTCAACTCTTACTCTTTCCTAATTCCCAGATATATTTTGAATGGTTAGTCTTAATCCTCATATTTTAGTTTTATTAATTTTGTTTTTTTTATTTTTTATTTTATTTTTATTTTTTGTGGGTGTGTGGAGGTGTCTTGTTTTCAATTTTGACATGATTTTTTATTGATATATATATATATAATTTGATCAGGAAGAACCCAAACTACTTTCCAAAGAATGTAATAAGACAACATTTTTTGATTTCATGTAATGTCTTAGTTTTGTTCATGCTCTCCGGAAGACATTATTTAGTAAAGGATAAAAGTATCATAAAAGCTTTAATATTAAGAGTTGGATTGTATTTTGTTTCTTTTATTAAAAATTTGTGTAAATTAATCATTCTGTTAAATTTTTTATCAATTGCTATGGTTAAAAATTGGTCTCTATACATTAGCATGAAATACACGTGACATGCCATGTATAACTGTTTAGTCATTCTATCAATCACGCTAGTTTTTATTAATACAAATGGATGAAAATTTTAATAACATGATCAATTTATTTTTTAATCTAACATATAAAAATTAATTTACTCATTATTTCAATAAAAAAATAAAATGTAATTTAACTTCTAATTTTTACCATAATAGTTTACTTGGAGAGTATATTTTTGTGCTTTTCTATTAAAAAACATTTGAGCCATGAAAATCCTTATTTCAATAAAACATATTGGAAAAATCTGCTTTGAACTCAAATGTTTATATTTGATTTTAATAATAAGAAGAAAATGTGTAAATTTTAAACTTCAATCAGTAAATAGATTTTATAGTTAGTTTATATGTCAAAAAAGTCCTTAAAATGTAAAAAAAAAAAATAAATTTCTATTTTAAGAAAATATGAAAAAAAATCAGTTTATTTTTTAATATGCTATTTAATTGAATTGGACGAACCAGTCGAACTAGTAAACTAGTGTCTTAATTAATTCAACCACCAACTCAGTTTTGAAAACCTTGTCAGAATATTTTATTTCATTCTAGCATATACTAGTAGTTGAATAATGAAATTTTAGTTTGATAAAAAATATTTAAAAATAATAATTCAACTGTTGATTCTCAAATCAACTGCTCGAATGGCTTTCTCAGAATAGATACCTCTGCTGATTTTGGTCTAACTGGTCCAACCAACCGGTTCGATCTAGTTCAAGCTTTTATTATTTTTTAATAAAATTTATAAGTTTATATCAATTTTAATATTTTTATTCATATTTTTATGTTTTTTTTAAATAATTCTAATGTGTTTTAATAGAAATTTAAACATGGTTTATTGATTTTGTAAATATTTTAAAATTTATTAGAATTTATTAATTTTATAATATTTATAAGTTTATATGAATTTTAATATATTTTTTTAATATTTAAGAATTTTTATATATTTTATTTTTTCCTATATAATTTTTTTTCTAATTTTTAATATTTTTATGTTGTTTAATATTTTTATTAGTAAATTATTAGATTAAACAACAAGTTGGCACTTGTCACCATTTGATTGTCCGCCAATTTATTTTAACAGTAAACGTGGTCAATGATGGAAATATTAATGAAAGGATTTGATTATTTTAATTTGATTATTTTAATTAACATAGAAACTTAATTGAATGAGAATTTAATATAAGAGTTTAATTGGTTTTTGATTTTTTTTGACATATAAAGAACTTAATAATAAGAAAACGTAGTATGGATTTTGCGATTTGGGCCACCATCCAAAATGTGGGACAAGTCCTACTATTTTGGGCTTTAAGATCCATCTGCACATGGCTATTGCTTGGGTTTGAAGTTTACACATGGGGTTGGTATGTGCATCATCCAAAATGACTTCTTAGCTAACCAATCCATGAAAAATGGTTCTACGAAAGTGAGAGTTGCGTGATATATGTCACATTTATTCAGCATAATCATATTTTTTTAAGAAAAATAATTATTCGTTAATTCAATTATTAATAAATCGCTCAATTATTTTTTTATCTTTTAATTGACACATCTAATCTTTAATAAATAATTTATCAATAAATAATCTTTAAAAAAGTGATTATATGGTATGATTGGAACGGAACTAAAATTAATTGACATAACTAAAAAAATTATGACCTAATTCAAGTACACAACTAACACAATGTTAGTTGGGGAAATTCTTCAATGAGCGTGTAGGAGTACAATGTTGTACCTATTAATTCGGTAAAAGAATAAATGAAAGGGAAATTATGTTTCATAATTTTTGGAATTTTTTCGTATTTATTTATATTTTTTCTTTTTTTATAGTCACTCATAATTTAAGGTATTCTTCATTTTTCTTTTATATTTCCTTATAATTTTCTATATTTCATCATATTTTTTTGATACTCCTTCGTAATTTCTTCTACTCCCTCATTTTTTGATATTCTCTCATAGCTTTTTGATAGTTTTGTGCTCTATCTACACCCGACAAAAATCTAAAATAAAACAAAAAGGTACTTAATAACAATAGGGAGCATTTGTTTCACGGATTTTTTTGTTTTTTTGTTTTTTTCTCATGGAAAGAGCTTCGCCAATTATTATTTCTAATTATTTTGGATTTCCCATTTTTAAAAGGTAAATCTTTTTAGGAAAAGAGTTAACACTTAATTTTTATATAAAATTAAACTTCTATCAAATTTAATATTATTATATTAAAAGTAAATTTTTAACTTTAATTTTTAAGAATATTAAAATATTGATTCCAAATATTATACTTTTAAATTTTATTAACTATACATTTTTAATTGTTTATATTTAAAACTATAATAAATTATTCATAAAATAAAAAAAATATTATTTTAAAAAAGTATTTAATATTACAATTTTATTTTAATATGAATTTTAACATTAAGAATAATTTTAAATTTAAATAATATTCTTAATATTTTATTGAAATTATTTATTTATAATTTAATAAAAACATACATATCAATTTAAAAAATTTAGTGATAAATAATTTATAGTATAAAATATAAATATTTTAATAATATAAATATAAGTGTTTGTTTAAATTTAGTTTTATTTATTACTTCTAGTTCTAAATGTGGCACTATGGCACTATCCGCAATATATATAGTATATGTAATTTTAAATTAAGTTTTAATTAAATATTTTTTATTTATTAAATTTATATAAAATATTAATTATTATAAAATGTTATCTTATTATAATAAAGTAAATTTTGGTCACCAAATAGAAAATATAATATTTTATAGGAAATCATTTAAATCTATATTATTTTTAAAAAACTAATTTAAATGCAATAAGCTAAATTTTGACCACTTCAAATCTATAGTTGAATATGAATCCTATATTTCTTTACAATAAAAGGGACAAATAAAAGAACTTTTGGTGATGGGACTCAATTATTGTTAAAAAGAAAAAAAAATTGGGATATTAAAACGCATAAACAAGTAAAGCAGGGGCAGTGCGCGTTCATTTGAATGTTTGAACGCTGAATCCCGTGTAATTTCCGCACGCTTTAAGCAAGTGGAAGGCAGTCCACATTTTATTCCCCAACATGCTTCACCCTCACTTCCTAATCCAAAAATATTTGGTTTGGGTTGTAAAATGTAAACCCTCCTTCACTATATCGTTTACTTTTGGGCCAGAGTATCGTTTACTTTTGGGTCAGAGTAGATGGGCAACTTTCAAAGGTGTGGTCACGCTCCCCTCACCTTGTTCATTTCACATTCTGAAACATCACTCTGTAGTCTGTAATTATAATTTATTTTTATTAAAATATGCTGTTACTCCTTTTATTTATTTAAAAATTAAAAATTTTAATTTTCTTATATTTTTAATTTAAAATTCTGCCATTTATTTTTTTGTCAATCATATATAACGACATATGAAGTAGTCTAATTAACATGCCAAATTGATAAATTTTGACAAAAAAATATTAATAATATTAATAATTGAACTGAGATTTCTAAATCAAAAAATAAAATAACTTAAATTTTTTTTGTTGTGATAAATTCTAATTAATATAAATTATTAGTATAGATAAATACACTCTCGTATACACATCTATGATAACCACAATCGAGGAATGATTATGTGAAACTGTAATTTCATGTCATTCCTATCACTTTTCAATAAAAAAATAAAAAATTAGATTTTTTTCTTCTGATTTTTAGTATTTTTAGTTGAATTTAATATTTTTTAGGAGAAAAAAAACTGAAAATCACAAGAAAAATTAAATTTATCATTCTCCTCTTAAAAAAGGATAGAAATAACTTATAATCACAATTTCATATAATCCCTCCTTAACGAAAACTTCACTAATTTCGCAAACCATTAAGCTATGGATAAAGTTTGATTGATATGCACTTTTTAATTTTGATCATAAAATCATCATTGTCATTACTATCATCATCAGAATCATGTTCACATGAAAAATAAATCATGCATGCATGCAACCAGACAAAACAATTACTGTTTTTCTATCAATTCAGTTCCTTTGTGCACGTTTTTTATCTCTTTCGCTTTTTTCTTTCTGGACTCTTCACTGTTCGGAATCTTCAACGCTTCCACATTTTAAGATAGCAATCTAAATCAGAGTAATCGCAAATTATTTAAGTTAGTTTTAAAATAAGTTAAATTTGATTTAATAATTATCGAGTCGAGTTGGAGCTTGAGTTATCGATTCATCTTAATTTAACTTTTGCAATACTTGACTCGAATTACTCGCGAGTCTTACCAAACTCTTCATATTTTTATATTATTAAATTATATTATTATCTTTAATATATATTATTAACCCTAAGCTTAATTATCAAGTCGAGCTCAAGCTCGAGTTCAAGCTTGAGTACGAAAATTAATAAACGAACTTAATCAACTTGAACTCAAATAACTTGATTATATCTCAAACCGAACTCGAACTTAAAAACAGATATTTGATCGAACTTAAATCAAGTATCAAATTCTAAATTTTAAATCGAGCTCAAGCTTAAAAATATTCGAACTCTGCTCAGCTCGATTACATCCTACTCCGAGTAAACCAACAAAAAGAAATAAAAACGATGCCAACAAAATTTATAACTCAATGTACAAATTAATTAATTCATGTTTTCAATCGTAAGTATCAAAGTTAACCCACTTTCTTCCTGCATATGGAATCACCTTCTAATTACACAAACGAATGTTGAACCTCGAAATTATAGAGTTGGGGTCTTTTAAGTTCCCCATTTTTTTGCGGATTGATGTAAATTGTAAGATTAAAGATTCTTTCCCCTCTACAATAACATAATTAAATGCTTTCATTGCTATTTTATGTGATAATGAATATGAGTTATTTAAACACTATTTGCTAGATACTTACAAGAAAAAGGGATTGTAACTGACCGTGAATTCCTTCGAGAATTAATGACAAATTTTAGCCTTTGTTTTTTATTCTTATATTGCAAGGCTAGGATTTGAAAGTTAAAATTAATATTTAAACTTTACTTTTAAAATTTCAATATTTAGGGTTTAAGATTTACAAATATATTTATTATTATAGTTAATATTTATTATTTAAAATTTTATAAATTAATGGGTAGAAATTTAAGATTTATGATTTAAGATTTTAGAATTTATAAAAAATTTTATCATTAGTGTTTCGAATTTTATGCTTTAACATGTAGAGATTTAGGGTTCAATGTTAAAGTTTATTATTTTAAATTTAGATATTAATAATTAATTATAAAAAATAGATTTATTATAATAATTTGGTGTTTGTAATTCCTTGGGAATTGATGGACTCAGAAGATAGCCATTCTCATATCAATGGATGGTAAAAAATAAATAAATAAATCTGATGGGTTTTAATTCGATCAAATTCGTTAGGCTTGAATTTTTTTTTATAAAAAATCAAGTTCGAGGTGGGTGGGATTAGGTCGAGGTTGGGTTTGAGGTAAATTCATCTTGCCTTAAGATATTTACAAAATGCCACTGATATATAGTAAGTTTTTTTTTCAATAAATATATATTAAGTCTAAACTAAAAAAAACTTATTTTCTTCAAAAAAAATTAAAATGTAATTTTATTTTCTTCATAATAAATATAAAAAATAAAATAATTAAATTAAATTCGGATTGGGTCAGAATCGAAGTAAAACTTCCTATTAAATTTTGGGTTTGGGTTTAGGTGGATTTTTCTTTAAGAGTTAGGGTTGGGTTGGAGTTGGAGCGGATTCATAAAGATTTGGTTTGGGGAAAGAGCAGGCAATAATCCATCCTGCCTCACTTCGAGCTTTTTCCATACCTCATATTTGGCCTCTATAATGAAGTTAACAGTGCAACCCTGCTTGACACTTATTCAAATTATGGACTCATCACTTAGGAGAAAGACACAGCTCAACGTATATTTCCTCAAATCTTGACACGTTTGGAAATCAGAATTGGTATACTCGATAAGAGTAAGGTATACTTTGGAATACAAAAGCATATAATCTCTCGTTGTCCGTAAATACGTGAGTATACACAAGCATAAGGAACCTTTCCCACGGACTTTCTTCTTCTGTTGTCTTAGGACAGTCTTCCAAAGAAAGGTGAAACCTGATGCAGAGGGTTGAGTTCCTTTATTTTAATTGATCACTGCATAACGTTCTAATATCTTGCCTTTGTATGAAGCTTATGACAATCATATCACTTTATTCTTTCGGCCCTTAAGATTCAAATACCTAGAACATAGTTAGTTTTTCCCAAGTCTTTCATGCTAAACTAATGAGTTAATCACAATTTAACCAATGACAGTGTCCCTACATAATTTCTAATGAGTAGAATGTCATCAACATACAGAACAACAATGATCACCTTCCACCCCAATACGTTTATAAACACAAGGTTCATCTCCATGAATAATATTGATTGGTTTTTGATGTTAAATGGTAGATTATGAGTATTTATTGAAAAATAAACAAGTTTTGTTAAGTGGTTTTTGTTAAATTTTTTGGAATTTGGGACTAAATTGTTAAAGGTATGAATTCTAGGGTTTTAATATGAAATGATGATAAACATGGATTGTTTCAAGTTCCCTTGCATATTTGATTAACATGGGTTGAAATTAAAATGGTTAGATTTAAAGTTATAAGTTTAAGGATTGAATTGTGAAAAAATTAAAATGTTAAGGGCAAAATAGTAAGTTTGCATAAATATGAAATGTGGACTAAATTGAATACAAGAAGTATTAAATTGCAAAAGTTAAAATAATTTTCTATTTAGATCAAGATAAATCATGTACGGATCTAGAGTGAGGCAAAGTAAAAGCTTCGGATTAGCTCTATTTTAACTTTTACGCCCTTAGTCATCAAGGTAAGTTCGTATGAACAGTTATTATATTCATGTTATTTAATTGAATGATATTATGTCATTTATAATACAAATAATTGATACATAAACCTATCAATACTATGAAGAAATGACGGATATCTTGTCCTGGTTGAACCGTAGAAATTCTTAGGATACGAATGACATGTCATTAGGGATTTCATGTTTCGGGTGCAGGTCCTGAATGTCCTACCAATGGCTGAAGCCCTGCATTTGTTGCGGATACTCCATAGCTAAAGTGAGCAGTATCGTGTAGCTTACATTCTGACCTAAAGCTCGTGTGAGCAACGATGTAAAGGAAATGTTACGGTTATATGTAAAGGCACACTTCGTGCGAGCTTTCCCGAGTATCTGATAAAATTTTAGGTGGTTCAATAGGCAAGAA
Organism: Gossypium hirsutum; assembly: GCF_007990345.1. Taxonomy (NCBI): domain Eukaryota; kingdom Viridiplantae; phylum Streptophyta; class Magnoliopsida; order Malvales; family Malvaceae; genus Gossypium; species Gossypium hirsutum. The sequence continues at coordinate 64,915,407 of NC_053426.1, forward strand.
AAAGGATTGAAAAGGTAAGTATTCAAATGGAATCAAGCATGATCTTATGGAAAGAACGCATGAACAAATTGATGTATTTCATATAGAAAATGACTTATATCATGGATGGCTCATTTGAATTATGTGCAAGTGTGCTAACTTGTGTATTGATGGTGATGTTTAGGCTTATGCCAAGCTTATGGTTTGGATTATATTATGCTTATGCTTTATAGTATGCAAATAAAATGGTAAGTTATGTTTTATTTTATACGAGCTTACTAAGCATTAATTGCTTACATAGTTTCTTTCTTATGTTTTATAGATTATTAGAAACTTTATCGGTTTGAGAGCTCATCAGAGATCTATCACAGTATATAGTAGATATATCAATAGCTTTTGAATATTTTGGCCAAGGTTTATAATGTTATGTATAGGATGAATTGTAATGGCATTTTGTTGATGTTTAGTTAGTGATTTGTCATGTAAAAGTTTAGGAAGTTAACTTGGTTGGTACCATTTGATGCCTTGTTAAATTGTGTCATTTTGGTTACCTTATGATGCATGTTTTGAATAACTCATCTGGTATATTTGGAATTGTATGACAATTGTAACACCCCGAACCCGAGTCCGACACCGGAGTCGAACACGAGGTGTTAACAAACTTTGAAAAATTTCCAGACACTGCCCAATCTGTGTACTAGTCGCTTTAAAAATCATATCTTGAGCTTCGCAACTCGAAAATCAGTTTCGTGACTTTTCCCCGAAACTAGACTCATATGCCCATCTACATATTTTTTTCTAGAATTTTTGGTCGGGCCAATTAGTACAGTTTATTAGTTAAAGTCTCCCATGTTACAGGAATCGACTACCCTGACCTTTGCGCATTACGACCTGGATATCTCCTTGTACAGGGCTCCAATACTGATGCCGTTTATTTATATAGAAACTAGACTCAGATAGGAATCTATAAATATATGGTATGACTCCTAATTATCTCTGGTTAATTTATAATCAATTTTCAAAGTCGGAACAAGGAATCCAGAACCCGTTCTGGCCCTGTCTCACGAGAACCTAAATATCTCTTAACATACTGTCCATATGATTGTTTCGTTACTTTCCTATGAAAGTAGATTCTTCAAGGTTTGTTTACATAATTTATTCACTATTTAATTCCATTCCTACTATTTTTAGTGATTTTCCAAATGTATGTCACTGCTGCTGTCAGCATCTACCTTTAAGGTAGGCTTTACCTATTTCATGGTTCAACTAGCCCTTTTTGCATACATAGCACAATTTATGAAAGTGATTAACCATCCCCGTGGCCAATCCTTGTCAAGCATATCTACACTAAATGATTATAACATTATACTTAAACACATATAAGCCATTTTCACATGGCTATCCAAAACTTATACATCACATAAAGTACTCGAGAAACAACAATGGGTCGTCCTATACATGCCATATCAAAATTCAACCAAAAGAGTACCCATAAGAGCCTTTGATAGTGTGGGCGACTTCGACTTCAAGATCCCGAGTCCGATAGCTGGAGAACCAAAAATCTATAAAACAGAGGAGCAATGGAACGAAGTAAGCAATTTATGCTTAGTAAGTTTTGAGCAAGAAATTCCAGCATAACGAAAGCATAGCACACATTTAGCTAAACGGAATATTTCATAATACACAATTTTTCCGATATCAAACTTACTTCACAACGTTAACCCTTATGTACATACACAAAAGACCAACTTAGCCAAAGGCCGGTAGCTCGTTCATCAACTGAACGAATATTTATTTGTAAGGGCTCGATTAAATTCAACACATACGTAACATATCCCAATATTGGGATGTTTTTCGAGTACTAGCTGGAATTTTACAGCAAGCTCATTCATTACCAAAATCACGTACCTTCGGAATTTAACCGGATATAGCTCCTCGTTCAAGTGCCTTCGGGACATAGCCCGGTTATAGTAACTCATACAATGCCTTCGGGACTTAACCCGGATTTTAAAACTCGCACGAATGCCTTCGGGACTTAACCCGGAATTAGTACCTCGCACAAAGGCCTTCGGGACTTAACCCGGAATTAATAACTCGCACAAATGCCTTCGGATCTTAGTCCGGATATAGTCACTTAGCGCAAAGCCTTCGGGACTTAGCCCGGACAGCATTCAATTAATCATGCACATCTAACAATAATTCATGGCACATTCGTATTTCATTTTCATTTGCAAAACTCAAACACAAGGCACATATCATCCTTGCACATTCGGCTCAATAGCCACACATAGAGCATGATTTTCATTTGCTTAAAACATGATTTAATCCCATCGTAATTTAAGCTCTCTTACTCAAGAACTTACCTCGGGTGTTGTCGAACGATTCCGCTAACTATTCGACCACTTTTTCCTTCCCTTTATCGGATTTATTTCCCCTTTGCTCTTGAGCTTAATTAAACAAATAAATTGATTTCATCATTTAGGCATCAAAAAGATGAACACGAAGCACTTAGCCCATATTTATACATTAGACATTAAAGTCACATACATGTGAAATCATGCATCAACACAACATATTAGCTAATTTTTCCCCCTTGGCCGAATATGCATGTCTATTTTTGGGGTCGATTTCAACACATGCATTGCTCATTAACATGTAAAAGTTACATTCGGCCTTAGCACACAACTTGCTAGCCGATTCTTCTCCATTTAGCAACCAATGCACATATGTGCTCACACAAAAATGCTAACAAGGAGGTTCAAGAATCATCAAGTCATCATCACATGCATCATTAACAAACTTCATATTTAGCATGCAATGGCATTAACACAACCTCTACCTAGGCCGAATTTTAACTCATCCTCTTGCCTCATCACCACCAAATCAAACATCAACCAAGAATGATGCATCCATGGTCAAATGTCATTTCCATCACATAGCAAGATTTAGACCATGGGCTAGGTAGAACTCAAGCTAACAACTAAAACATGCATGCATCTCATGGAACATCATCAACATACCTTAGCCTAGCTACATGCATGGCCGAATCTCTTCACCTTTCTTCTTCTTTCCTCCTTAAAATTTTTGGCCAAGGATGAACCAAAGGATGAGTAATTTTTTTCTTTGTTTTTCTTTCTAGTTTCGGCAAGTATGAAGATGAGAAAAGGATGAACAAAAATTCTCTCCTTTCTTTTCTTTAGCTCACGGCAATGGGGGGGAAACAAACAACTACACACATTTTTCTTTTTTTTTTGTATTCACCATACTCCTTTTCATTATTTAATCTCCATGCCCATTATTTTATTTTTTTCCACCCATGATGCACCAACAAGACATGTCTATGACATGTCTTGGCCATCAAACTTGGTCTACCATGCTTGTCATGGCCGGCCACTACTAGTAGGGGGGGAATTTGACATGCAAGTCCCCCCTTTGTCCACATGCACTAATAGGTCCTCACACATTGACCTATCACATTTTAGAATTTTCTCACATAAGTCCTATTGACTAAATTCACATGCAATCAACCAAATCGAAGCTTGAAATTTTCACACATTCATAATTACATATTCTAGACAATAAGTATCACATTCAAACATTTTGGTGACTCGGTTTAGCGGTCCCGAAACCACTTCCCGACTAGGGTCAACTTTGGGCTGTCACAACTCTCCCCCACTTAAGAAATTTTTGTCCCCGAAAATCTTACCGGTAAATAGGTTTGGGTATCGTTCTTTCATCGAGCTCTCGGTCTCCCAAGTAGCTTCCTCGATCCCGTGTTTGAGCCATAACACCTTTACTAGCGGAACTCTTTTGTTTCGCAACTCCTTCACTTTACGAGCTAGGATACGCATCGGTTCTTCTTCATAGCTCATGTCGACTTGAATTTCAACCTCTGATGGGCTAATTATGTGCGATGGATCAGATCTATAACGTCGAAGCATCGAAACATGAAAGACGTCATGAATCTTTTCAAGCTTCGGGGGCAAAATCAATCTATACGCAACCGGACCAACTCGTTCGGAGATTTCGTACGGCCCAATGAATCTTGGGCTCAACTTGCCCTTACGGCCGAACCTGAGTATCTTTTTCCAAGGTGAAACCTTAAGGAACACTTTGTCTCCCACCTGATACTCGATGTCTTTTCGTTTCAAATCTGCGTACGACTTCTGACGATCCGTGGCTACCTTCAGACTTTCACGGATTACCTTTACTTTCTGTTCAGCATCTTTAATCAAATCAACTCCGAAAATTTTACTTTCACCGAGCTCGGTCCAAAACAATGGTGTACGACATTTACGACCGTACAAAGCCTCGTAAGGTGCCATCTTAATACTTGATTGAAAACTATTGTTGTAAGCGAATTCAATCAAAGGTAAATACCGTTCCCATGAACTACTAAACTCGAGGATGCAACATCTCAACATATCCTCAAGTATCTGAATTATCCGCTCGGATTGACCATCGGTTTGGGGGTGAAAAGCAGTGCTAAAATGCAACTTGGTACCTAGAGCTTCTTGCAATTTCTTCCAAAATCGTGAGGTGAATCTCGGATCTCTATCCGACACGATAGAAACAGGTACCCCGTGTAATCTCACAATTTGATAAACGTACAATTCAGCTAGTTTATCCAATGAAAAATCCGTACGTACGGGGATGAAATGAGCCGACTTAGTCAGTCTATCAACAACAACCCATATCGCATCCTTCTTACTTGCTGACAAGGGCAGTCCGGACACAAAGTCCATTGTGACTCGATCCCATTTCCACTCGGGTATCATGATCGGCTGGAGTAATCCTGAAGGCACTTGATGTTCCGCTTTCACTTGTTGACATATCAAACATCTCGAAACAAAGTCGGAGATGTCCCGTTTCATACCATGCCACCAAAATTGACGTTTCAAATCGTTGTACATTTTCGTATTCCCCAGGTGAATTGACATTCGGCTACAATGGGCTTCGTTCAGAATCATCGAAATGAGTTCCGAATTCCTTGGAACACACAAACGATTTCTGAACCTCAAACAATCATCATCATCAATTTGAAACTCCGATTCCTCGTTCGAACACACTTAGCCCGTTTTGCAACCAATTCATCATCGACTTTCTGAGCTTCACGAATTTGATGAGTCAATAATGGTTTAGCTTTTAATTCAGCTACTAACACATTGTCTGGTAGAACAGACAAATGCACGTTCATCACTTGTAAAGCAAACAATGACTTCCGGCTTAAGGCGTCCGCAACCACGTTAGCCTTTCCCGGGTGGTAATCAATGACAAGCTCGTAATCTTTCAACAACTCAAGCCAACGTCTTTTTCGCAGATTCAAGTCTCGTTGAGTCATCAAATATTTGAGACTTTTGTGATCCGAAAATACATGGCACTTCTCACCAAACAGATAATGTCGCCATATTTTTAAAGCAAACACGATGGCAGCTAGTTCGAGATCATGGGTCGGATAATTCCTCTCGTGTGGCTTCAATTGTCTCGACGCATAGGCCACGACTCGACCTTCTTGCATCAATACGCAACCCAACCCAAGTAGGGATGCGTCACTATAAATGACAAACTCTTTACCTGATTCGGGTTGCACCAAAATTGGAGCTTCAGTCAAATGAGTTTTCAGTTGGTCGAAACTTTTCTGACATTTCTCCGTCCACTCGAACTTAACATCCTTTTGAAGTAGCTTCGTCATTGGTGTGGCTATCATCGAGAAACCTTTGACAAATCGTCGGTAATAACCGGCGAGCCCCAAAAAGCTCCGAACTTCAGTAGTATTTCTCGGAGGTTTCCAGTCAAGTATGGCTGAAATTTTGTTCGGGTCAACTCGAATACCCGACGCGGATACCACATGACCCAAGAAGCTAACCTCTCTTAACCAGAACTCACACTTACTGAACTTAGCATATAACTGCTTATCCCGCAAAATTTGCAGCACTAGCCTCAGATGCTCAGCATGTTCGGTCTCATCTCTTGAACAGACCAAAATGTCATCAATGATCACAACTACGAACCGATCCAAATACGGTCTGAAGATCCGATTCATCAAATCCATAAATACCGCAGGGGCATTAGTGAGCCCAAACGGCATCACTAAGAATTCGTAGTGACCATATCTCGTTCTGAAGGCAGTTTTGGGAATATCTGAATCTCGAATTCGCAACTGATAATAGCCCGATCTCAAATCTATTTTTGAGAACACTGAGGCTCCCTCCAGTTGGTCGAACAAATCATCGATGCGCGGCAACGGATATTTGTTCTTTATCGTCACTTTATTCAGCTGACGATAGTCAATGCACAACCTCATGGTTCCGTCCTTCTTTTTCACGAACAATACTGGTGCACCCCAAGGTGAGAAACTTAGTCGAGCGAAACCTCTATCCGTCAGTTCTTGCAACTGAGCTTTCAACTCCTTTAACTCGGTTGGTGCCATACGATACGGAGCTATCGAAATCGGCGTAGTCCCAGGTACAAGCTCAATACCAAACTCTACCTCCCGAACAGGTGGTAAACCCGGTAATTCTTCCGGAAAAACATCCGGGTATTCACAAACCACCGGCACAGATTCGGGTTTCTTTTCTAATTCTTTGTCATCAAGTACATACGCAAGGTATGCTTCGCACCCTTTTCTTACATATTTCTGTGCCAACATTGCAATATTACAGCTGGCATCCCTCCAAGTCCGCAGACTCAATTCGGACTACTTCGTTATTTGCGCACCTCAAATCAATAGTCTTGCTCTTGCAATTCACAATCGCATCATGCGCGGTCAACCAATCCAAACCAAGGATAACATCAAATTCATCAAACGGCAAAAGCATCAAGTCTGCCGGAAAACAGGAACCTCGAATTTCCAGGGGACATTTCTTACACACTTTGTCAACAAGCACGTAACAACCCAAGGGATTTGACACCTGAATTACGAACTCAGTAGACTCAATAGGTAAAGTCTTACTGGATGCTAAGGTTTCACATATGTAAGAATGAGCAGAACCGGGGTCAATCAAAGCAATTACATTAGTATCAAAGAGAGTGAATGTACCGGTAATAACATCAGGCGAAGAAGCATCCTCGCGGGCACATATAGCATAAGCTCTAGCAGGCGCACGAGCTTCGGATCTGGTTATATCATCTCTAGATCCTCTCTGACCACCACCAGTATTGCTCGCATTTCCAGATGGTCTACCCCGAGCAGTGGTAGCACCCGGTCTCCCACTCTGATTTACATTCTGTCCCGACAACCTCGGGCAATCTTTAATGAAGTGGTCAACTGATCCGCATTTATAACAGGAGCGGTCAGGGAATCTACAACTCCCCGAATGCCATTTACCGCAATATCGGCATTTCGTTCTGTCTCGACGTTCATTCCCAACACTGGCGACTGAAGTGCCTCTAAACTGGCCCGCATCATCCCGAAATCTCTTCGATGTCTGTTGAAGAGACCTTCCCGAGGATCTTTTACGAAACTCTCCAGTTTCCTCATCAACTCTTTGCTTTTCTTTTCTAAGCTCTTCGGCTTTACAAGCTCGTTCAACAAGTACCACGAACTCCCGTATTTCAAGAACGCCAACGAACATTTTTATATCTTCATTCAGCCCATCCTCGAAGCGTTTACACCTAATAGCTTCGGACGAAACACATTCCCGAGCGTTTTTGCTAAGTCTAACAAATTTTCGCTCGTAATCAGTAACCGACATGGAGCCTTGCTTAAGCTCAAGAAATTCCTTCCGTTTTTGATCAACAAACCTCTGACTGATATACTTTTTCCGAAACTCAGTTTGGAAAAACTCCCAAGTTACTTGCTCTCGGGGCACAACAGAAGCAGAGTACTCCACCAATAGTAGGCAGAATCACGTAGCAAGGAGATAGCACACTTTAGGCATTCATCGGGTGTACAAGATAGCTCATCGAGTACCCGGATAGTGTTGTCCAGCCAAAATTCAGCTTGCTCGGCATCATCGCTATCCATAGCCTTAAATTCAGTAGCCCCATGTTTTCGGATTCTGTCAACTGGGGGCTTATTTGACCTTATTTGGTCAGTTACCGGTGGTATTGTAGGTGCGGGGGTAGTATTTGTCGGGAATGGAGGTTGTGGAACAGCCATATTAGTTCGAATGTATTGGTTGAACCAATCATTCATCACGCTATAGAATGCTTGTCTAGCTTCATCATTCGGATTACTAGCATTAGGTTGAGAGTCTGCCGGCACTGTCCCTTGTGCGGGAGCAGGCGCTACACTCTCAAGATCATCAGCTACCTCTCGGTCACGATCGGGATCCATTACTATAAACACATTTACAATTGTCAGAAATCACCACACTATCAAGTAATCACATAAAATGGCATGTATAGCTAGACCCAACACATTACGGTAGTCCTAGAATCGACTAAACCGTAGCTCTGATACCAATAAAATGTAACACCCCGAACCCGAGTCCGACACCGGAGTCGAACACGAGGTGTTAACAAACTTTGAAAAATTTCCAGACACTGCCCAATCTGTGTACTAGTCGCTTTAAAAATCATATCTTGAGCTTCGCAACTCGAAAATCAGTTTCGTGACTTTTCCCCAAAACTAGACTCATATGCCCATCTACATATTTTTTTCTAGAATTTTTGGTCAGGCCAATTAGTACAGTTTATTAGTTAAAGTCTCCCATGTTACAGGAATCGACTACCCTGACCTTTGCGCATTACGACTTGGATATCTCCTTGTACAGGGCTCCAATACTGATGCTGTTTATTTCTATAGAAACTACACTCAGAGAGGAATCTATACATATATGGTATGACTCCTAATTATCTCTGGTTAATTTATAATCAATTTCCAAAATCGGAACAAGGAATCCAGAACCCGTTCTGGCCCTGTCTCACGAGAACCTAAATATCTCTTAACATACTGTCCATATGATTGTTTCGTTACTTTCCTATGAAAGTAGATTCTTCAAGGTTTGTTTACATAATTTATTCTCTATTTAATTCCATTCCTACTATTTTTAGTGATTTTCCAAATCTACGTCACTGCTGCTGTCAGCATCTACCTTTAAGGTAGGCTTTACCTATTTCATGGTTCAACTAGCCCTTTTTGCATACATAGCACAATTTATGAAAGTGATTAACCATCCCCGTGGCCAATCCTTGTCAAGCATATCTACACTAAATGATTATAACATTATACTTAAACACATATAAGCCATTTTCACATGGCTATCCAAAACTTATACATCACATAAAGTACTCGAGAAACAACAATGGGTCGTCCTATACATGCCATATCAAAATTCAACCAAAAGAGTACCCATAAGAGCCTTTGATAGTGTGGGCGACTTCGACTTCAAGATCCCGAGTCCGATAGCTGGAGAACCAAAAATCTATAAAACAGAGGAGCAATGGAACGAAGTAAGCAATTTATGCTTAGTAAGTTTTGAGCAAGAAATTCCAGCATAACGAAAGCATAGCACACATTTAGCTAAACGGAATATTTCATAATACACAATTTTTCCGATATCAAACTTACTTCACAACGTTAACCCTTATGTACATACACAAAAGACCAACTTAGCCGAAGGCCGGTAGCTCGTTCATCAACTGAGCGAATATTTATTTGTAAGGGCTCGATTAAATTCAACACATACGTAACATATCCCAATATTGGGATGTTTTTCGAGTATTAGCTGGAATTTTACAGCAAGCTCATTCATTACCAAAATCACGTACCTTCGGAATTTAACCGGATATAGCTCCTCGTTCAAGTGCCTTCGGGACATAGCCCGGTTATAGTAACTCATACAATGCCTTCGGGACTTAACCCGGATTTTAAAACTCGCACGAATGCCTTCGGGACTTAACCCAGAATTAGTACCTCACACAAAGGCCTTCGGGACTTAACCCGGAATTAATAACTCGCACAAATGCCTTCGGATCTTAGTCCGGATATAGTCACTTAGCGCAAAGCCTTCGGGACTTAGCCCGGACAGCATTCAATTAATCATGCACATCTAACAATAATTCATGGCACATTCGTATTTCATTTTCATTTGCAAAACTCAAACACAAGGCACATATCATCCTTGCACATTCGGCTCAATAGCCACACATAGAGCATGATTTTCATTTGCTTAAAACATGATTTAATCCCATCGTAATTTAAGCTCTCTTACTCAAGAACTTACCTCGGGTGTTGTCGAACGATTCCGCTAACTATTCGACCACTTTTTCCTTCCCTTTATCGGATTTATTTCCCCTTTGCTCTTGAGCTTAATTAAACAAATAAATTGATTTCATCATTTAGGCATCAAAAAGATGAACACGAAGCACTTAGCCCATATTTATACATTAGACATTAAAGTCACATACATGTGAAATCATGCATCAACACAACATATTAGCTAATTTTTCCCCCTTGGCCGAATATGCATGTCTATTTTTGGGGTCGATTTCAACACATGCATTGCTCATTAACATGCAAAGTTACATTCGGCCTTAGCACACAACTTGCTAGCCGATTCTTCTCCATTTAGCAACCAATGCACATATGTGCTCACACAAAAATGCTAACAAGGAGGTTCAAGAATCATCAAGTCATCATCACATGCATCATTAACAAACTTCATATTTAGCATGCAATGGCATTAACACAACCTCTACCTAGGCCGAATTTTAACTCATCCTCTTGCCTCATCACCACCAAATCAAACATCAACCAAGAATGATGCATCCATGGTCAAATGTCATTTCCATCACATAGCAAGATTTAGACCATGGGCTAGGTAGAACTCAAGCTAACAACTAAAACATGCATGCATCTCATGGAACATCATCAACATACCTTAGCCTAGCTACATGCATGGCCGAATCTCTTCACCTTTCTTCTTCTTTCCTCCTTAAAATTTTTGGCCAAGGATGAACCAAAGGATGAGTAATTTTTTTTTCTTTGTTTTTCTTTCTAGTTTCGGCAAGTATGAAGATGAGAAAAGGATGAACAAAAATTCTCTCCTTTCTTTTCTTTAGCTCACGGCAATGGGGGGGGGAAACAAACAACTACACACATTTTTCTTTTTTTTTTGTATTCACCATACTCCTTTTCATTATTTAATCTCCATGCCCATTATTTTATTTTTTTCCACCCATGATGCACCAACAAGACATGTCTATGACATGTCTTGGCCATCAAACTTGGTCTACCATGCTTGTCATGGCCAGCCACTACTAGTAGGGGGGAATTTGACATGCAAGTCCCCCCTTTGTCCACATGCACTAATAGGTCCTCACACATTGACCTATTACATTTTAGAATTTTCTCACATAAGTCCTATTGACTAAATTCACATGCAATCAACCAAATCGAAGCTTGAAATTTTCACACATTCATAATTACATATTCTAGACAATAAGTATCACATTCAAACATTTCGGTGACTCGGTTTAGCGGTCCCGAAACCACTTCCCGACTAGGGTCAACTTTGGGCTGTCACAACAATGGTCAAGTTTGTGGCATGTTTTGGAAAGTTTTGAACTAGTATTTGATGATTGAAATGTGCTAAAATTGACATGTTTAGAACAGTGTTGTTTAATGCATTTGTAGTGCCTTTAAATGGCATATTGGTTAGTTGAATTAGAGTATTGGAAATGACATATATATATATGTGAGTGTTTAGGTGAGGTTTTGGTGCTTTGAAAGTGTGCATTATTGGCCTAAATGTTTATGCATGAAATGATTTTGAAATAGCTTGATTTTAGGTAAATTTGGGTCCACATGGCTTGAGACATGGGTTTGTGACTTAATCGTGTGAGACATACGGCCTAGTGACACAATCGTGTGTCATTTGATGATTTCCTTAGATTACAATTCAGTGAGTTACACGGCCTAACATACGGCCTGCCATATGGGCATATGACACGGCCGTGTAACCTAACTCGGAGAGTTAAACGGGTGAGGACACCAGCTGGGACACGGTCGTGTGTCCCTAGTTCGAAGGATACACGGCCTCACCACATGGCCGTGTGACCCCTGTTTCCAAAATTTTGTGACTTCTTCTTAGACTTTTCAAATGATTTTAAATTGGTCCCAAACAGCTTCTAAGGTATTTTTAAGGCCTCGAGGGCTTACTGGTTTATGATTTGTTTATGTTATTGAATGAAGTTAAGTTTATATGTTTTTTATTGTACGGTAATGCTCGGTAACCTTAATTCGGTGATGGATATGGGTTAGGGGTGTTACATTTAGTGGTATCAGATCTATGATTTAGTCGGTTCTCAGATTGAACATAGCATGTATGGAGTCTAGAAATACTTGCCATTATATAACCTGTGATAGTGTGATAACTCTGGACTCAAATTCAACTATGTTTTCATATAGATAAAATGTCATCCAATCGAGCCGATTCGGATGAACTTGAAACTAATGCGCAAGCCTCCGTTCATAGAGCAGCTTTAAGTAGTAGTAGGCCCATGTCTGAGGGCTGGGAGGAGAGACTAAAGAAGCCTTCTTCCAAATGATGTCTGAATGGTTTACAGAGTCCACGGTTCTTTGGACCATATGAGATTACTGAAAGAATTAGATCGGTTGTATATCTATTAGCTTTACCACCAAAACTTTATTGGATTGATAATGTTTTTCATGTGTCTATGCTAAGATGGTACTGATCCGATTCTTCACATGTTATTTCTCCAACAGAGGTAGAGATTCAGCCTGATATGACATATAGTGAAGAACCGATCAAAATTTTAGCCCGGGAAACAAAAGAGTTAAGAAATAAAAAGGTAGCTTTAGTAAAAGTTCTTTGGCAACGACATGGTATTGAAGAAGCTACCTGAGAGTCGGAGGATACTATGAGGAAGCAATATCCAAATCTTTTTACTGGTAAGATTTTCGAGGATGAAAATCCCTAAATGGGGGAGAGTTGTAAATCTCATTTTTCAGTGAAATCAGAATAGTGGTTTCGGGACCACAAATCTTATACGAAAATAAAGTTTATTTTTATTTTATTTTATGGTCCGTATTATGATATACATATCGTGTGAAAATTTTGATACGAAAATTTTATCGATTAAGTGTTTAATTACGAGAATGACTAAATTGCATAAAATGTGAAAGTTGAATTCTAGTAGCTATAAGGATTAAATAACTATAGAATTCAAAACTAGAGGTCCTTATATGGTAATTAGACCCTTAAAGAAAAGTATGTAGATTTTTAGTGACTCATCCATGGAAAAATTAGAAAAGAGTAGGGACTAAATTGGAATTGAAATAATTTAATTAATTAAAAGATGATAAAAAGAAATATCATCTTATTTTTTTCATCTTCAACCCTAAAATTATATGGAAACCCTAGGAGAGAGAGAAGAAACTTTCAAGGCTTAATTGGGTAAGTTTCCTAGTCTCGTTTTTAGTAATTTTGATATTTTTGAAACTAGGATAGTTTAATCTATCTATTTGGGAGATTAATTTGAAAGGTTATCAAAGTATGGAAAATGGTTCATAGATGAATTTGCTGAAAATTAGAAATTTATGGTAGAAAATGAAAGGTTGTTAATAGATAAACAACTTTTACAAAGTGATTTTTGATGAAAACATGATTTAGGGACTAAAATGTAAAGTTGTGAAATTTGATGAAAAATTCTAAATTTTTATGAACACATGTGCTGTAAATTTTGTAATGGAGGTTTGGTTAGGCTTGGAAAAGGGGTAAATTCCACAAAATTTATTTTTGGAGCCTAGGGACAAATTTGAAATTTTGGAAAAGTTAGGGGCAAAATGGTAATTTTGCCTAGAACGTAAATTGAGCCCAAATAAATATAAAAAAATTTGAAATTGATGATTAAAGCTATTTATATAGATCTAGACAACAAAAATTTGAGGTTAGACCGAAGAAAAGAAAATGTTTTTGAATTAGTAGATTTTATACGCCGACAAGTGTCGAGGTAAGTTCTTGTAACTTAATCGAGCTTGTAAATATATTTAATTGAATGTTGTGTTTGTATGGAATGTGACTTATATTGATGTACATTATTTGAATGTTATAATGAAAAATTTAATACATGTTTGAAATGGTGAAAAATGGTTAAGTCCTGATTGAATATTAGATTCCGATGATTATATGTGCTTTCCTAAAATGAATAAGGTCTTGCATTTGTTGCGGACAGGATTTAGCTCGGACGAGTAATCCTATTGACCTTGTTATAGAAAAGATTTAGCTCATACGGGTGATCCTGATATAATACCTTTCGAGTATACGTTACGATTAGGATTTAGCCTGGACTAGTAATCTTAATTGAGCTCTTATGAGCATACGTTATATAAAGGATTTAGCTCGGACTGGTAATCTTGTTATACGATATGTGGCTCGAGAGTGTGTTCCTTGATTAAATGCCCTAATGGGTACCATCGAATAAGAATTGACAGATTATGGAACCATACACCTCGAGTGTACTACTTGAACATCCATAGAAATTTCAACGATTCAAGGGACATAAAACTCCTGACATGGTATGAGAATTATGAGATGAAATGATAATGACTTGAAAAGAAATTGTAACAGCCCGATTTAGACCCTAATTAGAACGGTGGTTTCGGTACCACGAATCTGAGTTAGAAAAATATTTTAATATTATTTTTTGTGCTTATAATATGTGAATTGATATCTGTGAAAGTTTCGTGTGGAAATTTTATCATTTGTGTGCTTAATTTGAAAAAAAAATGACTTAATTGCGTAAAATGTAAAAGTGGCTAGCCATTTGTTAAAAGTGCCTATTTGCTTTTATTAAATAAAGGTGAGGTCCTTATGATGAAATTGGACCATTATAAATTTAGTGGAATTAATGGTTTGGAAAAGTTGTTAAATGGATTATTTTTAAAGGTTAGTTTTGTAAATTAGTAAAATAAGTTAATAAAATAAATCAAATGCATGAAAATAAAATCATTATCACCTTTGTTTTTGCCGAAAATCAAAAGAAAGGAAAAGATGAAAGCTTGTTGAACATTCAGCCATGGTTAGCTTGATTTGGTAAGTGAATTTTGTTCGGTTTTTGATAATTTCTATGTTTTTGTGATCGTTGCTTCGAATACTAGTGTACCCATGCTTCAATTTTCAGATTTGATGATGAATTGGAGATTTTCCATTGATGATAGCTTGATGTTTTTGTTGTTTGATGATGAAAAATAAATATTTGTTGATAGATTATTATGTTTAATTAAGTGGTTTTTGATAAAAATCCAAATTTGGGATTAAATTGTGGATTTTGTAAATTAAGGGGTCAAAATGTAAAATAAATGAAAGAAATAGGCTGTTATGAACCTTAGCAAAATTCGGCTATACTAGAGTTTAGTGAAATTATGTGTATTTTGTGTTTTGTGAAATAGGGACTAAATTGCGAAAAATGTGAAATGTCAGAGGCAAAATTATAATTAGCCTATTTATGTGTTTTTGGATGAATTTGATTGAATATATGATTAAATAAGTTGAATTTTTATTGAATTAGATCAAGAAATGTAGAAATCGAATTTGGACTGGGGAAAAACCAAAGTTGTCGACTAGTTGTCTCGTCCCAATTACCGTTGTCTGAGGTAAGTTTACAAGAAAATAAACGTACTTAATTTTAATTAAATACAAAGCATATATGCTGAAATGAAATATATGAATTAATATATGCTAATGCCGAATGTGTATAAGCATGGTAACTATGTTCATGCATTCGTTTCGACTGAGTTATAACATTTGAAAGTCCGTATGAACTATATGGAATATCTGGAATTTTTTATATATGAATTGTTTATGAGACAACTTTATAATAGTGATATTCAGGCTTTGAGCCTAGCAAGCCTTGTGCTGGTGAATTAAATCGGGCTTATGCCTAGCAGGCTTATTGCCGGTGTATAAAATCAGACTTTGAGTCTAGCAGGCCTTGTGCCAGTGTGAGATTCAGGCTTAGGCCTAGCAGGCTTTATGCTGGTGAATTATTATAAGTTTATGCCTAAAAGACTTTATGCTGATGTGGTAATTAAATACGTTAAATGAGCTAAATGATCAGGTATGAGTTAGCTTTTTGTTTACTTGAAAATAAGGTAAGCTAATTATTTGATATGTGATACAAACATATGTATGATGTTAGTCTGAAATTTGTGAGTAATTGTGAAATATATTTGGCCAAAGTTAAGCATAATTATGTGGTATGAAGGTTTGAGACATGAGTATATGAAAACAAGTGTTTAAAGATTCGACTTTATGCATTAATAATATGATTTTCATAGTGTCTGACATTTTGGTATAGATACATGTATATTTGGCTACACGATAAGTGTAAGTATGAGATATTAAAGTTTGATTCAAGAATATATGTTTGTGGGTGTGTATATTCGATTATATAATGGTATTATGGTTTTGAAATTGAATGTTACATTGATAATAGTTATAGTACATTCGTTCAAAGGTTATGTATAGTGATATCATATTGTGGCCTATGTGCAAACTTATATAAATGATTATATACTGCCTAAATGATATAAAGAAATAATAATTATAAGTGATAATGTGGCTTTGAAATTTGAATGATATATATATTAATATTAGTTGTATGGATATTTGGTAAAAGTGAAAGTATATGTATTATATGAAATTATATGAAATTATAAGTTTGAAGTTAAATGTGATAATGATAGTATAAATTAGTTTGGTAATTAAATCGATATTGACAATGAGTTATTTATTTGCTTATAGCTTACTAAGCTCTCAAAGCTTATTCTGTGTGTTTTTCCTATGTTTATAGATTTTCGGAGATCTGCTCGGGTTGGAAGTCGATGGAGATGACATCACACTATACGATTATCATTTCAGTAAATAATATTTTGAGACTCGGTTATGTGGCATGTATAGGCTAGTCTTAAAGTTAATTGTTTTGAATGAGCATGTATCAAAGCCATGTGAAAATGGCTTAACTACCTTGCTTGAAATCGGTTACGTTAAATTATGGTTTGTGTTCATTTTAGTTATAATATTAGGTGATATGGTTAAATAATATTTGTGATATGCATTTTTGTGCATTGAAGTTGATTGGTGAGCTGGATGTGGTTTGAATGATTCGACCATGGTATACTGGTAAGTATGAAGTATATTTGTTATGTTACTTTTATTTGAAATGCTTCGGTTATGACTTGTAATGATAGTAATAACCTCATTTAGTTGACTAATACATTCAGTTAAATGATAGTAAGAGATACTGCCTATAATTGATTATTAGTTCGGCACATATATATATTTTCATGTGAATTGCGGTAGTTTATATGATAAGGGATGTGTTAATATTTGGTCTTGGACTAAACTTATGTTAAAAATATATCCAAGGTATTATAATGTTTATGAAGTTGTTTATGTGTTTCAGCTACATGATATATAATGATTGTTAAATGAGCTAAGCGTATCACCTACTAGTTAGGTGACAATTAAGATACATGCATAAGGTATATTCGGTGTTCCCTTATGGTTCGGAATAATGATATGTATAATTCATGAATTGTTTATTATGGTAAAAGATATGTGCTAATTTAATCAGAAATGCTTTGTTAGTTGAATTTATAAATGTATATGTATAAATGCATTTATACTATGGTTGGTATATGTGTAAAATCGAATAATACTTGTCCTTATGATTCGGTTTGTTTTGGAAATGCATATGCATATATCATGCTTATATGATTTGTAAAATAGGTACAATTGATGAAGGTAAATATTGAGTATGTGTTAGGAATGTGTTGATAGTAAAATGGTTAATTAATAAGTAACATATATATGTATATATTTGTATGCAGATGTGCATTTGGTAAACTTCTAACTTAAGTTGAATGATGGAATTGATATTACTTAAATGTTTAGTTAAATATTATTGATTATTTATGAAATTCATAATGCCTTGTAATATGACTTAATTGGTTAATCCTATGCATGTATAGAATTAAGAAATAAAATCTTTAATTTTTATTTTAGTATTCACTTATCATTAAAGTGATTAACCTATTATTTGTATATGTAATATGCTTATATTTAATTAATTATATGCTCTACATGTGTATAAGAATATGACTTGTGATAATATGAGAATGTTTATGTAACACCCCTATCCCGTAACCGTCGCCAGAATAGGTAAGGGGCATTACTGGACTTGTAACTCATGTCAGAACAGTAAAATTTTGAACTTTTTCTTGAAATAAAGATCGTTCATTTAAATAAGTACTAAGCACAACTAGAGGTAAAATTTAAACTTCACTAAGTAAACATTCAAAAGATGCCATTTTCGCATGGCTTATATACATTAACCAAAAATATTCTTCCGCCACTAGTCTATTCTATATATGCCATAAAATAATTCTAAACATAACAGTAACAAGCGGTGGATAGTGATAGTGTGACTAGTTGCTGACGATCCCCGAGCCTGTAGCTTCGCAATGAGATCTATAAAACAGAGGAAACAGAGTAAACGGAGTAAGCATTACAATGCTTAGTAAGTTTTAAGCAGTGTCACCAGATAACAATCAAATTATAACATAGTTGTTCGTATATTTTATTTCACTCTTCCTTCGGGCATACCATCCATTTACCGAATATGCACATCTCATCATATACAATAGACAGATAAACTTTCACATAAAAGTGAGCTCATGTGACATAAATATATTGTATGATTTCACATAACCTCTCACACTGATCCGATGTCACATAATCATAGGAATAGTCTCATAGATTGCTCTCGTATGCATCACATAACTACCTTACGATTTAGTTCAAATCAAGCTCACATATAAACTTGGAGTACATACCTGTTTAACCTTTCGCATTGAATATATTTATAAGCAATTCTTATTACGAAGTCTTATAGCTTTAACCTCTACTCGGATTATCGGCGAGACCTTTAGCTCAGACGAAATCTCCACACGAAGTTATCGGGTCTTACCCGGACAAAATCTCCACACGTAGTCATCGGATCTTACCCGGACATAATCTCCACACGTAGTGTAACACCCCGAGCCCGAGTCCGACACCGGAGTCGAACACGAGGTGTTAACAAATTTTGAAAAATTTCCAGACACTGCCCAATCTGTGTACTAGTCGCTTTAAAAATCATATCTTGAGCTTCACAACTCTAAAATAAGTTTCGTGATTTTTCCCTGAAACTAGACTCATATGCCCATCTACATATTTTTTTCTAGAATTTTTGATCGGGCCAATTAGTACAGTTTATTAGTTAAAGTCTCCCATATTACAGGAATCGACTACCCTGACCTTTGCGCATTTCGACTTGGATATCTCCTTGTACAGGGCTCCGATACTGATGCCGTTTATTTCTATAGAAACTAGACTCAGAGAGGAATCTATACATATATGGTATGACTCCTAATTATCTCTGGTTAATTTATAATCAATTTCCAAAGTCGGAACAAGGAATCTAGAACCCGTTCTGACCCTGTCTCACGAGAACCTGAATATCTCTTAACATACTGTCCATATGATTGTTTCGTTACTTTCCTATGAAAGTAGATTCTTCAAGGTTTGTTTAAATAATTTATTCACTATTTAATTCCATTCCCACTATTTTTAGTGATTTTCCAAATCTACGTCACTGATGCTGTCAGCCTCTACCTTTAAGGTAGGCTTTACCTATTTCATGGTTCAACTAGCCCTTTTTGCATACATAGCACAATTTATGAAAGTGATTAACCATCCCCGTGGCCAATCCTTGTCAAGCATATCCACACCAAATGATTATAACATTATACTCAAACACATATAAGCCATTTTCGCATGGCTATCCAAAACTTACACATCACATAAAGTACTCGAAAAACAACAATGGGTCGTCCTATACATGCCATATCAAAATTCAACCAAAAGAGTACCCCAAAGAGCCTTTGATAGTGTGGGCAACTTCGACTTCAAGATCCCGAGTCCGATAGCTGGAGAACCAAAAATCTATAAAACAGAGGAGCAATGGAACGAAGTAAGCAATTTATGCTTAGTAAGTTTTGAGCAAGAAATTCCAGCATAACGAAAGCATAGCACACATTTAGCTAAACTGAATATTTCATAATACACAATTTTTCCGATATCAAACTTACTTCACAACGTTAACCCTTATGTACATACACAAAAGACCAACTTAGCCGAAGGCCGGTAGCTCGTTCATCAACTGAGCGAATATTTATTTGTAAGGGCTCGATTAAATTCAACACATACGTAACATATCCCAATATTGGGATGTTTTCGAGTATTAGCTGGAATTTTACAGCAAGCTCATTCATTACCAAAATCACGTACCTTCGGAATTTAACCGGATATAGCTCCTCATTCAAGTGCCTTCGGGACATAGCCCGGTTATAGTAACTCATACAATGCCTTCGGGACTTAACCCGGATTTTAAAACTCGCACGAATGCCTTCGGGACTTAACCCGGAATTAGTATCTCGCACAAAGGCCTTCAGGACTTAACCCGGAATTAATAACTCGCACAAATGCCTTCGGATCTTAGTCCGGATATAGTCACTTAGCACAAAGTCTTCGGGACTTAGCCCGGACAGCATTCAATTAATCATGCACATCTAACAATAATTCATGGCACATTCGTATTTCTTTTTCATTAGCAAAACTCAAACACAATGCACATACCATCCTTGCACATTCGGCTCAATAGCCACACATAGAGCATGATTTTAATTTGCTTAAAACATGATTTAATCACATCGTAATTTAAGCTCTCTTACTCAAGAACTTACCTCGGGTGTTGTCGAACGATTCCGCTAACTATTCGACCACTTTTTCCTTCCCTTTATCGGATTTATTTCCCCTTTGCTCTTGAGCTTAATTAAACAAATAAATTGATTTCATCATTTAGGCATCAAAAAAAAGATGAACACGAAGCACTTAGCCTATATTTATACATTAGACATTAAAGTCACATACATGTGAAATCATGCATGAACACAACATATTAGCTAATTTTTCCCCCTTGGCCGAATATGCATGCCTATTTTTGGGGTCGATTTCAACACTTAATACACACATATACACACTAGTAAAGCATCCTCTCCCTTCCCATCGATTTAACACATGCATTGCTCATTAACATGTAAAAGTTACATTCGGCCTTAGCACACAACTTGCTAGCTGATTCTTCTCCATTTAGCAACCAATGCACATATGTGCTCACACAAAAATGCTAAAAAGGAGGTTCAAGAATCATCAAGTCATCATCACATGCATCATTAACAAACTTCATATTTAGCATGCAATGGCATTAACACAACCTCCACCTAGGCCGAATTTTAACTCATCCTCTTGCCTCATCACCACCACATCAAACATCACCCAAGAATGATGCATCCATGGTCAAATGTCATTTCCATCACATAGCAAGATTTAGACCATGGGCTAGGTAGAACTCAAGCTAACAACTAAAACATGCATGCATCTCATGGAACATCATCAAACATGCCTTAGCCTAGCTACATGCATGGCCGAACCTCTTCACCTTTCTTCTTCCTTCCTCCTTAAAATTATTGGCCAAGGATGAACCAAAGGATGAGAAATTTTTTTCTTTATTTTTCTTTCTAGTTTCGGCAAGTATGAAGATGAGAAAAGGATGAACAAAAATTCTCTCCTTTCTTTTCTTTAGCTCACGGCAATGGGGGGGGGGAACAAACAACTACACACACATTTTTTTTTGTATTCACCATACTCCTTTTCATTATTTTATGCCCATGCCCCTTATTTTATTTGTTTTATCCCAACATTTTATGACACAAATTAACATATTTTATTTGTGCCATACTTATGCCATAATTTCCATAAAAAAATTGCACAATTGCTCATCATGCCCATCATGGCCGGCCACCTTGTTTTAAGGTGGGAAATTTGACATGCAAATCCACCTATTTCATACTATAAGTTATTTGGCCACTACAAATTAGCCTATAGCATTTGCAAAAATTTTCACATGAGTCACATTTCAAAATTTCACTCACAATTGGCAAAATCAAAGCATGAAATTTTCACACATGCACTTTCACATGAAATAAACATAGGATATAACATCTAATTATTATTGTGACTCGGTTTAGCGGTCCCGAAACCACTTCCCGACTAGGGTCAATTTTGGGCTGTCACAACTCTCCCCCACTTAAGAAATTTTCGTCCCCGAAAATCTTACCGGTAAATAGGTTTGGGTATCGTTCTTTCATCGAGCTCTCGGTCTCCCAAGTAGCTTCCTCGATCCCGTGTTTGAGCCATAACACCTTTACTAGCGGAACTCTTTTGTTTCGCAACTCCTTCACTTCACGAGCTAGGATACGCATCGGTTCTTCTTCATAGCTCATGTCGACTTGAATTTCAACCTCTGATGGGCTAATTATGTGCGATGGATCAGATCGATAGCGTCGAAGCATCGAAACATGAAAGACGTCATGAATCTTTTCAAGCTCAGGGGGTAAAATCAATCTATACGCAACCGGACCAACTCGTTCGGAGATTTCGTACGGCCCAATGAATCTTGGGCTCAACTTGCCCTTACGGCCGAACCTGAGTATCTTTTTCCAAGGTGAAACCTTAAGGAACACTTTGTCTCCCACCTGATACTCGATGTCTTTTCATTTCAAATCTGCGTACGACTTCTGACGATCCGTGGCTACCTTCAGACTTTCACGGATTACCTTTACTTTCTGTTCAGCATCTTTAATCAAATCAACTCCGAAAATTTTACTTTCACTGAGCTCGGTCCAAAACAATGGTGTACGGCATTTACGACCGTACAAAGCCTCGTAAGGTGCCATCTTAATACTTGATTGAAAACTATTGTTGTAAGCGAATTCAATCAAAGGTAAATACCGTTCCCATGAACTACTGAACTCGAGAATGCAACATCTCAACATATCCTCAAGTATCTAAATTATCCGCTCGGATTGACCATCGGTTTGGGGGTGAAAAACAGTGCTAAAATGCAGCTTGGTACCCAGAGCTTCTTGCAATTTCTTCCAAAATCGTGAGGTGAATCTCGGATCTCTATCCGACACGATAGAAACAGGTACCCCGTGTAATCTCACAATTTGATAAACGTACAATTCAGCTAGTTTATCCAATGAAAAATCCGTACGTACGGGGATGAAATGAGCCGACTTAGTCAGTCTATCAACAACAACCCATATCGCATCCTTCTTACTTGCTGACAAGGGCAGTCCGGACACAAAGTCCATTGTGACTCGATCCCATTTCCACTCGGGTATCATGATCGGCTGGAGTAATCCTAAAGGCACTTGATGTTTCGCTTTCACTTGTTGACATATTAAACATCTCGAAACAAAGTCGGAGATGTCCCGTTTCATACCATGCCACCAAAATTGACGTTTCAAATCGTTGTACATTTTCGTACTCCCCGGGTGAATTGACATTCGGCTACAATGGGCTTCGTTCAGAATCATCGAAATGAGTTTCGAATTCCTTGGAACACACAAACGATTTTTGAACCTCAAACAATCATCATCATCAATTTGAAACTCTGATTCCTCGTTCGGAACACACTTAGCCCGTTTTGCAACCAATTCATCATCGACTTTCTGAGCTTCACGAATTTGATGAGTCAATAATGGTTTAGCTTTTAATTCAGCTACTAACACATTGTCTGGTAGAACAGACAAATGCACGTTCATCGCTTGTAAAGCAAACAATGACTTCCGGCTTAAGGCGTCCGCAACCACGTTAGCCTTTCCCGGGTGGTAATCAATGACAAGCTCGTAATCTTTCAACAACTCAAGCCAACGTCTTTGTCGCAGATTCAAGTCTCATTGAGTCATCAAATATTTGAGACTTTTGTGATCCGAAAATACATGGCACTTCTCACCAAACAGATAATGTCGCCATATTTTTAAAGCAAACACGATGGCAGCTAGTTCGAGATCATGGGTCGGATAATTCCTCTCGTGTGGCTTCAATTGTCTCGACGCATAGGCCACGACTCGACCTTCTTGCATCAATACGCAACCCAACCCAAGTAGGGATGCGTCACTATAAATGACAAACTCTTTACCTGATTCGGGTTGCACCAAAATTGGAGCTTCAGTCAAATGAGTTTTCAATTGGTCGAAACTTTTCTGACATTTCTCCGTCCACTCGAACTTAACATCCTTTTGAAGTAGCTTCGTCATTGGTGTGGCTATCATCGAGAAACCTTTCACAAATCGTCGGTAATAACCGGCGAGCCCCAAAAAGCTTCGAACTTCAGTAATATTTCTCGGAGGTTTCCAGTCAAGTATGGCTGAAATTTGTTCGGGTCAACTCGAATACCCGACGCGGATACCACATGACCCAAGAAGCTAACCTCTCTTAACCAGAACTCACACTTACTGAACTTAGCATATAACTGCTTATCCCGCAAAATTTGCAGCACTAGTCTCAGATGCTCAGCATGTTCGGTCTCATCTCTTGAATAGACCAAAATGTCATCAATGAACACAACTACGAACCGATCCAAATACGGTCTGAAGATCCGATTCATCAAATCCATAAATACCGCAGGGGCATTAGTGAGCCCAAACGGCATCACTAAGAATTCGTAGTGACCATATCTCGTTCTGAAGGCAGTTTTGGGAATATCTGAATCTCGAATTCGCAACTGATAATAGCCCGATCTCAAATCTATTTTTGAGAACACTGAGGCTCCCTTCAGTTGGTCGAACAAATCACCGATGCGCGGCAACGGATATTTGTTCTTTATCGTCACTTTATTCAGCTGACGATAGTCAATGCACAACCTCATGCTTCCGTCCTTCTTTTTCACGAACAATACTGGTGCACCCCAAGGTGAGAAACTTGGTCGAGCGAAACCTCTATCCGTCAGTTCTTGCAACTGAGCTTTCAACTCCTTTAACTCGGTTGGTGCCATACGATACGGAGCTATCGAAATCGGCGTAGTCCCAGGTACAAGCTCAATACCAAACTCTACCTCCCGAACAGGTGGTAAACCCGGTAATTCTTCCGGAAAAACATCCGGGTATTCACAAGCCACCGGCACAGATTCGGGTTTCTTTTCTAATTCTTTGTCATCAAGTACATACGCAAGGTATGCTTCGCACCCTTTTCTTACATATTTCTGTGCCAACATTGCTGATATTACAGCTGGCATCCCCTCCAAGTCCGCAGACTCAATTCGGATTACTTCGTTATTTGCGCACCTCAAATCAATAGTCTTGCTCTTGCAATTCACAACCGCATCATGCGCGGTCAACCAATCCAACCCAAGGATAACATCAAATTCATCAAACGGCAAAAGCATCAAGTCCGCCGGAAAACAGGAACCTCGAATTTCCAGGGGACATTTCTTACACACTTTGTCGACAAGCACGTAACGACCCAAGGGATTTGACACCCGAATTACGAACTCAGTAGACTCAATAGGTAAAGTCTTACTGGATGCTAAGGTTTCACATATGTAAGAATGAGTAGAACCGGGGTCAATTAAAGCAGTTACATTAGTATCAAAGAGAGTGAATGTACCGGTAATAACATCAGGCGAAGAAGCATCCTCGCGGGCACGTATAGCATAAGCTCTAGCAGGCGCACGAGCTTCGGATCTGGTTATATCATCTCTAGATCCTCTCTGACCACCACCAGTATTGTTCGCATTTCCAGATGGTCTACCCCGAGCAGTGGTAGCACCCGGTCTCCCACTCTGATTTACATTCTGTTCCGACAACCTCGGGCAATCTTTAATGAAGTGGTCAACTGATCCGTATTTGTAACATGAGCGGTCAGGGAATCTACAACTCCCCGAATGCCATTTACCGCAATATCGACATTTCGTTCTATCTCGACGTTCATTCCCAACACTGGCGACCGAAGTGCCTCGTGTACCCACAGGGGGTCGATCACGATCTCGTCTAAAAAAGCCCGAAGTGCCTCTAAACTGGCCCGCATCTTCCCGAAATCTCTTCGATGCCTGTTGAAGAGACCTTCCCGAGGATCTTTTACGAAACTCTCCAGTTCCCTCATCAACTGTTTGCTTTTCTTTTCTAAGCTCTTCGGCTTTACAAGCTCGTTCAACAAGTACCACGAACTCTCGTATTTCAAGAACGCCAACGAACATTTTTATATCTTCATTCAGCCCATCCTCGAAGCGTTTACACATAATAGCTTCGGACGAAACACATTCCCGAGCGTATTTGCTAAGTCTAACAAATTTTCGCTCGTAATCAGTAACCGACATGGAGCCTTGCTTAAGCTCAAGAAATTCCTTCCATTTTTGATCAACAAACCTCTGACTGATATACTTTTTCCGAAACTCAGTTTGGAAAAACTCCCAAGTTACTTGCTCTCGGGGCACAACGGAAGTCAAAGTACTCCACCAATAGTAGGCAGAATCACGTAGCAAGGAGATAGCACACTTTAGGCATTCATCGGGTGTACAAGATAGCTCATCGAGTACCCGGATAGTGTTGTCCAGCCAAAATTCAGCTTGCTCGGCATCATCGCTATCCATAGCCTTAAATTCAGTAGCCCCATGTTTTCGGATTCTGTCAACTGGGGCTTATTTGACCTTATTTGGTCAGTTACCGGTGGTATTGTAGGTGCGGGGGTAGTATTTGTCGGGAATGGAGGTTGTGGAACAGCCATATTAGTTCGAATGTATTGGTTGAACCAATCATTCATCACGCTATAGAATGCTTGTCTAGCTTCATCATTCGGATTACTAGCATTAGGTTGAGAGTCTGCCGGCACTGTCCCTTGTGCGGGAGCAGGCGCTACACTCTCAAGATCATCAGCTACCTCTCGGTCATGATCGGGATCCATTACTATAAATAAACACATTTACAATTGTCAGAAATCACCACACTATCAAGTAATCACATAAAATGGCATGTATAGCTAGACCCAACACATTACGGTAGTCCTAGAATCGACTAAACCTGGCTCTGATACCAATAAAATGTAACACCCCGAGCCCGAGTCCGACACCGGAGTCGAACACGAGGTGTTAACAAACTTTGAAAAATTTCCAGACACTGCCCAATCTGTGTACTAGTCGCTTTAAAAATCATATCTTGAGCTTCACAACTCTAAAATAAGTTTCGTGATTTTTCCCTGAAACTAGACTCATATGCCCATCCACATAGTTTTTTCTAGAATTTTTGATCGGGCCAATTAGTACAGTTTATTAGTTAAACTCTCCCATGTTACAGGAATCGACTACCCTGACCTTTGCGCATTACGACTTGGATATCTCCTTGTACAGGGCTCCGATACTGATGCCATTTATTTCTATAGAAACTAGACTCAGAGAGGAATCTATACATATATGGTATGACTCGTAATTATCTCTGGTTAATTTATAATCAATTTCCAAAGTCGGAACAAGGAATCCAGAACCCGTTCTGGTCCTGTCTCACGAGAACCTGAATATCTCTTAACATACTGTCCATATGATTGTTTCATTACTTTCCTATGAAAGTAGATTCTTCAAGGTTTGTTTACATAATTTATTCACTATTTAATTCCACTCCCACTATTTTTAGTGATTTTCGAAATCTACGTCACTGATGCTGTCAGCCTCTACCTTTAAGGTAGGCTTTACCTATTTCATGGTTCAACTAGCCCTTTTTGCATACATAGCACAATTTATGAAAGTGATTAACCATCCCCGTGGCTAATCCTTGACAAGCATATCCACACCAAATGATTATAACATTATACTCAAACACATATAAGCCATTTTCGCATGGCTATCCAAAACTTACACATCACATAAAGTACTCGAAAAACAACAATGGGTCGTCCTATACATGCCATATCAAAATTCAACCAAAAGAGTACCCCAAAGAGCCTTTGATAGTGTGGGCAACTTCGACTTCAAGATCCCGAGTCCGATAGCTGGAGAACCAAAAATCTATAAAACAGAGGAGCAATGGAACGAAGTAAGCAATTTATGCTTAGTAAGTTTTGAGCAAGAAATTCCAGCATAACGAAAGCATAGCACACATTTAGCTAAACGGAATATTTCATAATACACAATTTTTCCGATATCAAACTTACTTCACAACGTTAACCCTTATGTACATACACAAAAGACCAACTTAGCCGAAGGCCGGTAGCTCGTTCATCAACTGAGCGAATATTTATTTGTAAGGGCTCGATTAAATTCAACACATACGTAACATATCCCAATATTGGGATGTTTTTCAAGTATTAGCTGGAATTTTACAGCAAGCTCATTCATTACCAAAATCACGTACCTTCGGAATTTAACCGGATATAGCTCCTCGTTCAAGTGCCTTCGGGACATAGCCCGGTTATAGTAACTCATACAATGCCTTCGGGACTTAACCCAGATTTTAAAACTCGCACGAATGCCTTCGGGACTTAACCCGGAATTAGTATCTCGCACAAAGGCCTTCAAGACTTAACCCGGAATTAATAACTCGCACAAATGCCTTCGGATCTTAGTCCGGATATAGTCACTTAGCACAAAGCCTTCGGGACTTAGCCCGGACAGCATTCAATTAATCATGCACATCTAACAATAATTCATGGCACATTCGTATTTCTTTTTCATTAGCAAAACTCAAACACAAGGCACATACCATCCTTGCACATTCGGCTCAATAGCCACACATAGAGCATGATTTTAATTTGCTTAAAACATGATTTAATCACATCGTAATTTAAGCTCTCTTACTCAAGAACTTACCTCGGGTGTTGTCGAACGATTCCGCTAACTATTCGACCACTTTTTCCTTCCCTTTATCGGATTTATTTCCCCTTTGCCCTTGAGCTTAATTAAACAAATAAATTGATTTCATCATTTAGGCATCAAAAAAAAGATGAACACGAAGCACTTAGCCTATATTTATACATTAGACATTAAAGTCACATACATGTGAAATCATGCATCAACACAACATATTAGCTAATTTTTCCCCCTTGGCCGAATATGCATGTCTATTTTTGGGGTCGATTTCAACACTTAATACACACATATACACACTAGTAAAGCATCCTCTCCCTTCCCATCGATTTAACACATGCATTGCTCATTAACATGTAAAAGTTACATTCGGCCTTAGCACACAACTTGCTAGCCGATTCTTCTCCATTTAGCAACCAATGCACATATGTGCTCACACAAAAATGCTAAAAAGGAGGTTCAAGAATCATCAAGTCATCATCACATGCATCATTAACAAACTTCATATTTAGCATGCAATGGCATTAACACAACCTCCACCTAGGCCGAATTTTAACTCATCCTCTTGCCTCATCACCACCACATCAAACATCACCCAAGAATGATGCATCCATGGTCAAATGTCATTTCCATCACATAGCAAGATTTAGACCATGGGCTAGGTAGAACTCAAGCTAACAACTAAAACATGCATGCATCTCATGGAACATCATCAAACATACCTTAGCCTAGCTACATGCATGGCCGAACCTCTTCACCTTTCTTCTTCCTTCCTCCTTAAAATTATTGGCCAAGGATGAACCAAAGGATGAGAAATTTTTTTCTTTGTTTTTCTTTCTAGTTTCGGCAAGTATGAAGATGAGAAAAGGATGAACAAAAATTCTCTCCTTTCTTTTCTTTAGCTCACGGCAATGGGGGGAACAAACAACTACACACACATTTTTTTTTGTATTCACCATACTCCTTTTCATTATTTTATGCCCATGCCCCTTATTTTATTTGTTTTATCCCAACATTTTATGACACAAATTAACATATTTTATTTGTGCCATACTTATGCCATAATTTCCATAAAAAAAATTGCACAATTGCTCATCATGCCCATCATGGCCGGCCACCTTGTTTTAAGGTGGGAAATTTGACATGCAAATCCACCTATTTCATACTATAAGTTATTTGGCCACTACAAATTAGCCTATAGCATTTGCAAAAATTTTCACATGAGTCACATTTCAAAATTTCACTCACAATTGGCAAAATCAAAGCATGAAATTTTCACACATGCACTTTCACATGAAATAAACATAGGATATAACATCTAATTATTATTGTGACTCGGTTTAGTGGTCTCGAAACCACTTCCCGACTAGGGTCAATTTTGGGCTGTCACACGTAGTCATCGGGTCTTACCCGGAATATATTTCCACACGTAGTCATTGGGTCTTACCCGGAATATATTTCCAAGTTTCATGTACATTTAATCACATGTTACAACATTCACATCGACTGTCATATTTGTAATTCATTTGCCTCATCAAATATCTAATAATACACACCTTTCACATTGGTCGTTCGGCCACAATATACGCACATCGCCTACATATTTCACACTAGCCATTCGGCTTTACCACATATACATATCTCATATATATATTTCACATTGACCATTCGGCTTTACCACATATGCATATCTCATACATATTTCACATTAGCCATTCGGCTTTACCACATATACATATCTCATACATATTTCATATTAGCCATTCGGCTTTACCACATATATGCATGTTCATATTCACCACATTGACCATTCGGCCTTATCACACATATGCATGCTCACATTCATCACATTGGCCATTCAGCCTTATCACATATATGCACGTTCACATTCATCACATTGGCCATTCGGCCTTATCACATGTATGCATGTTCACATTCATCACATTGGCCATTCGGCCTTATCTCATATATACACATTCACATTCATCACATAAAATCCTAAATCAAAATATAAATTTTCATGTATTCACATCACAATTATCCAAATATACTTCACATACCACATATACTATCATGTATACACTTTGTCTTGGCCGAATCTACATCAATCATTTTCCAATGAATAATTCAATTTCACGCCATACTATCATTTCATATTCGAATACTCATAAACTTACAATTTCACAAATTTTAATATCAAAGATCCATCTAACACTCATATATCATTTTACAATATCACGATTTAGAATTCACGTATGGGTTTAATCAATAGCTTATGAGCAACTAAAACAAGTTTTATCCATGTTTACAACAAAATCACATATTCACTACGAGCTATTTTCCTGAGCAATAGTCACTAAATTATTTATAACTGGAGCTAAAAAACTCCAAATTACTTGCCGTTAATTTTCCCTAAATATAGGCTCGTATATCTCCCATCCATAAAATTTCCAGAATTTTAGGTTTGACCAATCAATACCAGATTTTTCTTAAAGTTTCCCCTGTTTCACTGTTTGACTAATGTGACCACTCTTCACTACAAATCAAATTTTTCATTGTACAGAATTCATAATGTGTTCTATTTGATTTCATTTGAAACTAGACTCATTAAGGAGTCTAAGAATATAAATATTATCTTATAACCATTTTTGTACAAATTATAATGATTTTCCAAAAACAGAACAGGGGATTTCGGAGTCATTCTGACACTGTCCCATACAACTTTAAATATCTCTTTATAGGAAATTTCTTTGCTTCCACGGTCTCTTTTATAAGAAACTAGACTAACTAATCTTTGATTACATATTTTATTCAGCCTATAATTCCACACCAACAATTTATAGTGATTTTCTAAAATCACGTTACTGCTGCTGTCCAAAGCAAATTATTACAATTTGCTCTTAAATTTCCAAGTCCAAACACTTATGAACTTACCATTTGAGTTTAAGACATATCATGGCCACATCATATCTTATTAAATCAACTCATTATGTCCTATTATGATTGAATTTACTCAACATTTAATCACTTAAAACTTACCTCGGAAGTTGTCGAACGATCACGACGGCTATTCGATCACTTTTTCCTTTCCCTTATCCAACTTTGATCCTCTAGGCTCTTGGGCTAAATCAAGCAATTTACTTCCCAAATTAAACATAGTCATACGTCATCCATATACATTTTATACTAGCCGAAATGTACCATCAAGATATACTTACTCAAATAATTTACATTGGCCGATCATGTATAATGTTTTGTAGCTTAATAAATTTAACATACATTATGTATTCATAATATTTGTGCAGCCAATTATCCATGGTCATACACACACAATCAAAAATAAATACCAAATTTTCATATCCTTTATGCCCTAAGCCGAATACACTTGTCATGTTCACCTTCATTTTTTTTTCAAGTACAACATTCTCATATTCGGCATTAGTATCAAGTATAACAGCCAATTCTTCCCACCATTTCCAAACCAATTCATCAATGCAATCATACCATTACCAATCAACTTAAAATAACCATATCTAATAATCAAATACCTATAGCATTGCAGATTTCTCACATAGCAAGTACAACTAAATTCATTATTAAGATATATATATATCTAAACACTTAACTACAAGATTTTATCACCATTATCAAATCATAAAACAGCTTATAACCATCATCTATATTTACTTCCCATAAACCGAAATATCCATTACATCATCTTTAATACACTTAGCATTTTACCCATTTAATCAAGCCAAATCTCAAGACCATTCCATCACACAAATTATACCATAAATCATACTTACAATTTAAGTTAATACATGACCGAAAATCATCATCATTAACATCGTTATCAAACCAAAACCAAAACACATCTATCATCCGTATACCAAGCTTACCAAAACAAACTACTATGAGTTTCAAGCTTATTGACCGAATCTCAAACCTCAAAATTCTAAGTTTAATCTATGGGATAAGTGGAGTTTGAACTAATCATCTCAATCATGCATAGATTTTCAAGAATCATTCAATACATACCTCATTCTAGCCATCTTCTAAGCCAAAAATCAAAGCAACCAAACTTTCTTCTCCCTCCCTTTAGGCTACGGCAATGGAGGACAAGGATCAACCAACTTTTGATTCAATTTTCTCTATGACCTAATGCACATACCTTAAATTTTTAGCTTGCTATCTTGCCGAAATCCTCAAAGCATATTTCTTCTTTCCTTCTCAAGCATTCGGCAAGAACAAGGTTAGGATGTATGGCTCTCTCTTTTTTTTTCTTCATCATTTCCTTTTCATTATTTTATTACCATGCTTCTTATTTTATCATTTCTAACATAAAGCATTAACACAACATGTTTATGACATGTTTTACCCATCACATTTTGTCCACCCTTATTGTCATGGCCGGCCACTACTAATTAAATGGGGAAATTGACATGCAAACCCTTCATTCTTATAACATGCATTAATAGGCCACTTACATTTGCCTAGCACATTTCTAAATTTTCTCACATAAGTCCTATTAACTAAATTCACATGCAATCGACTAAATCGAAGCTTAAAATTTTCACACATACTTATTCATAAATAATAAGCACGAAATATAACAATTAATTATTTTTGTGACTCGGTTTTGTGGTCCCGAAACCACTTTCCGACTAGGGTCAATTTAGGGGTGTCACAGTTTAGAACTGTGCTTATGTTCAGTAATACCTTGTGACCCTAGTCCTGCGACGGATACGGGTTAGGAGTGTTAAAGAAATATTGCATGATGAGCTCATCTATGTTTACTTGATTGCTATGAGGATTTTCGTGACTAACATGTTTTAGGCAATATTGCTAATGGATCGTAAACATGATATTGTGTGCTTAGATTTAATAAATGAGATTGGTAAGTTTAGTTTCCGTTATACGAACTTACTAAGCATGTAATGCTTACTCCGTTTTATTTTCCCTATTTTATAGTGCTCGGAAGCTTGTGAAGGTTAGAGATCATTATAGCATCGTCACACTATCAACTAGTTATTTGGTGGTATACATATAGTAGAATCATTTTGGCATAATGGCATGTATAGGACAACTTGACCAGTAGTGGCTCGATAATGATGCTTGTAACCTAGCCATTGGATTGGCTAGTAATGGCTTATTTTGGTATAATTAAATATGTTATTATGATATATTCATATATGATATGTTAAGTATATGTGATCAAATGATGATAATGCCTAAGTTAATCTAAGGTAAGTTTATAAACACATATGCATGTAATGGTATGCCATGATGAATGATGGAATTATTTAATTTGAATGCTTGGATTGGTTGGTAGTGGATGTGTATTTCAAGTGCAGGTCTTGGGTGAAATTTTGGGTGAGAAATGAAGCTAGAAATTGCTTCATTTTGTCCACATAGGTAGACACACGGGCATGTGTCTAGACCGTGTGTGGCACACGGCCTACTAACATGGGCATGTGGTTAGGCCGTGTGTCCCCTGCACCTTAATTTTGAGAAACAGAATGCTCAGAATTGAGCACACGGGTAGAGACACGAGTGTGTGTCTTGGCTGTGTAAAACCTACACCTAAATTTGAATTAAATTAATTAACCACATGGCCTAGCACATGGATGTGTGGCATGGCCGTATGCACAAGTCAGAGAGTTACACAGGGTCGAACACGGCCTGTAGCAC
Source organism: Gossypium hirsutum (assembly GCF_007990345.1). Taxonomy (NCBI): domain Eukaryota; kingdom Viridiplantae; phylum Streptophyta; class Magnoliopsida; order Malvales; family Malvaceae; genus Gossypium; species Gossypium hirsutum. The sequence continues at coordinate 64,949,784 of NC_053426.1, forward strand.
GGGCATGTCCCAGGGTCACACGGGCATGTCCCTTGGACCACACGAGCGTGTGAGCCCTGCACCTTGGAAATTTTTGAAATTTCACGAAAAATTCTTAGAGTTCCCGATTAAGTCCTAATTTAATTCTAATTCTCATATTGGGCCTCGAGGGTCCAATCAAGGGACGTTTTGAATTATCTCGATTAATAAATAGTAACTTACAAGAATTATCTAATTTTTTTTTAAAGTTTTAGTAATGCTTCGTAACCCTGTTCTGGTGACGAACATGGGTTAGGCATGTTACATTTAGTGGTATCAGAGCTATAGTTTAGTCGATTCTTGGATTTGACGTAGCAAGCACGAGTTTAGCTATACATGCTATTATATAAATTGTGATAGTGTGATGACTCCTGATCATTTTAAATGTGTTTTTCATATAGTAATGTCATCAATTGAGCTAGAGCTAAATCAGAGGAAGCTGAAAGCAATGCTTTAGCTTCAGTTCAAAGAGTTGCGTCTGCATTCGGTAGTGAAAGGCCCATGTCTAAGGGCCGAAGTGAGGAGGAAAAACAATCCTTCTTTCAAATGATGAATGAATGGTTTACCCAGTATCTGAGAACAAACCCTACTGTAATAGTCTGATTTTGGGCCTAGTCAGAATAGTGGTTTTGAAACCACTATTTCGAGGCCGGGGAAATTATTTTTAATGTTATTTTATGTGTTATAGCACGATTATATGAGAACATGGAAATTTTGGTGAAATAATTTTAGCGATTGCTTGCTTAATTTTGAAAAAGGACCAAATCGCATAAAGTGCGAAACTTTCGTTCTACTAGCTAAAGGTGTCAAATAGCTATAGAACATTAAATTAGGGTCTTTATTGAGTAAATAGACAATAAATATGTTAGTGGCTGATCAAGGAGACATAAATATTGTAGGGTCAAAGTTAGGTGAAATGTTGGTGACTAATTTGACTAGTAATATAATAAAATAAAGAAAAAATAAGGTATCATCTTTCATCTTCCTTCTTCCTCACCAAAAATACTAGCAAAGAGGGGGTTTTGAAAGCTTAAAAATATCAGAAACTTATATCCTTTACAAGTAAGTGATTTTGATGGCCTTTCTTGATAATTTTTGTACTTTTGGGACCCTTGTAGCATAATCTAGCTGATGAGGGGACTATTTTGCAAAATGGTTGAAAGTATAGGGTTTTTCCATGAGAATATTCATGTTTTTTGCTGAATTTGTATGGAAGAAAATGAATCTCGGTTGTTAAATAAACAACTTTTGTGAAAGGATTTTCATGAAAACACCTAATATGGACCATTTTGTAAAGTTTGTTAAATGGATGGGAATTGTGTGAAATAATTGGAATTTTGAGTTGCTACAAGAGTAATAAAGGTTGGGCTAGGCTTGGCTAATGAGGAAATTTGATAAAAATCATTTTACGAGCCTAGGGGCAAAATCATAATTTTTTTGAAAGTCTAAGGGATAAATGGTCATTTTAACAAAGTATGAATTGTGAACGCTTAATTTAATGTGATGATTAAATGAGTTAGTTTTACTATTTTAAATCAAGAAAATCGAGATTCGAGCTTAAATCGAGAAAGTATGTGGTTTAGGACAAAAAAAGAATAATTAGCCATTTTTGCATTCGAGGTAAGTCCGTGTGACTAAATAAGCATATTATCCATGTTATTGTTAATATACTTGAAATCTATCTTGATATGATTGTATTGAATTATATGTTGATGATATTGAGTATGAGAAAGTGATGCCAAATGTTAATAATATTTATGTGATGATTGGATACATTGGAAATTTGATGGAATATGATATTCCATTGAAACGAGTAAGATATGCGTAAATATTATAACTTTATCATTATTATGCATCTAATGATTGATTTTGCATAAAATGTTTGAATGTGGCTATGAGTAATGTATGATGAGATTAATACGGGAAACTCCCGATTGAACTGTAGTGTAACAGCCCGATTTTGGGCTTAGTCGGAACAGTGGTTTCGGGACCACTGATTCGAAGGTGGAGAAATTATTTTTAATATTATTTTATGTGTTTTGGCATGATTATACAAGAGTACAAAAATTTTGGTGAGTTAATTTCAACGATTTCATGCTTAGTTGTGAAAAAAGGACTAAATCGCATAAAGTGCAAAAGTCCTATTTTGATAGCTAAGGGTGTTAAATAGCTAGAGAACCAAAATTAGGGGTCTTTAAAGGGCAAATAGACCCTTGGATAGGTGATGGCCGGCCATAGGAGACAAAAGATGGAGAAAGTCAAAATTAGGTAGAAATTTAGTAAATTATTTAACCAAAATGAAATAAAATAAAGAAGAAAAGGTGTCATCTTTTGCTCACCTTCTTTACCACCGAAAATACCAGAAAAATAGGGGTTTAGAAGCTTGAAAAATTTCAGCCACTCTTTACCTTCACAAGTAAGTGTTTTGATAGTTTTTCTTGACGATTTTTGTATTTTTGGACCCCTTGTAGCATGAGCTTTCTAATAAGGGGACTATTTTGCTAAATGATTGAAAGTTTAGGGTTTTTCCAGGATAGTAAACATATTTTTTTTCTAAAATTTTATAGAAGAATATGAGTTATCATTGTGTAATAAACAAGTTTTTTAAAGTAGTTTTCAAGGAAACCTTAACTAGGGACCCTTTCGCATAAGTTAAAAATTAGATGATAGATGTGAGAAATAATGGAAATTTTGGGTTGCTATAAGAATAAAAAGGGTGCGTCTAGGCTTAAGATATCGATAAAAATCAATTTTCAGACTTAGGGGCAAAATGGTCATTTTGCCCAATTATAAATTGTTGAGTACCTAGATCATTAAAATGATTAAATTTGTGAATTTTTATCATTATAGAGCAGGAATTGCAAAATCCAAGCCTAGACCGGGGAAAAGCAAAGCAAGTGGACTAAGCCGAACGAGTAGCCTACATTTTGTATACCGAGGTAAGTTGTATGTAATTAATGCAATTACATTGTTATTATATGTATTTGAATTGATATAGCATAAATTGTTTGTTTGTGGAAATGATCATGTATGATGAATCTTGGGATAGTAGAACTTCCGGGTGAACCTTAGGAACAAATCGGATATTCAAGCTAATTGTGTGCTAGTGTAAGAGATGTCTGGGACATGCATCGGACACATTACGAGAGCCAGTGTAAGACCATGTCTGGGACATGGCATCAGCATTGAAATGAGAGCTAGTGTAAGGCATGTCTAGGGCATGCATCGGCCTGGAGATGTAAGCCAGTGTAAGACATGTCTGGGACATGCATCGGCTACAAGATGTATCAGTGTAAGACCATGTCTGGGACACGGCATCGGCACGGATATGTTAAATTCAGTGTAAGACTATGTCTGGGACATGGCATTGACTTGACGTGTGAGCCAGTGTAAGACCATGTCTGGGACATGGCATCGGCATTATACCCTATGTTTGAGGCTTAATGAATATCCAATAGCATTCTGAATGGTTCAATGGGAAGAATCACAGGTTAAGTTAAACAAAGAAAGTATAACCATGTTGTGAGTGGTACAGGTACCTATTTGAAATGTATGAGATGTAAGCTCAATATATGTAATGTGAAATGTATTGGCTAGTGATAAGTACGTTGTGCTTATGCCTACTTAAGTTCTATGAGTATGATGATGAATGGTAAAGTTTTGTTATATTTATTACATGCAACTTACTAAGCTTTATGCTTACCCTATTTATTTCCATTTTCTTATAATGCCGCCTAAATAGCTCGAGGACCAACAGACGTCGGAGCCAACAATCACACTATCAGCCGAAGCACTCGGTATAGTTAGATTACTTGTTTTGAGTATGGCATGTATAGGGCTTAGGCATTAATGTTTTGTGTCATTGGGAATTGGCCAAATGTGTTAGCTTGGGCTAAAACCCTTTATTTTGTATAAAGCCTTGAATGAAGGCTAATATTCATTTTGATATATATGCATAAAAGATGTTATTTTCATGGATGAGTATATTGCATATGTGAAATATTGTCTATTGTGGCTATTTTAGTTATGTGGATCATTCTTGTATTGGTGTTGATTGATTTTGTGTAGGTTATGTGAGTAAGGGTGACAAAGAGGCTTGGTAGATAGCCTTATTTTTGCCCATACGAGTAGACACATGGGCATATGTCTAGGCCGAGCGTGACACACGGTATACACCACGGGCGTGCGATCTAGTCGTGTGTCCCCTGCACATAAAATTTGCAAGTCAGTATGCATGGTAGTAAACACACGAGCAGAGACACGGCCCTGTGTCTTAGCCGTGTGACCCTTAAAAATTGCTGATGTTAGAAGCAGATTGTCTAGGTTTTTGCACATGGGCTAAGACATAGGCGTGTCATGGCCTGTGAGGGACATAGTCCATGGACACGGGCGTGTGCCGGGCCGTGTGAAAACCCCTGTGGGTTCGAAATTAAAATTAATTCCATATGGGTAAAGGACACGGGCGTGTCCCTGTATGGTTAGGCCATGTGAGCCACACTGGCCAACAGCATGACCATTTTGAATTGGTCACACCGGCGTGTACCCTTATGTCTAGTGTTATTTTTTAGAGTTCGTTGAAGGGCCCGATGGTCCTAATTGGTTTTTAAATGAATGTTTGGAGTCTCGTAGGCCATATTGAATAGGTTTCGACAAAGTTTTAAATTTGACCAGGTCTTGATGATTCAGAAACATAGGAATGCATGTGTTCAAGGTAGGTAACGCCTCGTATTCCGTCCCAGCATAAGGTACGGGTGTGGGGTGTTACACGTAGGAATAAATCGGATATTCATGCCATAATGCTAGGGAGATATGAGAACTAGTGTAAGACCATGTTTGGGACATGGCATCCGGCCTCAAGATATAAGAGCTAGTGTAAGACCGTGTCTGGGACATGGCATCAGCCTCGAGATTTGAGAGCTAGTGTAAGACCATGTCTGAGACATGGCATCAACTTGATATGGGTTAGTGTAAGACCATGTCTGGGACATGGCATCGGCCTCGATATACGAGAGTCAGTGTAAGACCCATGTTTGGGACATGGCATCGACTTTGATGTGTGAGCCAGTGTAAGACCATGTCCGGGACATGGTGTCGGCACCTTACCTTATGCTTGAGGCTTATTGAATATCCTGTAGTATTTCAAATGGTTCAACTGTAAATTTACAGATTATGTTCGAATAAGAGAGGTTATGACCATGATGTGAGTGATACAGGTACTTACATGAAATTCATGAAATGCGTGCTCAATGTATGTTATATAATTAGTAAGAATGAAAATGAGTAAGCTATGTTTATGATCATGTTGAAAAGGTACAGGTATGTACTAAAAATTCATCAGTGATGAGCTCGATGCATATTGGACTCTTGGTAAGGATGTAAATGAGTATGTCATATCTATGAGAATGACTTTGTGACGACCTTGTAAATATTAGGTCGATACCTATAGTGTATAATTATATGGTAAATTTGATGGATGATTATGTGTGAGGCTTCTAGGTCAAATTAAATTGGGACATGATATGTTTATCCCTTCAACTTGTGGCCTAATGAATATGAAAAGAGAAATTGATTGGCATGAAAGCCTATTTAAAGATAATTATGAAAGGGTAAAATTAGCATTGAAATAGTTTTGGATAATAGCAGTAGTCCGACTTTGAAAATCCACCAAAAATTATGGAAATTGAATTAGAGGCTGAATAAAATATGAAATTAAAGCTTATTGCGTCTAGTTTCATATAGAAGAAACAGTGTAATAAAAAAGTTCATATTATGAGATATTTGAATTGTTGTGAGATAGAGTCAGAATGATTTCGAAATCTTCTATTCTGATTTTGGAAAATAATTAAAAAATTGTAAAAAATAATTATGGGTTACAATTTATATTCATATAATCCTTAATGAGTCTATTTTCAAAACAAAAAAAAAAACAAAATGGAACATCATCTGGATCCCGTATGAGGAGATAATTATTTTTTAGTGAAAAGGGGTTGGAACTATCAGACAATAAAATAGGGGTGACTTTAAAGAATAAAATGTACTTATTGGATAAACCAAAAATTTTGAAAATTTTATGATAAGAAGATATATGAGACTAGTTTCAAGTAAAATTAGTGGATCTTAATTTGGAGTTTTTTAGCTCTAGATATAATTAATTTAGTGACTACAACTCGAGAAAACAACTTGACTTGAACATAAGCAAAAGTGCAAATATTGTGGTATTACCTTGAGAAGCAAGTTGATAAATTGCTTATTAATTCCATACGGTCTTACTAAGCTATAAAGATTACTCCCTTCCTTTCCTTTTCTTTAGTGTTGACAGGTTAGCTCGGGGTTGGAGTTCGTTGGAGGCAGCACCACACTATCAAACCATCACCTTTGGAATATTGATATATATATGCTAAACGCTTTAAGTGAGTAGCATGTATAGGGACTTGGTTTTTTTTATGATATGTGTTAACATGAATAGCCAAATGTACTGGCCTATACTGAGTTATTTGTATATGGCCATGAAGGGTGGCTCATAGTGATTATGGTTTGTGAACCTATCTATCTATGCTATGTTCTAATACTTGTGATGTGATTATGCTTGTTGGCCATATATCGTTGGTGTTATGAATTACATGCATGATGAATGATTTATGACCAATCTAAATGGTTATGGCCATGAATTAAATTTGTAATATGGAAATAAAGATGTAAAGGATTAAGGGTAACTTAAAGGCTTAGAAAATAGCCTAAGTGTTGGCCACACAGGCTGAGACACGGCTGTGTGTCTCAATCGTGTGGGGGACACGACCTTAGCATACGGGTGTGTGGCTTGGCTGTGTGGTCCAAATTATTCGCTGATTTCATAGTCAGAGAGTTACATGGCTTGAGGACACGGGCGTGTCAAAGGCACATGGGCGTGCCCCTGTGTCCACACAAGCGTGTGACCTTGTGTCATGGAAAAATTTTCTAAGTTTTCCAAAAACTTTCGAAGGTTCTCGGTTTAGTCCCTAACTACTTTCAATGCATGTTCAGGACTTCATAGGCCTGTATATGGGACATTATGCATGTGTATGAAAAGTTTTGATATGAATGAAATTTTGTAACCCAGTTTTTGCATGTCTGTGAATGATTAAGTCCGGTAATACCTCCTACCCTGTTCCAAAGTTAGACACGGGTAAGGGGTGTTACACCTGCTGTACAACGACCTCCCCCACCTGTGCCCCAACCGATTCCTAAGGTGCCACAGGGTGCTAAACCTATTAGAATTGTAAGCCTCCGATAGATAAAATCCGCAAGCATGGGGCGAAAGAATTTAGAGCTACTGCAGATGATAATCAAAAAAGGGCTGAGTTTTGGCTAGAAAATACTATCTGGGTTTTTGATGAATTATCCTGCAGACCTGTCGAATGTCTGAAATGTGTAGTATCCCTACTGAAAGATACAACTTATCATTCGTGGAATACCATAACTTCAGTTGTACCAAGGAAGAATGTTACATGAGAATTCTTCCAGGCCAAATTCAAAAAGAAATATGTTAGTCAGAGATTCATGGATCAGAAAAAGAAAGAATTTTTAGAGCTCAAATAAAGAAATTTGAACGTGTCTGAGTATGAACGAGAATTTGTTGGGTTGAGCAAGTATGCCAGAGAGTTGGTTCAAACCGAGGCTGAACTGTGTAAACGCTTTGAATAGGGTTTAAATGAAGATATCAAGTTATTGATTGGAATTCTCAAAATAAGGGAATTTGAAGTGTTAGCTGATCGAGCATACAGAACTGAGCTGTAACACCCCTTACCCGTACTCGAGACTGGGACAAGGTACGAGGCATTACCAAAAAATTACAGGCTATAAAATTTCATTTCCAAATTCAAACCAATTGAACAAAATCATATTGTCCCTATTATGGGCCTGTAGGGCCCAAACCGTGCATTATTAGCGGTCAGGGACTAAACTAAGAGCTTAAGAAAACCTTAGGAAAATTTCTAGGGTTAAGCTTCACACGCCCGTGTGCTTGGGAGACGTCCGTGCCCCTTACCTGTGTGGAATTAATTGAATTTATTTTTCATTTCAAACCTATAGGGGTTTTCACACAGCCAAGCATACGCCCGTGTCCCTAGTTCGTGTCCTTCACACGGCCTAGACACACCCGTGTCGTAGCTCGTGCCTAAAAACTTGAGCACTCTGTTTATGACGTCATCATGCATATAGGGGCACATGGCCAAGACACACACCCGTGTGCTAGGCCGTATGCTCCATACGATTAAGACACACGACTGTGTCTCTACTCGTGTGTTTACTACCATGGATACTGACCTAAAAATTTTAGGTGCAGGGGACACACGACCATACAGCACACCCATGGGGACTGACCGTGTGTCACACACGGCCTAGACACATGCCTGTGTGTCTACTCGTGTGGACCTTTTTGGAGGCTATTTCCCAAGCCAATGGTCACTCTCAACATCCATAACATTCATAAACTTTAATAATGTTTAACATGGCCTAAATATGTCAATAACCCACCTTGGCATAGTCTTTTGCATGTTAACCTCATCTCATTGGTTAAGCATATGCTAAGATATCCTTTTTGTATTAAGGATTTCCATTCCAATAATCACATTTTTATACTTGGGTCGTTTTATAACTCGTTTCCAGATATGACCTAACCATCTCCAAGTGATTCGGCCACATTATACATATCCATTCATGGTATAACACATTTGGCATTCATAAGGAACATTCACACATAACTATGCAGATTTAGTAGGTTTATAACCTTCATCAAATTGAGCCATACCTCATGGACATATACAAAATGAATAAGAATATCATTCAAGCTCTTACATTGGCTATCCAATGACGCATATAACAAAATAACCAAAAACCTACACATGCCATTGAAACAAAGTAAAGGTATCTATATATCAAAGCAAGATAAGATAGTAGTGTTGACAATACTCCAATCGTCTTCCAATCTTCACGAGTCCACAAGCTCTATAAAACAGAGAAAGGAAAAGAGGTAAGCATCAACATGCTTAGTAAGTTCAGATAACAGGAAGGTAAACTTACCGGTTATTTAGCATAGAACCATAAAATATATTCATGCCAAACATGCATAGTGTAAACCCCTTATCACATGCTCTAAATCATTAAGTTAGTTTCATCTCAAGCAATATAACATTAAAATTGGTGGGCTCGTCAATTCAAACATTTTCGTTCTCGTGTCTGATTATAGTCCCATTGAATTTCTCAAAAATCTCGATGGGTATCTCGTTTCCCGTCAAGTCGTTCTAGTGACCATTTTAAATATACACTCCCGTGAACCTCACTCTTACGGTGGATTACCAATCCAAGTTGAATCCCTCATAACATAAATTCAAGGAGTATCGTTGGGATTTCCCTTCCAGGCTAAATCCCTTACAATGACAAATACTCCAATACGCTCGGATCTAAAATGCCAGTCCAGGCTAATTTCATTCCTTAATCGTATTACCCATTCGGGATAAATCCACAATGCAACATATTCATCGGGAGGTTCGATCACTTAAGGAACACCCGTCCTGGCTGGATCCTTACTATATTGAGATTATCGGATTACCCGTCAGGGCTAAATCCCTTTCTGCAACACATGGAGGATCTCATGTCATGTAAACAAGAATTTACATCGAATCTCCCTTTTCCATTCAATTGGGACAATTGACATCCTTTTCATTTTACACTACCACATTTCATGGATTGTCATGCAATCAATATCTAAATTAACATATATTTTAGAATATGCATTTTCAAGTATATTCAAGGTTTACTTCGAGTTACACGAACTTACCTGGTAATTACTATGGTTTCGTATTTTGGTTATCCTGAAACCTTTCGTTTTCCACGGTCGACCTCCTGAATTGGTTCCTCAGGGTCTATATCAGTAAAAATGAATTATTAATTCCTCACATTGTTTATTTCCGGCCTAAAATTCATCCTAAGGTAAATTAACCATTTGCCCCTAACTTTTCACACTTTTACAAATTAGTCCTTAGGTTCGTATAATGAAATGCATGAAATTTCTTGAATACACAAGCCTAGCCAAATATTTTTCATGCTTATGCCAGCCCATATTTTCTTCTATTTTACATTTGTACCCCACACTTTATGCTTTTTTACAATTAGGTCCCTTTTTGGTGTTTTTATAAGAAATCACTTAGCAAAAGATGTTTATCTAACATCTAACTTTCATAACCCTCCATAAATCATCAAAGAACAACCATCTCATGCATGGGTCAAATTTCTAACAAAAACCCTAGCTTGAAATAGGGGTAGAAATAGAGAGAGCATGTTACGAGGATCTCAAAAATATGAAGAACGATAAAAACGAGGCTAGGGAGCACTTACTATTGACCTTGAAAATGTTGCAAACCTTAGCTATGGAGACCCTTCAATTTTCGGCAGCCATGGAGAAGAATATGGCTGAATTTTTCTTCCTTTTCCTTTTTTATTAATTTTATTACCAAATGGTCAAAATGTCTTCCATACTAACCTTTCAAAATTTTCCATGCATGCCCATTTTTGTCTAAAAACTTAGAAATTGGGTAAATTTCTATTTAAGGCCTCCTAATTAAGAATCCATAGCAATTTCATACTAATTGTTTCTAGTACCCAAGTTTTGCAATTTATTCAATTTGGTCCCTAATTTCCAATTGGACACCTTATACTTAGAATTTCTTCATGAAACTTTAACAGATGCTTATTTTCATATCCTAGACCTCATAACAATCATAAAATAAATATTTTTACATCGAATTTGTGGTCCCGAAATCACTATTTCAACTGGGCCCTATTCTGGGATGTTACATTTCTCCCCCTTTAGGGACTTTCGTCCTCAAAAGTCTTACTAGTAAATAGGTTTGGATATTGACTTTTCATGGCTTCTTCAGGTTCCCATGTGGCCTCTTCCACCCCATTGTCTATGCCATAAAACTCTCACCAATGCTATATCTTGTTCCTCAATTGTTTAACTTCTCGAGCCAAAATCTTAACTGATTCTTCACCATAGGTCATGTCCGGTCTAATCTCAACCTCTATCGGTGAAATCACATGAGAGGGGTCCGATCTATATCTACGCCACATAGATACATGGAATACATTGTAAATCGTTTCTAATTCAGATGGCAGTGCTAAGCGGTAGGCTAACGATCCAACTTTCTCAATGATCCCGTGGGGTCCAATAAACCTTGAACTCAGTTTGCTTTTTCGACCAAACCTCAAGATCTTTTTCCATGGAGATAGTTTCAAGAACACTTTATCTCCAACTTGAAATTCAATCTCTTTTCTTTTCAAATCAACATATGACTTTTGCATATCCAATGCCATTTTCAAACAATCATGTATCACTTTAACCTTTTCTTTAGTTACATTGATCAAATCAACTCTATGAATCTAGTGTTCTTTGTGTTTTGTCCAGTACAATGGTGTCCGGCACTTTCAGCCATACAATGCCTCATAAGGTGCCATTTTTAAACTCGTCTGGAAACTATTGTTGTAGGAAAATTCCACCAATGGTAAATATTTTTCCCAACTATATTGAAATTCAAGGACGTAACATCGTAACATGTCCTCAAGAATCTGAATCATTCACTTAGATTGACCATTGGTCTGTGGGTGAAAAGCCGTACTAAAATTCAACTTTTACCCAAGGCTTCTTGCAGCTTCTTCCAAAATCTCGAAGTGAATCTTGGATCCCTATCTAAAATGATCGACAACGGTACCCCGTGTAGTCTCATAATCTCGGATATGTATTAGTCGACCAATCTGTCAAGAGAGAAATCTGTCCGTACAAGAATAAAATGAGCCGACTTCTTTAGTCTATCAACTATAACCCAAAGGCATCTTTCTTCTTCGGTGTTAACGATAATCCTGTCACAAAATCCGTAGTAATCCTGTCCCATTTCCATTCGGGGACCGTCATGAGCTGTAATAAACCCAAAGGCACTTGATGTTAAGCGTTGACACGTTGACATATCAAGCATTTCGACACGAACTCAGAGATATCTCTTTTCATACCATTCCACCAGTACATGGTCTTTAAGTCATTGTACATCTTAGTACTTCTCGGGTGAATAGACAGACGACTATCATGTGCCTCTTGAAAATTTTTTTGAATAAGCTTATCATCTTTGGGTACACAGACTGTATCTCGAATCATCAAGCAACCATTAGAGTCAACCTAGAAATTTGATTCAACGCCTGTCTCACATAGTGCTCTCTTGGCCTGCAAGTCACTATCATTGATCTGAGCTGCACAAACTTCTTGGAGAAATGTCGGTCTAGCTCTTAACTTAGCCAAAACTGAACCATCATTAGATAACGCCAAATGCGTGTTCATAGCCCTCAGTGGAAACAAGGACTTCCTACTCAAGGCATCGGCAACTACGTTCGCCTTTCTCGGGAGGTAATCAATTATCAACTCATAATCTTTAATCAATTCTAACCATGTTCGTTGTCTTTGATTTAATTCCTTTTGAGTTAGAAAATACTTCAAACTCTTGTGATCTTTGAATATACGGCAAGTTTCACCATACAAATGGTGTCTCCAAATCTTCAAGGCAAATATAATGGCAGCTAGTTTCAAGTCGTATGTTGGATAATTTTTCTCGTGTGACTTTAGTTGCCTCGAAGTATATGCTATTACTTTGACCACTTTCATAAGCATGCAACCTAGTCCATTTAAGGACGCATCACTATAGACCACGAATTCTTTTCCCGGTTCGGGTTGCACTAAAACTGGAGCTTCGATTAGCAATGTCTTCAATTTCTCGAAACTCTGCTAACACTTCTCTGACCATTCAAACTTAACATCTTTTTACAGCAACCTCGTCAAAGGAGTTGCAATCATTGAAAATCCTTTTACAAAGCGTCGATAGTAACCGACTAAGCCTAAAAAGCTTCTGACCTAGGTTACGTTCTTCAGCGGCTTCCACCCAACAATAGTAGATATCTTATTTGGATCAACTCAGATGCCATCACCCGACACAATGTGACTGAGGAATCCAACCTCTCGGAGCCAAAACTCACTCTTGCTAAATTCAGCATACAATTGTTTGTCCCGTAAGATCTATAAAACCGTTCTCAGAGTTCCGCATGCTAAGTCTCATCATTGGAATAAATCAGGATGTCATCAATAAACACAAAAACAAACTTGTCTAAGTATGGCCGGAATATCCTATTCATCAAGTCCATAAATACAGCCGGTGCATTTGTCAACCCAAAAGGCATCACAAGAAATTCATAATGGTCATTCCTCATTCTGAAAGCAGTCTTAGGTACATCCGACTCTTTTACCTGTAGCTGGTAGTAGCCAAATCTTAGATCTATCTTAGAAAACACAGTGGCTCCCCTCAATTGATCAAACAAGTCGTCAATCCTAAGCAACAGATACTTGTTTTTTATGGTTACCTTGTTGAGTTGTCAGTAGTCTATACATAATCTCATCGAACCATCTTTCTTTTTCACGAATAATACGGGAGCACCCCAAGGTGAAAAGCTTGGTCTTGCGAAACCCTTATTCGTCAATTCTTGCAACTGTGCTTTTAACTCTTTCAACTCGGTTGGTGCCATCCTATACAGGGCAATAGAAATAGGTGTTGCTCCTGGCACTAGCTCAATACCAAACTCTACTTCCCTAATAGGGGGCAACCCAGGCAACCCTTTTGGGAACACATCCGGATATTCACGCACTATTGGTACCGACTCAATCTTCAACCCTGATTCCTTAGTATTTAGTACAAAAGCAAGGTAAGCTTCATGCCCCTTTTTCATATACCTTTGAGCCCTCATTGAGGTAATCACAATCGACGATGTATTCAACTTATTGAATCAACTCAGAGAACTTCGCCATCTGAACATTTTAATTCAATATACTTGCTACCACAATTTACTATCACATCATGAATGGTTAACCAATCCATGCCAAGTATTACATCAAATTCATAGAAGGGAAAAAGCATAAGATTAGCCGGAAAATAATGACCGATGACCAAAGGACAATTCTTACAAACCTTATCTACTAAGACAGACTTGCCTAGAGGGTTCGACACCTTAATAACAAAGTTCGTAGGTTCTACAGACATATTCATACTATACAACAATTTTATGCAAATATACAAATGGGTCGATCCTGGGTCAATCAAGGCAATAACATGTATATCATGAAGAGAGAATGTACCTGTAATGGCATTAGGAGTAGAGGCTTCCTCTCTAGCGCGTATCACGTAAGTTCTCACTGGGGCCCGAGTCTCTGGTTTTGTAGTTATGTCCTTGGAAAAATTTCAACTGCCACTTGCACTTCTAGGATGTCAAGGTGGTTTACCTTAGGAATTAGGAGCATTAGACTTTGGGGCTAGATCCACCTCTTCATTAACTCATTCTGGGCAGTCTTTAAGGAAGTGGTTGAGAGAACCACATCTATAGCATGCACCACTCGTCTTTCGAAAGTCACCGAAGTGGAATTTGTTGCAGCTTTCACACCTTGGCTTTTGATCATCCACACTTCCCACACTAGTTACATTGGGGGAGGAAGACTTCGTGTTGTAACGCTGAGAGCTTCTCGTTCTTCCCGAATATCCCATCGATGTAGTGGAGTGCTCTTGTTGACTCTTCTATTTCTTTCTGGGAAAAGAATGCGTTCTGCCACAAGATCTCTTATTCAAAATTTGAGCCTCTCTCTTTGTTTGATTTCTTTCATTGTTTAGCTCTTTAACCTTCTTGGCCTGATCAGCCAGTGATACAAGCTCTCATATCTCAAGGATCCCGATCAACAACTTAATTTTTTCATTCAAGCCTTCCTCAAAGCACTTACACATTTCCGTCTCTGATTGGGCCCACTCTGTGGCATATTGGCTTAACCTTACGAATTCCCTCTCATATTCAGACACGATCTTATTTCCTTACCTGAGTTCCAAGAATTCTTTTCACTTCGATTCTAAAAATCTTTGACTGATGTATTTCTTTTTAAACTCAGCTTGAAAGAACTCCCATGTAATATATTCCTTCGGTATCACTGAAGATACAGTCTTGCACTAGTGATATGCAGTATCTTTTAGAAGAGATACAACACACTTTAAACACTCATTAGGTGTATATGACAACTCGTCCAAAACTCACATAGTGTTATCGAGCCAAAACTCGGCTCATTCAACATCGTCATCAACCTTAACTCTAAACTCTTCAACCTCATATTTTCTAAGTTTGTCCACAGGGGCTTTACCAAATCTCACGGGTGCCATACCTTGTGGCACTTCTCCCTCAGGCCGAGCAGGGGGCGGAGGAGGTTGTGGTATGTTGGGGTGGTTTCTTAAGTAATCCCCAAGCCATTCATCCATCATCTCAAAGAAGGAAACTCTTGCCTCTTCCTGGCCTTCAGACATAGGCCGTCTACTACTACGAACAGTAGCTCGCTAAACGAAAGTTGGAGCGTGGCTCTTAGCTCCCTCAGACTCATCTTGAGCTTGATTGGAAGACATTTACTATATTCAAATACAATTAAAAATGGTTAGGAGATGTTACACTATCATATCTTGTATAATGGTATGTATAGCTACACTCAATACATGCTACGTTAGTCCTAGAACTGACTAAACCGTAACTCTGATACCACTAAATGTAACACCCCTAATCCCGTACCCGAGACTGAGACAAGGTACAGGGCATTACCGAAAAATTACAAGCTATAAAATTTCATTTCCAAATTCAAACCAATTGAACAAAATCATATTGTCCTTATTATGGGCTTGCAGGGCCCAAACATGCATTATTAGCAGTCAGGGACTAAACCGAGAGCTTAAGAAAACCTTAGGAAAATTTCTAGGGTTAAGCCTTACACGCCCGTGTGGAGGCAATGCACACGCCTGTGTGCATGGGACACGCCCGTGTCCCTTACTTGTGTGGAATTAATTGAATTTATTTTCCATTTCGAACCTACAGGGGTTTTCACATGGCCGAGCACATGCCCGTGTCCCTGGCCCGTGTCCTTCACACGGCCTAGACACGCCCATGTTGTTGCCCATGTCCAAAAACATGAGCATTCTATTTATGATGTTATCATGCATTTAGGGGCACATAGCCAAGACACACACCCATGTGCTAGGTAGTGTCCTCCACACGATTGAGACACACGGCCGTGTCTCTGCCCATGTGTTTACTATTGTGATAGCCCTAAATTGACCCTAGTCGGAAAGTGGTTTCGGGACCACTAAACCGAGTCATAAAAATAATTAACCGTCATAGTTGATGCTTATTATATGTATATATGCATGTGTGAAAATTTCATGTTTGAATTTTGTTAATTGTAAGTGAATTTTATTAAATAGGACTTATGTGAGAAAATTTAGAAATGTGCTAGGCAAATGTAAAGTGGCCTATTAATGCATGTTATGAAAATGATGGGTTTGCATGTCAAATTACCCAAAATTTGAGCTAGTGGCCGGCCATGCTATGGGGTGAAACATGTTGTGAACATGTTGTGTTAGTGTGTTATGTTAGAAAGAATAAAATAAAGGGTTAGTAATTAAGTAATTAAAAGGGAGGGGTGATGAAAACAAAGTTGTCTCATCCATGCCCCCCTCCATTTTGCCGTACCTAGAAGAAGAAAAAGAAAAAAAAAGGGCTTCATCCTCTTTGTTCTTCTTGACCGAAAAATCAAAGGAAGAAGAAAGGAGTTCTCTTGCTTCATGTTCGGTTTGGATGAGGATTAGGAAGAGGTAAGTACCTTGAAATTCTTGGAAAATTTTGTATAAAGAAGGTGGTTAGTTCAAGTTCAAATCATTCCATGGCTTAAGTTTTGATTGTTAGGAGGTTTGATATTCGGCCAAGTAGTTGGAAGCTCTTAGTACATATATTTTTCTTCTTTCTTGAAGGTTGAAATTTGGGTTGTTCTTAAGGAGGTGCCGAATGTGGTCATTGAAGGGCCTTGAAGGACAATATGTGTGGCTTGGGTTATAACATTCGGCCATGGTAGAAAATGGAAGTGATATATGGTTGTAAATTGTGATGGTTTAAGGAAATTGTAAGTAGTTTGAATAAATGAACAATAATAATAACAAATCATCTAGTGAATTGGTGTAGTGGCCGAATTTAAACTAGGAAGTTATTGAGTAATGTGTGTGTTTTAAGTGATAGAATTGAGTGAATGCTTGGAATGTGATATGTATGAATTATGTGTATTAGCCGAGTTTTGAACTTGAAACAAATGGTATGTAGTCAATACAAGTAACCATATTTGTAGGAAGTATTAAGCATATAATTGGCCTCAACATAGACATACATATTTGGCCACATGAGGTAGATTTGTGTTGTACGTATTCGGTTAGAGGCAAGCACATTGATGCTTTTATCTTGACTTAGATAATCGGCTCAAGGAGAATTTGTTAAAATGTTTAGTCAATTGATATTAGGTTAATGATGTGTGTATTCGGTCATCAAGGTGCACATGAGGAAATGTTAGATTAATTGTATTAAATTGCTCAGTGTGATTAAAAATGCGTATGACCATTTTGTATTTGAGCTAAAGGTGGCCATATGACCTATCAAACTCCTTGTCATATTCGGCCATAAGCTAGCATAATGAGACTTTAATAAGTTAGATTTTGTTTGAATTAGCTCAAGAGCTTAGAGGACCAAAGTTGGATAAGGGAAAGGAAAAAGTGATCGAATAGCCGCTGAAATCGTTCGACAACATCCGAGGTAAGTTTTCGAGTAATGAAACTTAGTTTACGATTTGATTAAGTCCTGACGTATAATTATAACAATATACGGTGATATAATGATTCTACTTGAATTATATGTGAGTTAATTAGTCTATACGTATGATGGGTAGCCGTACGTGCATAGAAATCATGTCATGAAGCAAGCCGAATCATGCTGTTCGTATGTGGCTATTGAGCCGAAAATGGAATGCTTAATAATTGAATTGTGTTTGAATTCTAGTTATGAAAACGAAATAAAGATGTGTCATGATTTACTGATATGTGCATGAATATTCGGATACTAACGGGGTTAAGTCCCAAAGACATGTGTGCTAGTGATTAATTCCGGGCTAAGTCCCGAAGGCATTTGTGCGAGTTATAAATTTCGGGCTAAGTCCCGAAGGCATTGGTACGAGTTACTAATTCCGGGCTAAGTCCCGAAGGCATCTGTGCGAGTTGTTATATCCGGGCTAAGACCCGAAGGCATTTATGCTAGTGGCCATATCCGGGCTAAGACCCGAAGGCCTTGTGCGAGTGGTTATATCCGGCTAAATCCCGAAGATACTTGGGTTTGGGAATGAGCGATCTTGCTGTAATGATTTCAATTAATACGCTCGTAAATCCCAACGATGAGGTATGTTTCGTATGTGCATTAAGATAATTGATTCCTTCTAAATAGTATTTGCTCAATCGATTAACAAGCTTCCGGCTTTTAGTCAGGTTGATTCCTTATGTATGAATATAAGGGTTGGAAATGTGAAGTAGGTATGATTGTGAGAATATGTGTATATGAAATTATTCGTTTAGTCGTATGAATGCTATACTTCAGTTGTGCACGATTTCATTGCTCAAAACTTACTAAGCATTAAATGCTTACTCCGTTTCTTTGATTCTCTGTTTTATAGATTTTGGTTCGTCAGCTATCGGGCTCGGGATTGTCGAAGTCGAAGTCGTCCACACTATCAAAGCCCTTTTGGTACATTTTTGGTTGAACTCTAAAAATGGCATGTATAGGACTACCTTTTTGTTGTTGGTCATGTACCCTTTGGTTTTGTATAAATTTGGATAGCCATGCGAAAATGGCTTATATATACTTTGAGCATAGCATTATAATCGTTTTGTATGTTGTTCATTGAGAGGTATGGAAATGTTTGGTAACTATTAGCCATTGGAATGGTTAATCATGATCATTTTGGTGCTTTGTATGACAAATTCTAGTTGATTCATGGAAAACCATGAAATAGGTAAAGTTCACCTTAAAAACAGATGCTGACAGCAGCAGTGGTGTGGATTTGAAAAATCTATAAAAATCTTAGGAATGGAATTAAATAGTGAATAAATTATGTAATCGAACCTTGATGAATCTACTTTCATATGGAAGAATCGAAACGATCATATGAGTCGCATTTTAGGAGATATTTAAGTTTTTGTGGAACAGGGCCAGAGAGATTTCTGGATCCCCTGATCTGACTTTAGAAATTCACTATAAATAAACCAGAGATAATTAGAGGTCATGCCATATATGTATAGATTCCTTTTTTAGTCTAGTTTTGTTGAAAACAAATGGCATAAGTAATGAAGCTCTGTACAGAAAGATATATAAGTCGTAATGCATGAAGGTCAGAGTAGTCGAACCCTGAAACAGGGGAGACTTTAACTAATAAACTGTACTAATTGGCTCGACCAAAAATTCGAGAAAAAAATTCGTAGATGTATGTATGAGTCTAGCTTCAGGTAAAATTTACGAAACTGGTTTTCTAGTTTTGGAACTCAAGATATGATTTTTAAGGTAACAGTGACACAGTTAGCCAGCTTGTCTGGAAATTTTTTTTTGGACTGTGAGAATAAATGAAATAAGTCCGTAAATACCTCGTGTTCGACTCCGGCAGCGGTCTCGGGTACGGGGTGTTACAATTTTATTGCTATCAGAGCTACGGTTTAATCGATTCTAGGACTACCGTAATACGTTTGGGTCTAGCTATACATGCCATTATGTGATTATTTGATAGTGTGGTGATTTCTGACAATTGAAAATGTGTTTATTTATAGTAATGGATCCCGATCCCAACCGAGCGGTAGCTGATGATCTTGAGAGTGTAGCGCCTACTCCCGCACAAGGGACAGCGCCGGCGGGCTCTCAACCTATTGCTAGTAATCCGAATGATGAAGCTAGACAAGCTTTTTATAGCGTGATGAATGATTGGTTCAACCAATACATTCGAACTAATACGGCTGTTCCACAACCTCCATTCCCGACTAATACCACCCCCGCACCTACAATACCTCCGGCAACTGACCAAATAAGGTCAAATAAGCCCCCAGTTGACAGAATTTGAAAACACGGGGCTACTGAATTTAAAGCTATGGACAGCGATGATGCCGAGCAAGCTGAATTTTGGTTGGACAACACTATTCGGGTACTCGATGAGCTATCTTGCACACCCGATGAGTGTCTAAAGTGTACTATCTCCTTGCTACGTGATTCTGCCTACTATTGGTAGAATACGTTGACTTCTGTTGTGCCCCGAGAGCAAGTAACTTGGGAGTTTTTCCAAACCGAGTTTCGAAAAAAAGTATATCAGTCAGAGATTCATGGATCAAAAACGGAAGGAATTTCTTGAACTTAAACAAGGTTCCATGTCGATTACCGACTATGAACGAAAGTTTGTAAGGCTTAGCCAGTACGCTCGAGAATGTATTTCTTCAGAAGCCGTGATGTGTAAACGTTTCGAGGATGGGCTAAATGATGATATAAAGCCTTATGTTTGCATTTTGGAAATTTGAGAATTTGTGGTACTTGTCGAGCGAGCTTGAAAAGCCGAGGAGCTCAGTATGGAGAAAAGAAAAACTGAGGTGGGAGCAAAGGAGTTTCGTAAGAGGTCTTCGGGGAAGCCCTTCCAACAGTCATCGAAGAAATTTAAAGATGACTTAGGCCGGTCTAGAGACACTTCGGGTTTTTCTAGACGAGATCGCGGCCAACCCTTTGTGAGTACACGAGTCACTTCGGTCGCCAGTGTTGGAAACGATCGTCGAGACAGAACGGAGTGCCAGTATTGTGGTAAATGGCATTCGGGGAGTTGTAGATTCCATGACCGCTCCTGTTATAAATGCGGATCAGTTGACCATTTTATCAAGGATAGCCCGAGACTGTCTGAACAAAATGTGAATCAGAGTGGGAAACCAGGTGCTACTACTGCTCGGGGTAGACCGTCTAGAAACACGGGCAATACTAGTGGCGGTCAGAGAGGATCTAGAGATGCTACAACCAGATCTGAGGCTCGTGCTCCTGCGAGAGCTTATGCCATACGCGCACGCGAGGATGCTTCTTCGCCAGATGTTATTACCGGTACTTTTACTCTCTTTGATACTAATGTGATTGCTTTTATTGACCCTAGTTTTACTCATTCTTATATATGTGAAACCTTAGCATCCAGTAAGACTCTACCTGTTGAGTTTACTGAGTTTGTAATTCGGGTGTCAAATCCTTTGGGTCGTTACGTGCTTGTCGACAAAGTGTGCAAGAAATGTCCCCTAGTAATCCGAGGTTCCTGTTTTCTGGCCGATTTGATGCTTTTACCGTTTGACGAATTTGATGTTATCCTTGGTATGGATTGGTTGACCGTACATGATGCAATTGTAAATTGCAAAAGAAAAACCATCGATTTAAGGTGTGTAAATAACGAGATAATCTGAGTTGAGTCTACTGACGTGAATAGGTTTCCAGCTGTAATATCATCGATGTTGGCTCAGAAATATGTAAGAAAGGGGTGTGATACCTTGCGTATGTACTTGATGACAAAGAGTTAGATAGGAAGCCTGAATCTGTGCTAGTGGTTTGTGAATACCCGGATGTTTTTCCCGAAGAATTACCGGGTTTACCACCTGTTTGGGAGGTAGAGTTTGGTATCGAGCTTGTACCTGGGACTACACCGATTCCGATAGCTCCGTATCGTATGGCACCAACCGAGTTAAAAGAGTTGAAAGCTCAGTTGCAAGAGTTGACGGATAAGGGTTTCGCTCGACCATGTTTCTCACCTTGGGGTGCACCAGTATTGTTTGTGAAAAAGATAGACGGAACCATGAGGTTGTGCATCGACTATCGTCAGCTCAAGAAGGTGACAATAAAGAATAAATATCCGATACCGCGTATTGACGATTTGTTTGATCAACTAAAGGGAGCCTCGGTGTTTTCAAAGATAGACTTGAGATCGGGTTATTATCAGTTGCGAATTCGAGATTCGGATATACCCAAAACTGCTTTCAGAACGAGATACGGTCATTACAAATTCTTAGTGATGCCGTTTGGGCTCACTAATGCCCCCGCGGTATTTATGGATTTGATGAATCGGATCTTCAGACCGTATTTGGATCGATTTGTAGTTGTGTTTATCGATGATATTTTGGTCTATTCGAGAAATGAAACCGATCATACTGAACACCTGGGATTAGTGTTGTAAACTTTACGGGATAAGCAATTATATGCTAAGTTCAGTAAGTGTGAGTTCTGGTTAAGAGAGGTTAGCTTCTTGGGTCATGTGGTGTCTGCATCGGGTATTCGAGTTGATCCGAACAAAATTTCAGCCATACTTAACTGGAAGCCTCCGAGAAATATTACTGAGGTTCGGAGCTTTTTGGGACTTGCCGGTTACTACCGACGGTTTGTAAAAGGTTTCTCGATGATAGCCACACCAATGACGAAACTACTTCAGAAAGATGTTAAGTTTGAATGGATAGAAAAGTGTCAGAAAATTTTCGATCAATTGAAAACTCATTTTACGAAAGCTCCAGTACTAGTGCAGCCCGAATCAGGCAAGGAGTTCGTCATTTATAGTGATGCATCCTTACTTGGGTTGGGTTGTGTATTGATGCAAGAAGGTCGAGTTGTAGCTTATGCATCGAGGCAACTGAAGCCACATGAGAAAAATTATCCAACCCATGATCTCGAACTAGCTGCCATCGTATTTGCTTTGAAAATATGGCGACATTACTTATTTAGTGAGAAGTGCCATGCATATTCGGATCACAAAAGTCTCAAATATTTGATGACTCAAAGAGACTTGAATCTGCAACAAAGGCGTTGGCTTGAGTTGTTGAAAGATTATGAGCTTGTCATTGATTATCACCCGGGAAAGGCTAATGTGGTTACGGACGCCTTAAGCCGAAAATCACTGTTTGCTTTACGAGCGATGAATGTACACTTGTCTGTTCTACCCGACAATGTGTTAGTGGCAGAATTAAGGGCCAAACCATTGTTGATTCATCAAATTCGTGAAGCTCAGAAAGTCGATGATGAATTGGTTGCAAAACGGGTTGAATGTGTTTCAAATATGGAATCAGAGTTTCAAATTGATGAGGACGATTGTTTGAGGTTCAGAAATCGTTTGTGTTTTCCAAGAAGTTCAGAACTTACTTCGATGATTCTGAACGAAGCTCATTGTAGCCGAATGTCAATTCACCCGGGGAGTACGAAAATGTACAACGATCTGAGACGTCAGTTTTGGTGGCGTGGTATGAAACGAGACATTTCTGATTTTGTTTCGAAGTGTTTAATATGTCAGCAAGTGAAGGCGGAACATCAAGTGCCTACGGGTTTACTTCAGCCGATCATGATACCCGAATTGAAATGGGATCGAGTCACGATGGATTTTGTGTCTGGGTTGCCATTGTCGACAAGTAAGAAAG
Source organism: Gossypium hirsutum (assembly GCF_007990345.1). Classification (NCBI taxonomy): domain Eukaryota; kingdom Viridiplantae; phylum Streptophyta; class Magnoliopsida; order Malvales; family Malvaceae; genus Gossypium; species Gossypium hirsutum. The sequence continues at coordinate 64,973,201 of NC_053426.1, forward strand.
ATACGATTTGGGTTGTTGTTGATAGACTGACCAAGTCGGCCCATTTTATTCCCGTACGTACGGATTATTCACTGGATAAACTAGCTGAATTGTATGTTTCTCAGATTGTGAGATTACACGGGGTACCTATTTCTATTGTGTCGGATAGAGATCCGAGATTCACCTCACGATTTTGGAAGAAATTGCAAGAAGCTTTGGGTACCAAGTTGCATTTTAGCACCGCTTTTCACCCCCAAACCGATGGTCAATCCGAGCGGATAATTCAGATACTTGAGGATATGTTGAGATGTTGCATCCTCGAGTTTAGTGGTTCATGGGAGCGGTATCTACCTTTGATTGAGTTCGCTTACAACAATAGTTTTCAGTCAAGCATTAAGATGGCGCCTTATAAGGCTTTGTACGGCCGAAAATGCCGTACACCATTGTTTTGGACCGAGCTTGGTGAAACTAAAATTTTTGGAGTTGATTTGATTAAAGATGCTGAGCAGAAAGTAAAAATAATTCGTGAAAGTCTGAAGGCAGCATCAGATCGTCAGAAGTCATACGCGGATTTGAAACGAAAGGACATTGAGTATCAGGTGGGAGATAAAGTGTTTCTTAAAGTTTCACCTTGGAAAAAGATACTCAGATTTGGGCGTAAGGGCAAATTGAGTCCGAGGTTCATCGGGCCATATGAAATATCTGAACGAGTCGGTCCAGTTGCGTATAGATTGATTTTGCCCCCTGAACTTGAAAAGATTCACGACGCCTTTCATGTTTCGATGCTTCGACGTTATAGATCTGATCCATCGCACATAATAAATCCATCAGAGGTTGAAATTCAACCCGATATGAGTTATGAAGAAGAACCGATACGTATCCTAGCTCGTGAAGTGAAAGAGTTGCGAAATAAAAAGGTTCCTTTAGTGAAAGTGTTATGGCTCAAACATGGGACGGAAGAAGCTACTTGGGAACCCGAGAACTCTATGAAAGAATGATACCCAAACCTATTTACCGGTAAGATTTTCGGGGACGAAAATTTCTTAAAGTGGGGGAGAGTTGTGACAGCCCTAAATTGACCCTAGTCGGAAAGTGGTTTCGAGACCACTAAACCGAGTCATAAAAATAATTAACCATCATAGTTGATGCTTATTATATGTATATATGCATGTGTGAAAATTTCATGTTTGAATTTTGTTAATTGTAAGTGAATTTTATTAAATAGGACTTATGTGAGAAAATTTAGAAATGTGCTAGGCAAATGTAAAGTGGCCTATTAATGCATGTTATGAAAATGATGGGTTTACATGTCAAATTACCCAAAATTTGAGCTAGTGGCCGGCCATGCTATGGGGTGAAACATGTTGTGAACATGTTGTGTTAGTGTGTTATGTTAGAAAGAATAAAATAAAGGGTTAGTAATTAAGTAATGAAAAGGGAGGGGTGATGAAAACAAAGTTGTCTCATCCATGCTCCCCCTCCATTTTTCCGTACCTAGAAGAAGAAAAAGAAAAAAAAAAGGGCTTCATCCTCTTTGTTCTTCTTGACCGAAAAATCAAAGGAAGAAGAAAGGAGTTCTCTTGCTTCATGTTCGGTTTGGATGAGGATTAGGAAGAGGTAAGTACCTTGAAATTCTTGGAAAATTTTGTATAAAGAAGGTGGTTAGTTCAAGTTCAAATCATTCCATGGCTTAAGTTTTGATTGTTAGGAGGTTTGATATTCGGCCAAGTAGTTGGAAGCTCTTAGTACATATATTTTTCTTCTTTCTTGAAGGTTGAAATTTGGGTTGTTCTTAAGGAGGTGCCGAATGTGGTCATTGAAGGGCTTGAGGGACAATATGTGTGGCTTGGGTTATAACATTCGGCCATGGAAGAAAATGGAAGTGATAGATGGTTGTAAATTGTGATGGTTTAAGGAAATTGTAAGTAGTTTGAATAAATGAACAATAATAATAACAAATCATCTAGTGAATTGGTGTAGTGGCCGAATTTAAACTAGGAAGTTATTGAGTAATGTGTGTGTTTTAAGTGATAGAATTGAGTGAATGCTTGGAATGTGATATGTATGAATTATGTGTATTATCCAAGTTTTGAACTTGAAACAAATGGTATGTAGTCAATACAAGTAACCATATTTGTAGGAAGTATTAAGCATATAATTGGCCTCAACATAGACATGCATATTCGGCCACATGAGGTAGATTTGTGTTGTACGTATTCGGTTAAAGGCAAGCACATTGATGCTTTTATCTTGACTTAGATAATCGGCTCAAGGAGAATTTGTTAAAATGTTTAGTCAATTGATATTAGGTTAATGATGTGTGTATTCGGTCATCAAGGTGCACATGAGGAAATGTTAGATTAATTGTATTAAATTGCTCAGTGTGATTAAAAATGCGTATGACCATTTTGTAGGCATTTGTGCGAGTTACAAATTCCGGGCTAAGTCTCGAAGGCATTGGTACGAGTTACTAATTCGGGCTAAGTCCCGAAGGCATCTGTGCGAGTTGCTATATCCGGGCTAAGACCCGAAGGCATTTATGCTAGTGACCATATCCGGGCTAAGACCCGAAGGCCTTGTGCGAGTGGTTATATCCGGCTAAATCCCAAAGATACTTGGGTTTGGGAATGAGCGATCTTGCTGTAATGATTTCAATTAATACGCTCGTAAAATCCCAACGATGAGGTATGTTTCGTATGTGCATTGAGATAATTGATTCCTTCTAAATAGTATTTGCTCAATCGATTAACAAGCTTCCGGCTTTTAGTCAGGTTGATTCCTTATGTATGAATATAAGGGTTGGAAATGTGAAGTAGGTATGATTGTGAGAATATGTGTATATGAAATTATTCGTTTAGTCGTATGAATGCTATACTTCAGTTGTGCACGATTTCATTGCTCAAAACTTACTAAGCATTAAATGCTTACTCCGTTTCTTTGATTCTCTGTTTTATAGATTTTGGTTCGTCAGCTATCGGGCTCGGGATTGTCGAATTCGAAGTCGTCCACACTATCAAAGCCCTTTTGGTACATTTTTGGTTGAACTCTGAAAATGGCATGTATAGGACTACCTTTTTGTTGTTGGTCATGTACCCTTTGGTTTTGTATAAATTTGGATAGCCATGCAAAAATGGCTTATATATACTTTGAGCATAGCATTATAATCGTTTTGTATGTTGTTCATTGAGAGGTATGGAAATGTTTGGTAACGATTAGCCATTGGAATGGTTAATCATGATCATTTTGGTGCTTTTTATGACAAATTCTAGTTGATTCATGGAAAACCATGAAATAGGTAAAGTTCACCTTAAAAACAGATGCTGACAGCAGCAGTGGTGTGGATTTAAAAAATCACTAAAAATATTAGGAATGGAATTAAATAGTGAATAAATTATGTAATCGAACCTTGATAAATCTACTTTCATATGGAAGAAACGAAACGATCATATGAGTCGCATTTTAGGAGATATTTAATTTTTCATGGAACAGGGCCAGAGCGATTTCTGGATCCCCTGATCTGACTTTGGAAATTCACTATAAATAAACCAGAGATAATTAGAGGTCATGCCATATATGTATAGATTCCTTTTTGAGTCGAGTTTTTTTGAAAACAAACGTCATAAGTAATGAAGCTCTGTACAGAAAGATATATAAGTCGTAATGCATGAAGGTCAGAGCAGTCGAACCCTGAAACAGGGGAGACTTTAACTAATAAACTGTACTAATTAGCTTGACCAAAAAGTCGAGAAAAAAATTCGTAGATGGATATATGAGTCTAGTTTCAGGTAAAATTTACGAAACTGGTTTTCTAGTTTTGGAACTCAAGAATGATTTTTAAGGTAACAGTGACGCAATTAGCCAGCTTGTCTGGAAAATTTTTTTTTGACTGTGAGAATAAATGAAATAAGTCCGTAAATACCTCGTGTTCGACTCCGGCAACGGTCTCGGGTACGAGGTGTTACAATTTTATTGGTATCAGAGCTACGGTTTAATCGATTCTAGGACTACCGTAATACGTTTGGGTCTAGCTATACATGCCATTATGTGATTATTTGATAGTGTGGTGATTTCTGACAATTGAAAATGTGTTTATTTATAGTAATGGATCCCGATCCCAACCGAGTGGTAGCTGATGATCTTGAGAGTGTAGCGCCTGCTCCCGCACAAGGGACAGCACCGGTGGACTCTCAACCTATTGCTAGTAATCCGAATGATGAAGCTAGACAAGCTTTTTATAGCGTGATGAATGATTGGTTCAACCAATACATTCGAACTAATACGGCTGTTCCACAACCTCCATTCCTGACTAATTCCACCCCCGCACCTACAATACCTCCGGCAACTAACCAAATAAGGTCAAATAAGCCCCCAGTTGACAGAATCTTAAAACACGGGGCTACTGAATTTAAAGCTACGGACAACGATGATGCCGAGCAAGCTGAATTTTGGTTGGACAACACTATTCGGGTACTCGATGAGCTATCTTGCACACCCGATGAGTGCCTAAAGTGTACTATCTCCTTGCTACGTGATTCTGCCTACTATTGGTGGAATACGTTGACTTCTGTTGTGCCCCGAGAGCAAGTAACTTGGGAGTTTTTCCAAACCTAGTTTTGGAAAAAGTATATCAGTTAGAGATTCATGGATCAAAAACGGAAGGAATTTCTTGAACTTAAACAAGGTTCCATGTCGGTTCCATTGTCATCTTTTTCATTTTACACTACCACATTTCATGGATTGTCATGCAATCAATATATAAATTAACATACATTTAAGAGTATGCATTTTCAAGTATACTTAAAGTTTACTTCGAGTTACACGAACTTACCTGGTAATTGCTTCAGTTTCGTATTTCGGTTATTCTGAAACCTTTCGTTTTCCACGGTCAACCTCTGGAATTGGTTCCTCAGGGTCTATATCAGTAAAAATGAATTATTAGTACCTCACATTGTATATTTCTGGCCTAAAATTCATCCTAGGGCAACTTAACCATTTTGCCCCTAACTTTTCACACTTTTACAAATTAGTCACTAGGTTCGTATAATGAAATGCATGAAATTTCTTGAATACCCAAGCCTAGCTGAATATTTTTCATGCTTATGCCAGCCCGTATTTTCTTCTATTTTACATTTCTACACCACATTTTATGCCTTTATAATTAGGTCCCTTTTTGGTGTTTTTATGAGAAATCACTTAGCAAAAAATGTTTATCTAACACCTAACTTTCATAACCCTCCATAAATCATCAAAGAACAACCATCTCATGCATGGGGTCAAATTTTTAACATGAAACCTAGCTTGAAATAGGGGAAGAAATAGAGGGAGCATGTTACGAGGATCTCAAAAATACGAAGAACAATAAAAATGAGGCTAGGTAGCACTTACTATTGAGCTTGAAAATGTTGAAAACCCTAGCTATGGAGACCCTTCAATTTTCGGCAGCCAGAGAAGAATATGGCTGAATTTTTCTTCCTTTTCCCTTTTTATTAATTTTATTACCAAATGACCAAAATGCCCTTCCTTACTAACTTTTCAAAAATTTCCATGCATGCCCATTTTGTTCAAAAACTTAGAAATTGGGAAAATTTCTATTTAAGGCCTTCTAATTAATAATCCATAGCAATTTCATACTAATTGTTTCTAGAACCCAAGTTTTGCAATTTATTCAATTTGGTCCCTAATTTCTAATTGGGCACCTTATACTTAGAATTTCTTCATGAAACTTTAACACATGCTTATTCTCATATCCTAGACCTCATAACAATCATAAAAAAAATATTTTTACATCAGATTTGTGGTCCCGAAACCACTACTCTGCCTGGGCCCAATTTTGGGATGTTACATGAGGAATTAAGTAAAAAGAAGAAACAAGCTAAAAGAGAGGCTCGGGTTTTTGGAAGGAGTAAGTCACAATCGTTTGCTTCTAAGAAATTGAAGAAGTATTATGATCGTGTGACCACCTCTACGAGATATTCTGGAAGAGAGCGGGGCTCTCAACGTTCTAACCCAAGGTCTTCATCTCTATCTGTGACCAATGTGGGTAGTGTTGGTAATCCCAAACCAAAATGTATAAATTGTAACAAATTTCATCATGGGGAATGTCAGTCTAGAAGTGAAGCTTGTTTTGGTTATGGTTCATTTGACCATTTTCTCAAAGATTGTCCAGAAAGGGTTAAAAAAGAAATACAACCAGCTCTAAAGCCTAGTAATCCTGTTTCAAGAGGGAGACCACCCCGACAATGTTAGTGGTAGTCGAGGTACTAGTAGGGAAACAACAATTAGATCTAAGGCACAAGTACCTGCAAGAACATATGCTATTCATGTTATAGAAAACGCCTCTACACCAGACGTCATTATTGGTACCTTTTCTCTACATGATTCTGATATTACTACATTGATAGATTCTGGTTCGACACATTCATACATATGCATGAACTTAGTGACTGTTAAAAATTTACCTATTGAATTCACTGAATTTGTGGTTAAAGTTTCAAACCCCCTGGGCCAGTGTGTTATGGTGGGTAAAGTTTTTAAGAACTGTCTGTTGATGGTAAAAGGTTATTGCTTTTCGGCTAACTTGATGTTATTGCCATTTGATGGATTTGAAGTGATCTTGGGAATGGATTGGTTAATCCAATATGATGTAGTGGTGAATTGTAAATAGAAATATTTTGTATTGAAATGTGAGAGTGGTGAATTACTTCATGTTGAATTTGATAAACTCGATGGATTACCTAATGTGATTTCAGCAATATCAGCACAAAAATATGTCTGAAAGGGTTATGATGCTTACCTTGCATATGTGCTGGATACTAAAGTATCTGAGTCAAAGATTCAATCAGTGCCGGTATTATGTAAATTTCTTGATGTATTCCCATAAGAATTACTTGGTTTACCAGTGGATAGAGAAGTGAAATTCTCTATAGATCTTGTTCTGGGTACACCACCTATATCTATAGCACCTTGCAGGATGGCTCCTACTGAATTGAAAGAACTGAAATATAACAACCCTAACCCGTACCCATCATCGGAAAAGGGTTTTAGAGCATTACCAGAACATTCAGAATATTTTTCAATTAATCTACGTAAATTACTATTCACTTATCGAGATCCTCCATAACATCCTTTGATTGGATCCTCGAGGCCCCATACGAGTATTAGAATCGAATCGGGACTTAATTGGGGCCTTTAGGAATTTTTTGCAAAATTACAAAATTTTTCCAAGGTGCAGGGCTCACACGCCCATGTGGTCCAAGGGACATGCCCATGTGACCATGGGACACGTCCGTGCTGGAGACCGTGTGGTTAATAAATTCAATTCGAAATTAGGTGCAGGTTTCACATGGCCAGGACACACACTCGTGTTCTAGGCCTTGTGGCACACACAGCTGAGACACACGCTTAATTTTAAGCATTCTGTTACTCAAAATTAAGGTGTAGGGGACACACGGCCAAACCCCACGCCCATGTTACCAGGCCATGTATCACACACAGTCTAGACACACGCCCGTGTGGAAAAATGAAGCCATTTCTAGCTTCATTTCTCACCCAAAATTTCACCCATGACCTGCACTTGAAACACACATCTAAAACCAACCAATCCAAGCATTCAAAATAGGCCAATTCATCAATTAACAAGGCATACAATTACATGCGTAGGTGATTATAAACTTACCATGGATTAACTTAGGCAATAACAACCTTTGATAACATATTCATAACAAAGTACATGTGCATATCTATATAATAATAATCTACTTAGTAATACCAAAATAATCATTACTAGCCATTCCAATGGCTAGGTTACAAAATAACAGTTCAAGCCACTATTGGCCAAGTTGTCCTATACATGCCATTATACCAAAATGATTTTCCTAAATATACCCAAAATGACTAGTTGATAGTGTGACAATGCTCCAGTGATCTCCAGCTTTACGAGCTTTCGAACACTATAAGATAGGGAAAATAAAACGGGTAAGCATTACATGCTTAGTAAGTTTGTATAACGAAAACTAAACTTACCAATCTTGCTTATTAAATTTAAGCATACAATGCTATGTTTCCATCCATTTGGCTAAATTGCCAAATCACATAACTTCAATCAAACATGTTAGTCACCAAAATTTCATACAAATCAAGTAACATAGATGAGCTCATCAAGTAATACTCCTTCAAGTCATTATCATTTCATCTCAAGATTTTCATGCCCTGTCTAGAGTTATATGTCCGTTGAATCATTGAAATTTCGATGGCTGTTCACGTAGTACACTCGACGTAACAACCCGATTTTAGCTAAATCGGAATAGTGGTTTTGGGACCACAAATCTGAGGTCATAAAATTATTTTAAGTGTTTACAACATGATAGTATATATGTGTGAAATTTTCGTAAAGAAATTTTATCGTTTGAATAGTTAAGTTGATAAAAATGACTATATCACGTAAAATGCAAAAGTGGAGTTCCATTAGCTAAAGGTATTCAATAGCTATGGAATCTTAATTTAGAGTTCATTATGTTGTAATTTGACCATTTTTCACATGAGTGGACATATTTGAACATTAAATGAATGTTTTAAATGGTTTTTCATTAAGGGTATATTTGTAATTTGGTAAATAACATGAAATAAATAAAAAAACAAAAAATTAGAAGGAAGAACACCATTGTTATGGTTTTGAAGGTTCAGCCATTGTTCTTGCTAAATTGTATGTCGTTTTGTCTCGATTTAATGATTTATATGTTTTTGTGATCATTGTATCTAGTACTAGCTAGCCCAGGGACTATTTTGCAAAATTGTTAAAGATTTTGAATGTTTCCATTATTGTATACATCTGTATTTTAAAGTTTCTTGATAGATTATGAATGGTTGTTGATAGTTAAATAAGTTTTGTAAAGTGTTTTTTAGTGAAAATGTAAAATAGGGATTAAATTGAGAAATGTGTAAAGATAGTGGTTAAAAGTGTGAATAAATGAAAATTATGGGCTGCTAAGGGCATTATGGTAATTCATCTAGCATGGGTTAGTATTGAATTTCATTAATTTTTGATTTTGTGAAATAAGGACTAAATTGTGAAAAATGTGAAATTTGTGGGGCAAAAGTGTAAATGTGTTTTAAAGTATATTTTGGACCAAATTGAATGAATATATGATTGAATAAGTTAATTTTGAATATAATTAGATCAAGAAAAGTGGAAAACAAACTTGGATCGGGGAAAAGATAAAGTTATCGACTAATCGTCTCGATTCGATGTTTTAGCATCCGAGGTAAGTTCGTATGTATTAAGCATTGTAATAATTATGCTTTTAGTGATTTGATATTGCATAAATTGTGTATAAGGGACTATAGCTATGTTCGATGACAAATTGACTATTTGTGGCACTTAGTGTGCGATTCGACATAGCTTCGGCTATATATGGCACTTAGTCTGCGATTTGAGATAGCTTCGGCTGTGTACGACACTTAGTGTACGAGATATTGAGTGTGGAACTTAGTGTGAGAGATATTGAGTATGGAACTTAGTGTGTGAGGCATTGAGTATTCAACGACATTCCGTGTTTGTATGAACTTGTTATGGATTGGTACAGGTATGTACATGTATATTATGAGCTAAAAATCGAAGAAGTTATAAAATTTTTATATAAGCTTATGAATAAGCAGGTGAAAGGTTTTTTAGTGATCATAAAGTACATGATAATTGTTTAGATTGATGAATGTTGAATTTGTGATTAGTTAAGTTTATATCATACGAACTTACTAAGCTTATTAGCTTACTTTGTGTATTTTCTCGTGTTTTATAGTGATATTGAAGCTAGCTCATACTCGACGATCATCAGAGACTATGTCACACTATCCAACCATCACTTTGGTACTTTTGAGCTTACGGTTTGGTTATATGGCACGTATAGGATTGTGGTCATGTTGGTTATGTTTTGGTAGTGAGTTTCCATTTGAGATGGCTTGTGAATGGTTATGTTTTGGATTGTATATACATTTATAGTTGTGAGATTTGGCTTAATTTGGCTAGTTTGATGATGTATATATAAGTGTGATTATGGCTTATATTTTGAGATTTGTGGAATTGGTATCATATTTATGAATTGGTACAAATTGATGTGTTTGGTAAATGTTTAGCTAGTTAATTGGTATATGTGTTTAGGCATGTTTTGATTAAGAAAAACATAATTTATAAGCATGTTGGTTATTAGTGTTGGAAATGGTATGAAATTTGTCTTGGTTATGGCTAAAATATATGCTCAATTATGCTATGTTGTGGTGCCATTTGGGTTATTTAGGTACAGGAAGTTGTGGGTGGCAAATTGGCTTGATAAATAGCCTATTTTTGTCCACACGGGCAGAGAAACAGGTGTGTGTCTCAACTGTGTATGACACACAGTCATGTTACACGGCCGTGTGTCCCCTGGTGTTGAAATTGAAATAAAGTCAGTAAAGCTCCACACAGTCTCACACACGGGCGTGTGATAGGCAGTGTCGTACAAGTCAGTATACCCCTTATTTTGTACACGGCCTAGCACACAGCTGTGTGACTTGGCTGTGTTGCATAAGTCAGTATACCCTACAGGTTTGGCACAGCCTAGTACATGGTCTGGCACACGAGTATGTGTGGCCATTTTGAAGGGCACATGGGCTAGACACAAGGGCGTGTGATTGGCCGTGTGACCCAAGTCAGTATGTACCCCCTACTTTCACACGACTTGTGACACGGGCGTATCTAGTGGTCGTGTGAGACACACGGCCTGCCCACACGGGCGTGTGTCCTCTATTTTGAGTAAAATTTTCAAAGTTTCGTGGAAGTTTTATAAGTTATCGATTTATTCCCGAACCACTCATAAAGCATGTATTAAGCCTTGTAGGCTATTATAAGGGACAAATTGATTGAGATTGAATGAGAATTGTATGAATTGATCGAATGTATGAGAAAAGTATGGTTATATGTGTTATAAGTTCGATAATGCTCTGTAACCCTATTCCGACATTGAATAACGGTGAGGGGTGTTACACTCAAGGTGTACGATTCAATAATCCATCAATTCTTATTCAAGGGTACCCATTAGGGCATTTAACCAAGAAACACTCTCTCAAGCCACATATCATATAACAAGATTACCAGTCCAGGCTAAATCCTTTATATAACGTATGTTCAGAGGAGCTCAATTAGGATTACCAGTCCAAGCTAAACCCTAATCATAATGTATGCTCGAGAGGTATTATATGGGGATTACCTGTTCGAGTTAAATCCTTTCTATAACATGGTCAATTGGATGACTTGTCCGAGCTAAATCCCGTCTGCAATAAATGCAAGACCTTATTGGTTTTGGGAAAGTGCATATAATCATCGAAATTCAATATTCAATTGGGACTTAACCCATTTTTCATCATTTCAAGCATGTATTAAACTTCTGGTGATAACATTCAAGTAATGTACATCAACTTAAATCACATTCCATGCAACACAACATTCAATTAAACATATTTACATGCCGGATTAAGTTACACAAACTTACCTCAACACTCGTTCACATATAAAGTTTACTAATCCGAAACGTTTTCTTTTCCTTGATCTGACCTCGGATTAGTGTTGTTCGGATCTATATAAATGAATTTAACCATTGATTTCACACATTTCATATTTAAATAGACTCAATTTATGTCCTAGGCAAAATTACCATTTTGCCCCTAACTTTTCCATAAATTATGATTTTGTCCCTAGGCCCAGAAAATGAAACTTGTGCAAATTACTCCCTATTCCTAGCCTAGTAAAGCCCTATTACCAATTTTCAGCACATTTATTCATAAAATTTCAGAATTTTTCATCAAATTTTACAACTTTTCATTTTAGTCCCTAAATCATGTTTTCATCAAAATTTGTTTTGTAAAAGTTGTTTATCTATGAAAAAACTTTCATTTTTTACCATAAATTTCTAATTTTCAGCATATTCATCCATGACCCAAATTTCATACCTTGATAACTTTTCAAATTAATCCCCTAAATAAAGAGATTAGACTATCCCGGTTTCAAAAATATAAAAATCATTAAAAACGGGACTTGATTTCATACCTTTTCAAGCTTGGTAAGTTGCCTTCCTCTCTCCTAGGATTTCCATAGAAATTTTGGGGAAGATGATATGAAATTAAATGATTATTTCTTTTTATTTAATTACCATCTTTAAATTTTAGTGATTTCCAATTTAGTCCCTAGCCTTATCTAATTTTTCCATGGATGAGTCATTAAAATATCTACTAACTACTCTTCAATGGTCTAATTACCATATAAGGACCTTAAATTTTGAATCCATAGCTATTTGATACCTATATTTACTAGAATCCAACTTTCATATTTTATGCGATTTAGTCCTAGTAATTAAACACTTAATCGATAAAATTTTCATATCAAAATTTTCACACGACATGCCTATTATAATACGAAACATATAAGGAAATAAAAATAAATCATATTTTTGGGTTGGATTTATGGTCCCAAAACCACTGTTTTGATTTCAGTGAAAAATGGGCTGTTACATAAAAACACAGTTGCAAGAGTTGATTGATAGAGGTTTTGCTGACTTAGTTTCTCACTTGGGGTGCATCGGTTCTATTTATAAAGAAGAAGGATGGATCGTTGACGCTGTGTATTGATTACAGACAACTCAACAAAGTTACAATAAAGAACAAGTATCCTTTGCCTCGTATTGATGACCTTTTTGAGAAGTTAAAATGTGCCACTTTATTTTCGAAGATTGATCTCCGTTTTGGTTACTATCAACTACTGGTAAAAGATTCAGATGTGCCAAATGCAGACTTTAGAACCAGGTATGGACACTATGAGTTTCTTGTGATGCCATTCGGCTTGAAAAATACACCTGCAGTATTTATGGATCTGATGAACAGAATTTTTAGCCATATTTAGACAAGTTTGTGGTGGTATTTATAGATGATATTTTGGTTTTCTCTCGAGATAAGAATGAATATTTGAGAATAGTGTTGCAAACTTTATGAGAGAAACAATTGTATGCCAAATTCAATAAATGTGAATTTTGGTTATGGGAAGTTAGTTTTCTTGGGCATATAGTATTTGCTGAAGGTGTCAGAGTAGACCAGAATAAAACTTCAGCCATTGTTAATTGGAAGCCATCGAAAAATGTGTTGAAAGTCCAAAGATTTCTAGGACTAGCTGGTTATTTTCAGAGATTTGTAAAAAAAAAATTCAATGATAGCTTCTCTAGTGACTCGTTTATTACAGAAAGATGTAAAATTTGAATAGACTGAGAAATGCCAGTAGAACTTTGACCAGTTAATGGCTTTATTGACAGAGGAACCTATGTTAGTCTAGCCTAAATTAGGTAAGGAATTTATAGTTTACAGTGATGTGTCATTGCATGGTTTAGGCTGCGTTTGATGCAAGATGGTAAAGTAGTAGCCTATGCTTAAAGATAGCTGAAGCCACATGAAAAGAAGTACACGACACTCGATCTTGAATTGGAAACCATAGTGTTTGCATTGAAAATCTAGCGGCATTACTTGTTTGGTGAAAAATGTCACATATTCACTGATCATAAAAGTTTGAAATATTCGATTTCACAGAAAGATTTGAACTTGAGGCAGCACAAATGGCTTGAATTTCTAAAAGATTATGATCTTGTTATTGACTATCATCCAGGAAAAGCCAATGTGGTGGCAGATGCTCTGAGCAGAAAATCCCAGATTTCCTTGCAACCTATGAATGCTCAATTTTCATTATCTGATGATGGGTTAATTATAGTTGAGTTAAAAGCTAGACCAACATGTTTGTAGTAGATTTCTGAAGCTTAGAAAAATGATAGTAAGTTACAAGCAAAAAGGCTAAAAAGTGAATCGACTCCTGAGTCAGAATTTCAAAACTAGTACAGAAGATTTTGAAGGAAGCTCATGATGGTAACATGTCTATACATCCTGGTAGTAATAAAATTATAATGATTTGAAGTAGAGGTACTAGTGGCTAGGAATGAAACAGGATATTTCTGAGTTTGTATCTAAATGTTTGATATGTCAGCAAGTAAAAACTAAACATCAGTTGCCTTCTGGACTATTACAGCCGATTACGATATTAGAATGGAAATAAGAGAGAATTATTATGGACTTTGTATCAGGGTTACCTCTGTCTCCAAAGAAGAAAGATGCCATTTGGGTAATTGTTGATCAATTAACAAAGTCTGTACACTTTATACCAGTACGTATGGATTTTTCCTTGGATAGATTGGCTGAATTATATGTTTCTAAGATCATCAAATAGCATGGAGTGCCTGTCTCCATTATTTCAGATAGAGCAAATTGCAAGAAGCTCTGGGTACTCAATTACACTTTAGTACTACATTTCATCCCCAAACAGATGGTTAATCTGAATGGGTAATATAGATCTTGGAAGATATGCTTTGATGTTGTATACTTGAGTTTGAAGGTAATTGGGAAAAGTACTTGCCTTTAGTTGAATTTGCTTATAATAACAGTTATCAGTCTAGCATCAAAATGGCACCGTATGAAGCTTTGTATGGTTGCAAATGTAGAACTCCATTGTATTGGACAGAACTTAGTGAAAAAAAGTTGCACGGAGTTGACTTGGTCCGAGTGACCGAGGAAAAAGTGAGAGTAATTCAAGATAGCTTGAAAGTAACCTCTGATCGTCAAAAGTCCTGTGCTGACCTAAAATGAAAAGAAATAGAATTTCAAGTCAGTGACAAAGTATTTTTGAAAGTATTACATTGGAAGAAAGTTCTCCGGTTTGGTCGCAAAGGAAAACTGAGTCCACGGTTCATTGGACCATATGAGATTATAAAAAGAATTGGACGGGTTGCATATCGGTTAGCTTTACCACCAGAACTTGATCAGATTCACAATGTTTGTAACACCCCAAACCCGGCCTGGAAGTTTGGCTCGAATCTGGCATGTCAAATTGAAGTGTTTTTCGGAAACCATGTTTCCATTAAAAACCCTTCTTAATAATTAAAAACTTGTACCCTTTTTAAACCTTGTTAGAAAACCTTAGCTGAATAACATACTTAACAACTTTGTAAAAAATCTTGGCAGTTGCGGAAGCTTAATTTAAAAACAATTGCGGTTACGTAATGTTTCGAACAACAGTAGTTGCTTTGGAAAACCGTGTTCTAATACTAGCAATTATAAGAACAATAAATAAAATTCCAAATTTGAAATCCAAAAAATTACAACGGCTTTACTACAACCCACATAAAAACATTTAAAAGCAATAATCAAAACTATAACATAAACAGTGTGTGTGGCTTCCTCTGAGCCCCTCGCAGCCTCGATCTGTCTAAGGCTGGAAATTACTTGAAAGGTTAATAAACGGGATGAGTTTATGAAAACTCAGTGTGAAATCCCCTACAATAAAAAGGAACAGTCAGTCATATAAAAGAATTAAAAGTCTGGCCCCAGCCTTACTTACAGTTTCAGTATCAATTGGGCCTTAGCCCATTTTAACAGACAGTACCAGATGGGCTTTAACCCATTACAGAATAAGAAACATTATCAGAACTAGAATCAAAATCAGAATCAGAATTAGGTGACAGAATTAGAACCAGAATCAGTATCAGGTAACAGAATCAAAATCAGAATCAGTATCAGGTAATAGAATCAAAAATCAGAATGTGAATGCAATCTCAACCCAATCCAGCCAATAACCAACCACTACACTCCATTTGTACCAGCCCTACACTCCATGTGGGGAATATCTCAACCCACCCAGCCCTACACTCCACAGTTGCAGCATTGCTGCTCAGTTATCAGATATTGTGACAGAGTCACCAGATACAGATATTGTGGTAGAGCCACCAGAACAGATATTTGTGGCATAGCCACTAGAAACAGATAATGTGGCAAAGCCACTTAATAGAATACATGGCACAAAGCCATCGATAACTGCATTATGTTAGGCACATTGCCATCAACTAGAGTAACATAACCGGCACACAGCCCTAGGTAAATGTGATCGACACAGAGTCGTCAATAACCATATATTGGCACATAGCCTTAGGCAAATACGTTTGGCATACAGCCATAATCAGGTTGGCACAGAGCCATATGTAGGTTGACATAAAGCCATAATTAGAAGGCTTTAAGCCATCCGTAGCTGATCATGTTAGGCACATAGCCATCCGCGACGGTAATATAGTCGACACACAGCCTCGGGTAAATATGATCGGCACTCAGCCATTGATCGGTCCACAGTCATCTTGGGCGACCCATGCGACCTTATCAAATCAGTACGAATATACGGCTCTTAAGCCTTCGGTGGATCCACAGTCGTCAAGCAACCATGCGATCCTAACATATCAAATCTTCTTCCGTACAAAATCCCAGCCCATGCAACATGTCATGTATGCAGAATGTCATGCCCATATTTGAATCAAACAATCACAGTCAAGTCATTCATATACCAACATATATTCACAATCAAATTCGTCAACCACACAGTCCAAGTTAGTCACTTGGCCATAGGGGCAAAACAGTCATTTAACACCTTAGGGGCAAAATGGTAACTTTACCCCACAAGGTATCTCGGTAATTCCACCCTACAGGGGTATTTTAGTAATTCTACCCTACAGGGGTATTTCGGTAATTTTACCCTATAGGGGTATTGCGATAATTCTACCCTACAGGGGTATTTCGGTAATTCTACCCTACAGGGGTATTTCGGTAATTCTACCCTACAGGGGTATTTTAATAATTCTACCTTACAAGGGTATTCCGGTAATTCTACCCTACAGGGGTATTTTGGTAATTTTACCCTATAGGGGTATTGCGATAATTCTACCCTACAGGGGTATTTCGATAATTCTACCCTACAGGGGTACTTCAGTAATTCTACCCTACAAGGGTATTTCGGTAATTTCACAAATTAAGGGTATTTTGGTAATTTTACAAACCAGAGGTATTTTGGTAATTTTATTGATCAAGGGTAAAATGGTAATTTTGTAAATCAAGGGTAAGACGGTAATTCTATAAATCGAGGGTAAAATGGTAATTATATCTTACATGAGTATTTCAGTAATTTTACAAATCGAGGGCATTTCAGTAATTTTGCAAACTAAAGGTATTTCGGTAATTTTACAAATCAATGATATTTGGGTAATTTTATAAATCGGGGGTACTTTGGTAATTTTACAAGTCGAGGGTATTTCAGTAATTTTACAAATCGAGGGTATTTCAATAATTTTGCAAACTGAGGGTATTTCGATAATTTTGACCTACAGAGGTATTTCGGTAATTCTACCCTACAGGGGTATTTCAGTAATTCTACCCTACAAGGGTATTTTGGTAATTCTACCCTACAGGGGTATTTCGATAATTCTACCCTATAAGGGTATTTCGGTAATTTTATAAATCAAGGGTATTTTAGTAATTTTACAAACCAGGGGTATTTTGGTAATTTGGTAAACTAAAGTATTCTAAATAGGGATAACAATACGAATGGCCCTAAAGCCTATTCTCGACCCAAATGGGCCCATACGCTCGTGTGGCCCTTTTAGCCCAAATCTAGCCACAGATATGAGATTCACCTAGCCTAGTCCAATATTTACTACACAATCAAACAACTTATCCAATTGGGCCCGTAGGCCCATTGGGCCCACATGACCCCTTTCGACCCATCGCGGGCCGAAGTAGCCATCCTATAGCTCGAGTAATGGGAAATACACACCTGATAAGAGACTGGAGTTAATCCGCGCTCCGAGCACTCTTAGCCGACGCCCAACCCAAACTAGCACGCCATAAAGCGAAAGGGATCAGCCAAGAAAGGTACCTTTACTCTCCCCATGGTTCTCTATATTTAAAGCCAGCTTCGCATCCACTCTTATGTTAGCTTCCCGATGTGGGATCCGTCCATCATCAGAGTTTAAATTCAACACCAACTCTTGCCGCCCCCTGTTAGCAAAATAAATGCTCTTTGCTTGCCATGGGATTCGAACCCATGCCTCCCCTTAAATGCTCCACATGCTACTTGCCACTAAGCCATAAGGCTTTTGTGTCACAATTTCTCCAACAATATTCTTAAGGCCTACCTACTACACCCAGGGTTTGATTCACCTTAAACCAAAATTTTTGCTAGAGTCCAGGTTTGAACCCAGGACTTCTCCAACACTTCTCAGCACACTTAACCACTAAAACAAGCCTTCATTAACGAAATTTTCACGCACAACAGAATATTATCAGCTGCCTTCAACCGCTCCCATGCTCAAGGCCCAAAACTTCTAGGCCCAAATTCAGGTTGTTACAATGTTTTTCATGTGTCCATGCTACGATGGTACCGATCTGATCCTTCACATGTTATTTCTCTGACAGAGGTAGAGATTCAACCTGATATGACATATAGTGAAGAACCGATCAAAATTTTAGCCTAGGAAACAAAAGAGTTAAGAAATAAAAAGGTAGCTTTAGTAAAAGTTCTTTGGCAACGACATGGTATTGAAGAAGCTACCTGGGAGCTGGAGGATACTATAAGGAAGCAATACCCGAATCTTTTTACTGGTAAGATATTCGATGACGAAAATCCCTAAAGGGGGAGGAGTTGTAACAACCCATTTTTCAGTGAAATCGGAACAGTGATTTCGGGACCATAAATCTAATCCGAAAATAAAGTTTATTTTTATTTTATTATATGGTCCGTATTATGATAGGCATGTCATGTGAAAATTTTGATACGAAATTTTTATCGATTAAGTGTTTAATTACGAGAAGGACTAAATCGCATAAAATGTAAAAGTTGAATTCTAGTAGCTATAAGAATTAAATAGCTATGGAATTCAAAACTAGATGTCCTTATATGGTAATTAGACCATTAAAGAAAAGTATGTAGATTTTTGGTGACTCATCCATGGAAAAATTAGAAAAGAGTATGGACTAAATTGGAATTGAAATAATTTAATTAATTAAAAGATGATAAAAAGAAATATCATCTTATTTTTGTCATCTTCAACCCCAAAATTATATGGAAACCCTAGGAGAGCGAACAAACTTTTAAGGCTTAATTGGGTAAGTTTTATTGTCTCGTTTTTAGTACTTTTGATATTTTTGAAACAGGGATAGTTTAATCTATCTATTTGGGAGACTAATTTGAAAGGTTATCAAAGTATGGAAAATGGGTCATGGATGAATATGCTGAAAATTAGAAATTTATGGTAGAAAATGAAAGGTTGTTGATAGATAAACAACTTTTACAAAGTAATTTTTGATGAAAACATGATTTAGGGAATAAAATGTAAAGTTGTGAAATTTGATGAAAAATTCTGAATTTTTATGAATATATGTGCTGTAAATTTTGTAATGAGGTTTTGATTAGGCTTGAAATAGGGAGTAAATTGCACAAATTTCATTTTTGGAGCCTAGGGATGAAATTGAAATTTATGGAAAAGTTAGGGGCAAAATGGTAATTTTGCCTAGAACGTAAATTGAGTCCAAATAAATATAAAACATGTGAAATTGATGATTAAAGATATTTATATAGATTCAGACAACACAAATTCGAGGTTAGATCGAGGAAAAAAAGGTTTCGAATTAGTAGATTTTATACGCGAACAAGTGTCGAGGTAAGTTCATGTAACTTAATCGAGCTTGTAAATATGTTTAATTGAATATTGTGTTCGTATGGAATGTGACTTATATTGATTTACATTTTTTGAATGCTATAATGAAAATTTTAATACATGCTTGAAATTGTGAAAAAGGGTTAAGTCCCGATTAAATATTGGATTCCGATGATTATATGTGCTTTCTCGAAACGAATAGGGTCTCGCATTTGTTGCAGACGGGGTTTAGCCTAGACGAGTAATCCTATTGACCTTGTTGTAGAAAAGATTTAGCCTGGACGAGTAATCTTGATATAATACCTCTTGAGTATACGTTACAACTAGGGTTTAGCTTGGACTGGTAATCCTAATTGAGCTCTTCTGAGCATACGTTATATAAAGTATTTAGCCTGGACTGGTAATCCTGTTATACGATATGTGGCTCGAGAGTGTGTTCCTTGATTAAGTTCCCTAATGGGTAGCCTCGAATAAGAATTACTAGATTATGGAACCGTACACCTCGAGTGTACTACTTGAACATCCATTGAAATTTAAATGATTCAACAGACATAAAACTCCTGACATGGTATGAGAATTGTGAGATGAAATGATAATGACTCGAAAAGAAATATTGCATGATGAGCTCATCTACCTTTACTTGATTGCTATGAGGATTTTGGTGACTAACATGTTTAGGCAATATTGCTAATTGATGGTAAACATGATATTGTGTGCTTAGATTTAATAAACGAGATTGGTAAGTTTAGTTTCCGTTATACGAACTTACTAAGCATGTAATGCTTACTCCGTTTTGTTTTCCCTGTTTTATAGTGCTCAGAAGCTCGCGAAGGTTGGAGATCATTAGAGCACCGTCACACTATCAACTAATTATTTTGTGGTATATATATAGTAGAATCATTTTGGGATAATGGCATGTACAGGATAACTTGACCATTAGTGGCTCGTAATGATGCTTGTAACGTAGCCATTGGAATGGCTAGTAATGACTTATTTTGGTATAATTAAGTAGATTATTATGATTTATTCATATGTGATATATTAAGTATATGGGATCAAATGATGATAATGCCTAAGTTAATCTAAGGTAAGTTTATAAACACATATGCATGTAATGGTATGTCATGATGAATGATGGAATTGTTTAATTTGAATGCTTGGATTGGTTGGTATTTGGTGTGTTTCAAGTGTAAGTCTTGGGTGAAATTTTGGGTGAGAAATGAAGCTAGAAACGGCTTCATTTAGTCCACACCGGCAGACACAAAGGCGTGTGTCTAGACCGTGTGTGACACATGACTTGGTAAGATGGGCATGTGGTTAGGCTGTGTGTCCCCTGCACCTTAATTTTCAGAAACAAAATGCTCAGAATTGAGCACATGGGCAAAGATACGAGCATGTGCTCAACCTTGTATGCTACACGGTCGAGAACACGGACGTGTGTCTTGGCCGTGTGAAACATGCACCTAAATTCTGTGAAAATCTTATTCGAAAATTTCAACGTTTGGTCACTTAATTTAGTTTTAAGGACTAAATTATAAAAAGTGCAAGACTTGAATTCTATATGTTAAAGGTGCCAAATTGCTATGAGATTTTAACTTAGAGGTCCTTATATGATAATTAGACCATTTGTTAAGTTAATGGACAAAAATGGACATGTTTAGGTAAAATTTTAAAGAAAGGCTTTTGGGGTATTTTTGTCATTTGGTAAATAAAAGAATAAAAGGGAAAATCAAGTAAAAAATCAGTGTCCATCTTCTCTCCTTGGCTGAAATTCTCAAGACACCATAGCTAGGGTTTTCTTTAACTTTTAAGCTTGATTGTAAGTGCACCCTATCCCCGTTTTTAATGCTCTTTACGTTTTTGAAGTCGTATTCACCTGATCTTTCCATTTCTACCTCTATTTTGAAGTAGAATTTATGTTTAAAAATTTAACCATGTATGACATGCATGTATTTTGATGTTTGATGGAAGATATGGTATGTTTATAAACAACTTTTACTAGGTGATTTTTTTATGGAAATACATAAAAGGACCTATTTGTAAAAAGTTGTAAAATAGGTTGTAAAAATTTGATTTAATTGAAAATGTAGGCTGATATGAGCATGTATATGGTTAGGCTAGGCTTGGGTTACCAAGAAATTGAACACATTTCATTTTACGAGCCTAGGAACTAAAATGTAAAATGTTAAAAAGTTAGGGACAAAATGGTAATTTTATCTAGGATGCAAATTAATGTAAATGTATGTGTAAAATGATGAATTGATAGTCAAATTTGCTCATACAGACCCGAAACAACCAATTATGGAACTAGATCAAGGAAAAAGAAAGGTCTCGAAATAGTTGAGTTCGAATTCGAACCATTCTCAAGGTAAGTTCGTGTAATTTAATTTGGTATGTTATTATGATTTAATTGAATTATGTGATTGAGATAATATATACGTAACAATATACACTATGAAATAACCATAAGATGGAAGACATGAATAAAATGTCATTGTCCTGGTTGAGCATTGTATTTCTGTAACACCCCCTTACCCGAGACCGTCGTCTGGAGTCGAGCACGAGGCGTTAACAGACTTAAATTATCACTTAAACAATTTTAAACAATTTATTTCACCTTTCGTAATAAACTGCCCATCTGCATCACAGTCGCTAAACAAATCATATCTCGATTTAAGAAACTCGAAAATAAAATCCATAAATTTTCCCTGAAACTAGACTCATGTATCTATTTACTAATTGTTTTTTTTCAGAATTTTTGGTCAAGCCAATTAGTACAGTTTATTAGTTAAAGTTTCCCCTATTTTAGTGTTCAACTCCTCTGACCTCTGTTCACTACGAATCACTTTTCTCTCTGTACAGAATTTAGATGACTATGTTGTTTGTCTTTATTAATAGTAGATTCAATAAGGAATCTATACATATAAATTATGACTCCTAATTATTTTTGTACAATGTTTAGTGAATTTATAAAGTCGGAATAGAGGATTCAGAAATCGCTCTGACCCTATTCCACCAAAACTCAAATTTCTCATAAAATACAACTCATTTACCTGTTTTGTTCCTTCCATATGAAAATAGACTCAATAAGCTTAAATTTCATATTTTATTAATCATCTAAATCTATCTCTACTATTTTTAGTGATTTTTCAAACTCACGTTATTGCAGTTGTATGATACTGTTTTATAGCAAATTTCACCTTTTTATGAATTTCCATGGATTAGATAGCACATTAAGTATACATAACACCAAATATGATCTTGATTTGCCATTCCAATGGCTAATCATTACCAAACATTTCCTTACCACCCACTAGCCATATCATAAGATCATATACACAAAATGATTATAATGCTATACATGCCATACTCAAAATATACAAGCCACTATACCAAAATGGTCCACGGATAGTGTGAGCGAGCCTCCGACCGTTCCCAATTTCCGAGCTAGCTTGTCAAAACTACAAAGAATGGAAAGGAGGGAGTAAGCATAAATTCTTAGTAAGTTCACATGTAAATAGCAAGTAACATAATCATGCAATCCAACATAAAACATCATTTGTATAAATATCACCAAGACATTCATGTTACATTTGCATCTACTATCTTACCACAATTTCATCATACTAAGTTCTCAACCCGAGGGTTTAAGTGCATACCTATCCAAATTTTCTCATTCACCACACTTACCAACATGTCACATTCCTCTTAAGTATTCTTCTTATTCACTTAAGATTCACCTGTTGAACACATCGGAATATAATTTGGATACACGGATTGCATGCACATAAGTGCCATACCCATAGCTAGACAAACTCAATAGCCTACGAAAATTATGTAGCCAAGCTACCATGTAACCCGCCCATAAGCAAACTCGGACTCAACTCAACGAGCTCAGGCATTTTCATCCATAAGTGACTCGGACTCAACTCAATGAGTTTGGATGCCTAGTTACATCTCACGAACTCGGACTCAACTCAACGAGATCGAAACTCAAATATCCTAGTGACATGTCACTTGTATCCTAATCTATTCCCAAGGTTCAAACAGGATTTTCCTCAATCACACATCTTTGCTGCCTTCCACGGAATGTCAGAACCAATACTTGATAGCATTTTATATTTATCAAGTAGCTCACATAATTTGCATATTACTAAATAATAATCCACAAAGCATAATATTTCATGATAATAATAATCATATCATATAAATAACATTAAATTACTTAAAATGACAATTATGTTAGTACATTTACACCTAAACTTACCTCATTACAAAATGTTAGAAATCGAGCCTATTCCTTGTAAACTTTATTTTTCCCTCGATCACAACTCAAATCTTGTTTCTCTTGATCTAAAATAAAAAATTTAGCTTATTTAATACTCAAATTTATTAAAACAGTCCTTAACTCAAACTTTGACAAAATTACATTTTTACCCCTAAACTTTTACATATTTACACTTTTTCCCCAAGGCTCAGAAATTAAAATTCATCCTATTTTCTTATGTTTTATGACATGATGATAATTTTTCCCTTCTATGACAACATCAAATTCTCACTCTAACATGTACTTATGAACATTAGGTATTTTTACCGATTATGTCGTTTTACTCGTTTTCATGTAAAATCGCTTAGCAAAAGTTGTTTAACACAATTTCAAGCTTTATATTCTACCATAAAAAATGAAAATAAACACATTTCACCCATGGGTATTTTTCCAAATATAAACCCTAGGTTAAATTATTGCTAGAATAAGCTTAATCAAGTTACCGGGACTTCAAAAACGTAAAGAACATTAAAAACGGGGCTAAAATGGACTTACAATCGAGCTTGGAAGCTTGAAAAACCCTAACTATGTCTTCTTCATGTGAAATTCAGCCAAGGGGTTGAAGATGGACAAAAATTGGCTTTTAATTTTGTTTTTACTTCATTTTAATAACTAAATGACCAAAATGTCCTTAATTAAAAATATGGTGTTTAATCTTCCTTTAGGTATTTTTGTCCAAACTAGTATAATGGTCTAATTACTATCCAAGGACCTCCACTTTAAAAACCCATTACTCAATAGTACTTAGTACCTTTGTGAACTAGAACACACATTTTACAACTTGTGCAATTTAGTCCTAAATATCAAATTGGACCCTCTATCGATAAAATTTCTAAACGAATTTTTCACACAATCATGAAATCATGCCATAGACCTTAAAATGATAATAAAATATTTAATTCTATCTCAGATTTGTGGTCCCAAAACCACTATTCCGATTAGGCCCTAATTCGGGATATTACAATTTCGATGGATTATAATAATTTCCTTGAATTGAACAAAAATGATGTAGAAAGGATTTAGCCCAGACGAGTAATCTTAAGCTACACTCTCTTGAGAAAATGTTATGAAATGGATTTAGCTTGGACGGGTAATCCATAGTAGGCTCATTAGAGTTAACATTATCGAAAGGATTTAGCCTAGACTGGTAATCCTAAATAAGCTCTTGAGAGCGAATGCTAAAGACGAGATTTAGCCTGGACTGCTAATCCTGTTATATAAATGTGGCTTTAGAGTGTGCTCTATGAATATGTGCTCAATGAACACTCTAGATGTAAATTGATAGAAAATTGACAAGTATACCTCGAGTACACTACCTGAGTTTCCATTGAGATTTATAATAGTTCAACGAAAAGAAATCTTAAAAAATGAAAATTGTGAAATAATATGAAAGTTTATGTTATGGTGAGCTCATCTATGTTGGTTTGAATCCTTCATGATGTGTATGACTAACTTGTTTAATGAGTTATTGTATTTAGGTAACTTGTCAAATTTATTGATGGAATGAATGCGTATAGCATATTTGAATAGTTATGATTGATAAGTTTTCTTTCTATTACGCAAACTTACTAAGCATGAAAATGCTTACCCCGTTTTACTTTTCCTTGTTTTATAGTGCTCGCGAAGGTTGGAGGATTCGATCGGAGCAAGATCACTCTATCCACAAATCTCCTTTTGGTATAGCTAAATGATTCATTTTGGTATAATGGCATATATAAGCTACTTGGCATAAATGAAAGCTTGTAAGTAATATTTTGTGACATAGCCATTGGAATGACTAAGGCATGTATGATGTTAATGTATGTCCAAATTCTTAAGTGTCAAGTATGGTTGATGATACATTTTGTAAATGGACATTGAAATTGGCTACATTGGTTTATGTTTATATGCATATGAAGATGTCTTTCATTGATATGGAAATTGCATGGTATGAGTTAATAAGTATGTAAATGATGTGTGGATCCCTTGGTTGTGGCTGAATTGGTTGTATGTTTATACTTGGAATGGTATTACATGTTGTTGTGTAGGTTGTGCATGGAAGGGTGGCAAAAAGGCTTGGTAAATAGCCTTATTTTTATCCACATGGGTATACACACGGGTGTGTGTCTAGGCTGTATATGACACACGGCTTGCCCCATAGGCGTGTGTTCTGGTCGTGTGTCCCCTGTACCTTAATTGTTGCAAAACAGAATGCTCAGTATCGAGCACACAGACAGAGACATGGGTGTGTGTCTCAATTGTGTGGATGGCACGGCCTTGAACACGGGCGTGTGCCCTAACTATGTGAAGTTTGCACCTATTTTATGAAAAACTATGAAAATTTATTCGACCACAAAGCACACGGGCGTGTGCCTTGGCCGTGTCGCTTCAATTTGTTGATGGCGTCATAAATAGAGAGTTACATGGGGTAGGGACATGGGTGTGTGTGACCACACGGCTTACCCACACGAGCGTGTCCCAAGCAACACGGGCGTGTGACCCCTGTTTTGGTGAAAAAAATTTTAAGCGTTGTAAAATTTTCTAAAGTTCTCGGTTTTGTCTCAAACCACTTTCAATGTATGTTTTGAGCCTCGTAGGCTCGTTTTAGGGACGAAATGATTGTTTATGAAATGTTTTAAATTTGAGTGGAAATTTGTGTCTTAGTTTTGAATGTTTGTTTGAGTTTAAGTTTAGTTTAGTGGTATTAGAGCTACGGTTTATCGATTCTCGGACTAACATTGCTAGTATGGGTTTAATTATACATGCTATTATATAAATTGTGATAGTGTGATAATTCTTGACCAATTTTGAATGTATTTTCATATTGTAAATGTCTTCCAACCAAGCTCGAGATGAGTCTAAAGAAGTTGAGGGCACTGCTCAAGCTTCTGTACAACGAGCCGCATCTAGTAGTAAGAGACCCGGGTTAGAGGGTTAAGAAGAGGCGAAAGTAGCCTTCTTCGAAATGATGGATGAATGGTTTAATGAATACATGAGAATAAGCCCTGCTATCCCATGACCTCCCCTACTTGTCCCACACCCTGATTATGAGATGCCATGGGGTGTTGAGCCTAAAAGGATTTGAAAAGCTCCGATTGATAAAATAAGAAAATATGGAGCAGAAGAGTTCAAAGCTATTACCGATGATGATTCAGAAAAAGTTGAGTTTTGGTTAGAGAATACCATTCAGGTTTTCGAGGAATTATCATGTACTCCCGCAAAATGTTTGAAATGTGCAATATCTTTACTAAAAGACACAACATACTATTGGTGGAAAACTATATCCTCAGTTGTATCGAGGGAAAATGTCACATGGGAATTCTTTCAAGAGGAGTTCTAAAAAAAGTATATCAGCCAAAGGTTCTTAGATCAGAAAAGAGAAGAATTTCTAGAGCTCAAACAGGGAGACAGGATTGTGTAAGCATATGAACAAAAGTTTGTTCGGTTGAGCTAGTATGCCAAGGAATAGGTTCAAACCGAAGTTGAGATGTACAAATGCTTTGAGGAAGGATTGAATGAAGACATTAAACTACTGATTGGGATTCTCGAAATAAGTGAGTTTTTCGTGCTAGCCGGTCGGGCCAAGAAGGCTGAGTATTTAAGTATAGAAAAAAAGCAAGCCGAAAGGGAAACCTGGGTTCTAAGTAAAAGATTTATGAGTAAGTCACAACCCTCTACTTCAAAGAAATCAAGAAGTTATCATGAGTGTTTTACCTCCTCAGTGGGATATACAGGAAATGAGAGAAGTTCTAAACGCTCTAAATCGGGGACTTCGTCTCCCTCAGCAGCTAGTATAGGGAGTGTTGGAAACCAAAAGCCACGGTGTAAATGTATGTAATAAATTGCATAATGGTGAATGCCAGATAAAAAGTGGGGCATGTTTCAGGTCTCAAGGAATGCCTAGAACGAATTGAGAAGGATACTAAACAGACTTCTATATCGAGTAACCTCACCTTGAGGCGTAGACCTCCATGACACCCCGAGAATGTTAGCGGCAGTCGTGGTACTACAAAGGTTTTAGCAGCCAGACCTGAGGCACAAGCTCCAGCAAGGACATATGCCATACGTGCAAGGGAAGAGGCCTCGACACCCGATGTTATCACCGGTACTTTTTCTCTCTATGATACTAATGTAGTAGCATTGATTGATCCCGGATCAACCCATTCTTATATTTGCATAAAGTTAGTATCTAGTAAGGATTTACTTTTGAGTCTATTGAATATGTGATTAAAGTGTCCAACCCTTTAGGCAAATATGTTTTGGTTGATAGAGTTTGCAAGAATTGTCTTTTGATAATTCGAGGTCACTGTTTTTTTGGCTAACTTAATGTTGTTGCTATTTGATGAGTTTGACGTTATATTGGGTATGGACTAGTTGACACTACATGATGCAATTATACGAAAAATTATTGAATTGAAATGTGAAAATGGTGAAATTCTTCGGGTTGAATCAGATGAGGCAGATACACTACCTACTTTAATTTCTTCTATGTTGGCTCAGAAATGCATGAGAAAAGGGTGTGATGCCTATCTTGCTTATGTGTTGAACAATGAGAATTCTAAATTGAAAATTGAATTAATACCGGTAGTATGCAAATATTCAAATGTATTTCCAGAGAAATTGCCAGGGTTACCTCTGATTACAGAAATTGGGTTTGGTATTGAATTAGTCTCTGGTACCTCGCTGATATTAATTGCTCCGTATAGGATGGCCCCGATTGAATTGAAAGAATTGAAAGTTCAGTTGCAAGAATTGACAAATAAAGGTTTTGCTAGATAGAGTTATTCTCCTTAGGGTGCACCGGTATTATTTGTAAAAAAGAAAGACGGCTCTATGAGACTGTGCATCGATAACCGACAGCTCAACAAAGTGACCATAAAGAACAAGTATTTGTTACCGAGAATTGATGACTTGTTTGATCAGTTGACAGGGGCAACAGTGTTTTCAAAGATAGATTTGAGATCAGGCTATTATCAGTTGAGAGTTAAGGAGTCGGATGTACCAAAGACCGCTTTCAGAAAAAGGTACTGGTATTATGAATTCCTTGTTATGCCTTTCGGACTGACGAATGCTCCTGCAGTTTTTATGGACTTGATGAACCTGATTTTCAATCCATAACTAGATAAGTTTGTGGTCGTGTTTATTGATGATATCCTGATTTATTCTCGAGATGAATCCGAGTACGCTGAACATTTGAGAACTGTTTTACAAATTTTGAAAGAAAAACAGTTATATGCTAAGTTTAGTAAAAGTGAGTTTTGGCTCAGAGAAGTTGGATTTTTGGGACTTATCGTTTCAGGAAATGGTATTCGGGTCAATCCTAGTAAGATTTCGGCAATAGTTGAGTGGAAACCACTGAAGAGTGTATCAACGTTAAAAGCTGTTTTAGCTTAGCTGGTTACTACCGCTGGTTTGTCAAAGGGTTTTCAATGATTGTTACTCCTATGACGAGATTGTTGCAAAAAGATGTCAAGTTTGAGTGGTTCAAAAAATGTCAGCAAAGTTTTGAGAAATTGAAAGCCTTATTGATTGAGACACCAGTTTTAGTGCAACTGAAACCGAGAAAGAAATTCGTGATTTATAATGATGCATCATTGATTGGTCTTGGATGTGTGTTAATGCAAGGGGGAAATGTGATAGCTTATGCCTTGAGACAGTTGAAGCCACATGAGAAGAATTACCTGACACATGATTTGGAACTGGCCGCCATAGTTTTTGCCTTGAAAATTTGGAGGCATCATTTGTACGGTGAGAAATGCCATGTTTTCACTGATCACAAGAGTATGAAATATTTGATGACTCAGAAAGACTTACATTTGTGACAACGATGATGACTTGAGTTACTAAAGGACTATGAGTTGGAGATTGATTATCACCCGGGTAAGGCGAATGTAGTCGTAGATCCCCTGAATAGGAAATCCTTGTTTTCCTTGAGAGCAATGAATACAAGGATGACCTTATCAGATGATGGTTCAATTCCAGCCGAGTTGAGAGCTAGACTAATGTTTCTTTAACAGATTTGTGAAGCTTAGAAGTGCGATGGTGAGTTTCAAGCTAAGATAGCTCCGTGTGAATCGGGCAATGACTCAGATTTTCGTATCGGTTTCGATGGTTGTTTGATATTTCCAGATAGGATTTGTGTACCAAAAGGTGACAAACTTATTTAGAAAATTATTCAAGAGGCACACAGTGGTTGTTTATCCATTTATCTGGGTAGTACGAAAATGTATAGTAACTTGAAGAAAATGTATTGGTGGTCGAGTATGATAAGAGATACCTCCGAGTTTGTTTCAAAATGTTTGGTTTTCCAACAAGTGAAAGCTGAACACCAAGTACCTTCAGGTCTGCTTCAGCCAGTGATGGTTCCCGAGTAGAAATAAGACAGAATTACAATGGACTTTGTAACGGGTTTGCCTTTGACCCCAAAAAAGAAAGATTCCGTATGGGTCGTTGTTGATAAATTAACGAAGTTGGCTCATTTTACACCAGTACGTACTAATTACTCGCTTGATAAGTTAGCTGAATTATACATTTCTGAGATTGTGAAATTGCACGAGGTGCCTATATCGATTATTTTAGATAGAGATCCAAGATTCACTTTGAGTTTTTGGAAGAAGTTGCGAGAAGCCTTAGGTATGAAGTTGAATTTTAGTACCGCTTTCCATCGACAAATCGATGGTCAATCTGAAAGAGTAATTTAGATTCTTAAGGACATGCTCTATTGTTGTGTTCTAGAGTTTCAAGGTAGTTGGGAGAAATATCTACCGTTGGTTGAATTTGCATACAACAACAGTTTTCAATCAAGCATAAGGATAACACCGTATGAAGCGTTATATGGCCATAAATGCCAAACTCTTCTGTATTGGACAGTGCTCAGCGAGAAACAAATTCACGGGGTTGACTCAGTTAGAGAAATTGAAGAAAAGGTAAAAGTAATTTGTGATTGTTTGAAAACAGCTTCAGATAGACAAAAGTCATACGCGGAATTGAAAAGAAAAGAAATTAATAAGTTTCAAATTGAGGATAAAGTATTCCTGAAAGTATCTCTATGGAAGGAAGTTCTCAAATTTGGCCGGAAAGGCAGGTTTAGTCCATGCTTTATTGGGCCGTATGAGGTGATTGAAAGAATCGAGCCAGTAGCATATCAGTTGGCTTTACCAACGGAGTTGGAAAATATTCATGATGTGTTTCATGTGTCTATGTTGTGGCGGTATCAATCTGACCCTTCACATGTGATTTCTCCGACAGAGATTGAGATTCAACTGGATATGACGTACAGTGAGGAACCGATCAAAATTTTAGCTCGCGAAGTGAAACAATTGAGAAATAAAAGTATAGCCCTAGTGAAAGTCTTATGCCAAAGACACGAAGTTGAGGAAGCAACGTGGGAACTTAAGGAGGCTATGAAAAAACAGTACCCAAACCTCTTTTCCGGTAATATTTTCGGGGACGAAAATCCCTTAGGGAGAGAGTTGTAACATCTTGATTTTAGGTCTAGTCAGAATAGTGGTTTCAGGACCACAAATTTGACACAGTAAAATTTATTTTTATTATATTTCTATAGTTTACAGTTTTATGGAACTATCCTGTGAAAATCTTGTTCGAAAATTTTGATGTTTGGGCACTCAATTTAGTTTTAAAGACTAAATTATAAAAAATGCAAAACATAAATTCTAGATGTTAAAGGTGTCCAATTTCTATGAGATTTTAAATTAGAGGTCCTTTTATGATAATTAGACCGTTTGTTAAGTTAGTGGACAAAAATGGACATGTTTAGGAAAAATTTTAAAGAAAGGCTCAAGGGCATTTTGGTCATTTGGTAAATAAAAGAATAAAAAGGTAAAGTCAAGTCAAAAATTGGTGTCCATCTTCTCTCCTTGGCTAAAATTCTCAAGACACCATAGCTAGGGTTTTCTTCAACTTTCAAGCTTGATTGTAAGTGCACCCTAGCCCTATTTTTAATGTTGTTTATGTTTTTGAAGTCGTATTCACTCTATCTTTTCATTTCTACCACTATTTTGAAGTAGGGTTCATGTTTAAAAATTTACCCATGTGTGACATGCATGTATTTTGATGTTTGATGGAAGATATGGTATGTTTAAGGTATAATAAACAACTTTTACTAGGTGATTTTTTATGGAAATGCATAAAAGGACCTATTTGTAAAAAGTTGTAAAATGGGTAGTAAAAATTTAATTTAACAGAAAATGTTGGCTAATATGAGTATGTATATGGTTTGGCTAGGCTAGGGTTACCAAGAAATTGAACACGTTTCATTTTACGAGCTTAGAGACTAAAATGTAAAATGTCAAAAACTTAAGGACAGAATGATAATGTTGTCTAGGATGCAAATTAATGTAAATGTATGTGTAAAATGATGAATTGATAGTCGAATTTGCTCATATAAACCCGAAACAACTAATTACGGAATAGATCGAGGAAAACGAAAGGTTTAGAAATAGTTGAGCTCGAATACGAACCATTCTCAAGGTAAGTTCGTGTAATTTAATTTGGTATGTTATTATGTTTTAATTGAATTATGTGATTGAGATAATATATACGTAACAATATACACTATGAAATAACTATAAGATGGAAGAAAAAAATAAAATGTCATTGTCCCGGTGGAGCATTGTATTTCGATGGATTATAATAATTTCCTTGAACTGTACAAAAATGATGTAGAAAGGATTTAGCCCGAACAGGTAATCCTAAGCTACACTCTCTTGAGAAAATGTTATGAAATGGATTTAGCCTGGAAGGGTAATCCATAGTAGGCTCATTAGAGGTAACATTATCGAAAGGATTTGGGCTGGACTGGTACTCTTGAATAAGCTCTTGAAAGCGAATGCTAAAGACGAGATTTAGCCTGGACTGGTAATCCAGTTATATAAGTGCGGCTTGAGAGTGCTCTATGAATATGTGCTCAAGGAGCACTCTAGATGTAAATTGACAGGCGATTGACAAGTATACCTCAAGTATACTACCCGAGTCTCCATCGAGATTTACAATAGTTCAACGAAAAGAAATCTTGAAAAATGAAAATTGTGAAATAATATGAAAGTTTATATTCTGGTGATCTCATCTATGTTGGTTTGAATACTTCATGATGTGTATGACTAACTTGTTTAATGAGTGATTGTATTTAGGTAACTTGTCAAATTTATTGATGGAATGAATGCGTATGTTTGCTTATTTGAATAGTTATGACAGGTAAGTTTTCTTTCTATTACGCAAACTTACTAAGCATGAAACTGCTTACCCCGTTTTACTCATCCTTCTTTTATAGTGCTCGTAAAGGTCATGAAGGTTGGAGGATTCGGTCAGAGCAAGATCACACTATCCAAAAATCTCCTTTTGGTATAGCTAAATGATTCATTTTGGTATAATGGCATGTATAAGCTATTTGGCATAGATAAAGGCTTGCAAGTAATATTTTGTTACTTAGCCATTGGAATGGCTATGGATGTTCAAGTGGTACATGTATGATGTATGTCCAAATTCTTAATTGTCAAGTATGGTTGATGATACATTTTGTAAATGGCCATTAAAATTGGCTACATTGGTTTAAGTTTATAAGCATATGAGATGTCTTTCATGGATACGGAAATTGCATGGTATGAGTTAATAAGTATGTAAATAACTTGTGGATCCCTTGGTTGTGGCTGAATTGGTTGTATGTTTAGACTTGGAACGGTATTACATGTTGTTGTGTAGGTTTTGCATGGAAGGGTGGCAAAAAGGCCTGGTAAGTAGCCTTATTTTTGTCCACACGGGTAGACACACGGGCGTGTGTCTAGGCCGTGTGTGACACACAGCTCGCCCCATGGGTGTGTATTCCAGCTTTGTGTCTCCTGCACCTTAATTGTTGCAAAATAGAATGCTCATTATTGAGCATACATGCAGAGACACGGGCGTGTGTCTCAGCAGTGTGGACGGTAGGGCCTTGAACACGGGCGTGTACCCTGGCCATGTGAAGTCTGCACCTATTTTATGGAAACAATGAAAATCTATTTGAATCATGGCCTAAGCACACGGGCGTGTGCCTTGGCCCTGTGACTTCAATTTGTTGATGACGTCATAAATAGAGAGTTACACGGGCTAAGGACATGGGCGTGTGTGACCACACAGCCTACCCACATGGGTGTGTCCCAAGCCACACGGGCGTGTGACCCTGTTTTGGTGAAAGATTTTCTAAGCGTTGTACAATTTTTTAAAGTTCTCGATTTAGTCCCGAACCACTTTCAATGTATGTTTTGAGCCTCATCGGCTTGTTTTAGGGACGAAATGATTGTTTATGAAAAGTTTTAAATTTAAGTGGAAATTCGTCTCGATTTTGAACATTTGTTTGATTTTAAGTCTGGTAATGCCTCGTACCCTGTTCTGACATTGAATACAGGTAAA
The DNA here is from genome assembly GCF_007990345.1 of Gossypium hirsutum. NCBI lineage: Eukaryota > Viridiplantae > Streptophyta > Magnoliopsida > Malvales > Malvaceae > Gossypium > Gossypium hirsutum. The sequence continues at coordinate 65,007,476 of NC_053426.1, forward strand.
GGGTGTTACAAAATTAATTAACCACACGGCCTAGCAAATGGGCTTGTGGCATGGCCGTGTGCACAAGTTAGAGAGTTACACGATGTCAAACACGGCCTGTAGCACTGGCGTGTCCCAGGGTCTCACAGGCATGTCCCTTGGACCACAAGGGCATATGAGCCCTACACATTGGAAAATTTTTGAAATTTCATGAAAAAATTCTTAAAGCTCCCGATTAAGTCCCGACTCAATTCTAATACTCGTATTGGTCCTCGAGGGTCCAATCAGGGGATGTTTTGAATGATTTTGGTTAATGAATAGTAATTTATGAGAAGTATCTGAAAATTGTTTTGAAAATTTTGGTAATGCTTCATAACCCTGTTCTGGCAACTGAGACGGGTTAGGGGTGTTGCATGGATGGTTCATTTGATTTATATGCAAGTGTGCTAACTTGCATATTGATGGTGATGTATAGGCTTATACCAAGCTTATGGTTTGGATTATATTATGGTTAGCTTTATAGTATGCAAATAAAATGGTAAGTTATGTTTTATTTTATACAAGCTTACTAAGCATTAATTGCTTACATAGTTTCTTTCCTATGTTTTATAGATTACCAAAAGTTCGATCTATTTGGAAGCTCGTCATAGATTTATCACACTATCGAACAAATACATCAGTAGATTTTGAATGTTTTGGCCAAGGTTTATAATGGCATGTATATGATGAATTGTAATGGAATTTTGTTGATGTTTAGTTTGTGAGTTGGCATGTATAAGTTTTAGAGGTTAACTTGGTTGGTACCATTTGATGCCTTGTTAAATTGTGTCATTTTGGTTACCTTATGATGCATGTTTTGAATGAATCCTATCGTATATTTGGAATGGTATGATAATGGTCAAGTTTGTGGCATGTCTTGGAAAGTTTTGAACTAGTATTTGATGATTGAAATATGCTAAAATTGACATGTGTAGGTAAGTGTTGTTGAATGCTTTTGAGGTGCTTTGAATGAGATATGGGTTAGTTGAATTAGGTGAGTTTAGGTGCTTTGAAAGTGTGCATTATTGGCCTAAATGTTTATGCATGACATCATTTTGAAATGGCTTGATTTTAGGTAAATTTGGGTCCACACAGCATGAGACACAATCGTGCAGGGCCTAGTGACATGGTCGTCTTTCATTTGATGATTTCTTTAGATTACAAGTCAGTGAGTTACACGGCCTAAGACATGGGTGTGTGGGGCAACTCAGGGAGTTACACGGCCTGGCACAGGGGTGTGTGGCAAGGCCTGGCACACGAACGTGTGACACCACCGTGTGACCCAACTTAGAGAGTTACAAGGGTGAGGACATGAGCTGGGATACGACCATGTGTCCCTAATTCGAAGGTTACGTGGCCTAAGACACAAGCGGTGTTTGCAAGTATACAAGTCATATTGTAATATAGTTATAGTTACAACGAATCACTTTGTAAGTATTCCAAGGATCGTATCCAAGGGAGGTTTGATTAAACTAAATTAATAGGAAATATTAACACACTAGTCTAGGTCTAAATAGCTACTAATTTACTCATCATATTACGACTAAATAAAAAATCAAGAGTTTGAATCAATAGGACTAAATTGCATAAAATAACTAAATTCCAAATTAACAATCAATTTAAGAAAGTAAAAGGATAATTAACTTCCATGGTTGTGATTAACCTCGATTCAGGGATTTTTACTAATTAATTAAGAGCTAACCTAGTTAATACATTTCGGCCTATAACTAAATTAGTTAATCGACTTAATCACCTTATCTTTCGACCTGATAAATTAGATTGGACTAGGTTGAACTAGTTCTAAGTAGAATACCTTTTCGGTCTCATCTACCTAAATTACTTCCTAGACTCATCAATTATAGGGTTTAAACATATTCTACCTAATCTAATTAATCGGTTTATGACCCCAAAATCCAAGCTAACCACTCTGACTTCGATCAATCAACCTTCTTAGGGTTTTAAATACTAGCCATTCTAGATGCAAACAATCCAACCCAATTATAACACTTCAAAATAAATGTAAAATAAGAGATAAGGGATAATATTTTCTTAATAATCCGAAAATATGAGAGTTATGATTTGATGAATGGCCTCATTAACCTGCGAGAATGTTTGATTATTGATATGGGTGAAAGCATAATTAGAAAATAAAGTAAAAAAACAATAAATAAAACTGAAAGAAACTTGGATTGAAAACAAAAAAGTACTTGAACAAAAATTGAAAGAAATCTAAAAATCTCTTAATCTACTACTAAAACCCTAAATGATCTTGAAAAAAAATTAAAAAAAACTCCCTTTTTTGTTGGTTTAAGCTAATATATATATAGTTTTCATGTAGTATAACCTAATTAGGTCGATTACAAATGGATTTACAAGTAAAATGAGGATGTGTAGACAAAAACACCCTTTCAGAACTATTGGGCTTATGATCTGCCGTAATTTGGTATAGTAGATTAAACTAGTTTTCGGATTTGAGGAGCTTGAATGCCAGCACTTTAGTTAGATTTTAGTTTTAGTTAGATTTTAGTTAAGTTTTCATTACATTATTTAAATTCAATCAGATTTGTAATTTAAGTCTTTTATTAACCTTAGGGGCTAAATAAGGCCTAAGGATAAGCTAATATGCTTTGTGAGTGTGCAGGAAACCATTAGGCTTTAGGATTATTTCTACTTTTGTTATTTGCTTTCGTTGGGAGATCCAATCCATGGAACTCAATCAAACTCTGTAACACCCTTTACCCGGCCTGGCTGTTGAGCTCGAATATTAGAATGTCACACCACCGTCACACATCATATGCATTACAACGGTCTCGTTATTAAGCAAACATATACCATTTTAGCTTTTGTAATAACTAAAATTCTTTTATATTCTAGCCATCATTTAAGCATGCTAAATATTCATTAAACAAACTTAAAACGAGAGTTAAACATGCTTATTGAACACCAAACAAAAATTCCAAATTGTTCTCTCAAAAGGTATCAATCCTTCTTGGAAAATCGATACCAAAGAAACATTCTATTTCTCGGCTAAAAATAACACACCAAAAATTATCAGTACCTTTCATTAAGTATCGATTATTTTACCCTGAGTATCGATACTTGTGATATGGTATCGATACCAAATTACAATTTTAACTTCTTGCACATTTGAAAATCATGGACGTGTCATTTTTAAAACACGAATATCGATACCTCTATTACAATAAGTAAAAATTTAGCATATATAAGCATACAAACCATTCCAACATAAGTCTATTAAACATCCATCTTTAACCATATCAAATAAATGTCAAAACAACTATAATAACAATTTCAAGCATAAAAAATAAGTCCAAGCAATAATCAACATATCACGACTCAGATCCTTAAATCCTAAGAATAAATAAGCTATGAAAACTTCTGAAATATTAATGGCAAAAATCAGCAAAATGTCTACCACATTACCTTATTCCCAAAACAAAAGCAAATGATATATCACCTACAACAAAGTACTAGAGTCTCACTTGGATCAATCCCTTACAAACCACACTGCTCACACCAAAACACTACTAATCTAAAATGGCTTTAAAGGGGTGGGTGAGCTTAACAAGCTTCGTGAATGCCCAGAAAAATTGTCATGCAAACAAGTCATCAAGCATTAACGAAACAACCATATAACATAATCTCAATAGTTCATAATTTAGTGTCATGTTATACTTACTCATGCATTATTCGACGGTTCATTTACATACTAATCACATTCATTTTTATGCATATATCACATTACACATACAAACACATTTAAAGAGAATTTGGCACTTGAGCTGTGAAACATAAAATTGGACTCTATCTCCACAAATCGGATAAATGGATCTCTAACACACCAAATGACTCATAGATTCAAACATATCCTAAAAAGTGAAGCATATAGCTAACACTTTCCAACACACCAAACATATTTTGCTGAATAGAGCTTAGCTCACATTCCCTTGTCTCTCCATCATGTCCTAGGGCCTCAATGCCCATAAACACAATAAATATAGGTGATTGCTCACAATCCTATGGCATGCCAGCTATATCCAACGGTCTCAAAGATTACATGGCCAAAAATCTATTATTAAATACGCATATTACTTACCAATTTTTCGCTCACAATCACTGCATATTTGCATTATTAGCACAACATTATCACTATCATTGGGCATGTATAACTTGCCTACAATTACACTTTCACAACTGTCATCATAAACACATAACATATATTATAACATCTCATCTAAGTTAACATTTTCACAATTACATAAGCACATATTTCAAAAATTAAAACATAGGTATGAGAAAGCTTACACTCGAAATTTAGAGTAGTGGTTTAGGATACTTCTAAATTCCCAATTAACGCTTTAAATTATGTCTACAAGCAGTGATTCCAAACACTCATTGTTCATGCATTCGCCTAGACGTGAAAGCTCAAACTAGCTTTTCCTTAACTCATAGAAGGTCCTAATGAATCTAAATCTTCAACCAAATAATTCATACAAGTACAAAAAACACAGTCAAAATTTCACTTCAATCAATCACAAACACAAGCCTATGCTAAATTTTCTTATAACTAAAACTGTCGACGTAGCAAACTTGAGATTCAAATATCTCGATCTATACTCATTCATTTTGCTTAAAATTGATTCCATTAATCTAATTATTCACCTACAATAAATTCACAACCTTTAAACTATGCAAAACTACTCAATTCATGGTATCGAAATTTTTCGACATCTTACGGTAATTTCCACGAAATTCATTAAAACTTAAGAAATCTTTAACGAAAATTTAAAGGAAGTTTATAAACCTTCTATTCATCCTAAAACTAATTGAAAAAATGCTTTGAAACCACGTGTTTACTCAAAATCCTGAAATCCCCCATTAATGACCCAAATTTTGACTTTTATTTGAAACATATGATTTAATTGCTAATAATTCAATTTTAAAAGACTAGATAAAATTAAAAACTCATAAGGAATCAAATCGTTACCTTAGATGATGAAAAGTTGAGCGTTTGATTGAAAACCTAAAAATCCCAAAAGTTCAACCATGGAGAAATCTATAGTGTTTTGGGTGCTTTTCTTAGAATGCTATGAAGATTTATGGCTTTGGTGATGATAGAAATCAAAAGAATTTAGGTTTGTAAAATAAAATTGATAGAGAGGGGCTTGGGGAACAAGGGACGATAACACAATCATATGGAGACGAAACTATCATGTGTTTTATAAATATGGAGGAGAAAATAAGGTATTTTTCAAACCTTGGTATTATTGGTTTATTACTACTCCTAATTTAAACCCTTTGACAAAATAGTCCTTATTCAAAATTAAAGTTATTTTGAAACTCATTTTCAAAAGTTGATCTGATTTTCTAAAAGCCATAGGCTAAAACATTTTCGATTACCATGCTTACGAAATTCCCGAGCACACTAGAGCTAAAATTCTTATTTTACCCTCGAAACTTCTAAGCCTTATTTTGGGGTGTTACAAATTCTGTGTGGATTCAACATTATCTTTAATACAATTTAGGCTTCTCCTAAACCTTATTCTCTTGATTTTTTATTCATGTCTATTTTCTATATCAAGTTTATCATGTTTGTGATATCCATGAGGAACTAATCCTTTAAGAGAGGATTAGCGAGTGGAGGTATGATTAATTAACTATTTTGTAGGGTTTTTCTCAACGGATTAGCTGTTTGGGAGATGATGAACATAAATCTTAGGCTTCATGATCCTAAGAAGTTATTTAGGTTGGAATTAACTCGAAATTGGTATGACCTATCCATGAACACCTTAGCCCCGAACTTGTCTAGACTGTGAGGTCGAGAGATAAGTAGTTCTTGCCAACTCATTATTTTAGTGGAAGATCAAAAGATCCTATTAGGGTAACAACTAGTTGATTCAACAAGACGCCCAAAGTAATAGATGGTTATGATTACTGAAGCAAGCTAATCACCCATGCTTAGATTTGATACTATTTACTCATTTAAGGTAATAATTAGAGCTATTTGTGTTTAGATTAGGATTAATTTAGTGCTCACCTCCCTTGGGTACAATCCACGAAGTACTCACCTATTTCATTTTAAGTATATTAAAACTTAACCTGTATACTTGCGAACACCACTTTTAAAACATATTTTGTGTAGGATTTCTACTCTAGACGTTTGCACATCCAAAAACGGTCGAGTTGTTGGCATGGTTGCCACTTTGGCAACGTCACTAGATTAATTTTAAATTTTTAATTTTAATAGAATAGTTAGGAAATTGATACATTATAGATATGAATTTTAAATCTCAGCTTTACTAACATTCCTTTCTTTCTTTTGACTTCTGGATATAGAAAGATATTTATAGAAGATATTTATGCAATCGAGAGAATTAACGACTAAAGTTCTTCTGGTAGGTACAAAACACAACTTACGAGGCAACAACATTTGCTTGTTGATAAGTAACCATAGGTGGCACGATGCAAGCACTAGGAACATTTTTTATGCAGACGGTTTGCGATCTAGTATCACTCTTCCCAGTATTCATAATCCATATTTTGAGTTAAACCATTCCTTACTAACATGGATTTCTAGTAATGTTAGATTTAATGATTATAAAACAAAGGACCCTATAGATTTCGTATGGCGGCTTGAATACATATGCAGCACTGCACTCATGTTGGATTTCGCCAGGCTATATTAAATTATTTCTAATCCCATTTACATTGGATGGGAAAGCAAAAGTATGGTTAAATGCACTCCCACCTGACACTATTACTATATAGACTGAGCTTGTGTAGGTATTTCTTCGTCAAGTCTTGCCTATGTCTAAGGTATTTAGTATTTATAAGAAATTATTTCAATTTAATTAGGACATCACTAAAACATTAGGGCAAGCATGGGAAAGGTTTAAAACCATTCTCAAATCAATACTGAGTGGAGGAATACAATTTACGGTTCAAATTCAACATTTTTATGATGGATTGGTTAGCCAGAATAAGAGTAAAGTTGACATCATGTGTAACACCCCTTACCCGTATTCGATGCCGGAGTAGGGTACGAGGCATTACCGGACTTAAACATAAACAAACATACAAAACCAAGACGTAAATTTCCATCCAAATTTAAAAATTTTTATATACCTTCAAATCGTCCCTAAAACGAGGCTATAAGGCCCAAAACATGCATTGGAAGCAGTTTGGGACTAAACCGAGAACTTTGGAAAATTTCACAACACTTAGAAAAATTTTCATGTTTTAAGAGCAACACGCCTGTGGGGATTGGGACATGCTCGTGTGGGCAGGTCGTGTTGTAACACCCCTATCCCGTAACCGTCACCGGAATAGGTAAGGGGCATTACCGGACTTGTAACTCATGCCAGATCAGTAAAATTTTGAACATTTTCTTGAAGTAAAGATCATTCAATTGGATAATTGCTAGACACAACCAGGGATAAAATTAAAAAAAAAACTTATAAAAGTAAACATTCAAAAGATGTCATATTCGCATAGCTTATATACATTAACCAAAATATCCTCCCACTACTAGTCTATTCTATACATGCCATAAGATAATCCAAAACATAGCAGTACCAAACAGTGGATAGTGATAGTGTAACTAGTTGCTGTCGATCCCCGAGCCTGTAGCTTCCAAATGAGATCTATAAAATAGAGGAAACAAAGTAAACGGAGTAAGCATTACAATGCTTAGTAAGTTTTAAGCAGTGTCAACAGATAACAATCAAATTATAACATAGATGTTCGTATTTTTATTTCACTCTTCCTTCGGGCATACCATCCCTTTACCGAATATGCACATCTCATCATATATAATAGGCAGATAAATTCTCACTTGATAGTGATCTCTTATAAACATAGGTACATTACATATTTTCACCTAACTTTCCACATTGACCAAACGCACAATAATCATAGAACAGTCTTATTGCTTTACTCACATATGCATCACATAACGACCTTGTGATTTAGTCCAAATCAAGCTTAAATATAATCTCAAAATACATACCTGACCAACTTAACGCATTGAACGTATTTATTACCAATTGTTACTGTGAAGTCGTATAATCTTATGCTTTACTCGAATCTTTAGCGAAACCTTTAGCTCGAATAGTCCCCACACGTTGTTATCGGGTCTTACCCGGACAAAATCTCCACACGTAGTCATCGGGTCTTACCCGAACATAATCTCCACACGTAGTCATCGAGTCTTACCCGGAATATATCTCCAAGTTTCATGTACATTTAATCACATGTTACAACATTCACATCGACTGTCATATTTGTAATTCATTTGCCTCATCAAATATCTAATAATACACACCTTTCACATTTGGTCATTCGGCCACAATATACACACATCTCCTACATATTTCACATTAGCCATTCGACTTTACCAAATATACATATCTCATACATATTTCACATTAGCCATTCGGATTTACCACATATATATATCTCATACATATTTCATGTTAGCCATTCGACTTTACCACATATACATATCTCATATATATTTCACATTAGCCATTTGGCTTTACCACATATATATATCTCATACATATTTCACATTAGCCATTCAGCTTTACCACTTATACATATCTCATATATATTTCACATTAGCCATTCGGCTTTACCACATATATATATATCTCATACATATTTCACACTAGCCATTCGGCTTTACCACATATACATATCTCATACATATTTCACACTAGCCATTCGGCTTTACCACATATACATATCTCATACATATTTCACACTAGCCATTCGGCTTTACCACATATACATATCTAATATATTTTTCACATTAGCCATTCGGATTTACCACATATACATATCTCATACATATTTCACACTAGCCATTCGGCTTTACCACACATATATATATTTATCTTGTACATCAATTTCAGCAATAGCTTATAAGCAACTCAAATAGTTTCATCAATGTTTACAACAAAATCACATATTCACTACAAGCTGTTTTCCTGAGCAATAGTCACTAAATTATTTATAACTGGAGCTACAAAACTCAAAATCAATTGTCGTTAATTTTCCCTGAATATAGACTCATATATCTTCCATCCATAAAATTTTCAGAATTTTAGGTTTGGCAAATCAATACCAGATTTTTCTTAAAATTTCCCCTGTTTCACTGTTTGACTAATCTGACCACTCTTCACTACGAATCAAATTTCTCATTGTACAGAATTCAAAATATGTTCTATTTGATTTCATTTGAAACTAGACTCATTAAGGAGTCTAAGAATATAAATTTTATCTTATATCCATTTTTGTACAAATTATAATGATTTTCTAAAAACAAAACAGGGGATTTCGGAGTCATTCTGACACTGTCTCACACAACTTTAAATATCTCTTTATAGGAAATTTATTTGCTTACACGGTCTCTTTTATAAGAAACTAGACTAATTAAGCTTTGATTACATATTTTATTCAGCCTATAATTTCACACCAACAATTTATAGTGATTTTCTAAAATCACATTACTGCTGCTGTCCTAAGCAAATTATTACATTTTGCTCTTAAATTTCCAAGTCCAAACACTTATGAACTTACCATTTGAGTTAAAGACATATCATGGCCACATCATATCTTATTAAATCAACTCATTATGTCCTATTATGATTGAATTTACCCAACGTTTAATCACTTAAAACTTACCTCGGAAGTGGTCAACGACTAGATATCCACGGCTATTCATTTACTTTCTCTTTTCCCCTATTCGACTTTGATCCTCTTTGCTCTTAAGCTTAAGTAAAACAATAGATTTGCTTAAGTACTTAACTAATATTATTCACTTAACAATCAAATTTGGCAATCACATATCATTTAATCTATATCTAAAACAATAGATTTCAATATGTATCATATTTAATAAAACATGCCATGACTCGATTTCATGCTTATTTAATTTATATCTAATTCACATTCACAAGCAAGGAGTCACTTAATTTATCATGCTTCCTTATACATGAATTTAATCATATTGCCGAATGTCCTTATGTGTACATGGTACATACCTAAGGCATATATATATCTATATATGACCATTACAATTTAAACATTTAATCATAATCGGCAAGCTTTATTTCAACTATTGAAGGTGCAAACCAATTATGTTATTCATTAACATTTCGTCATATTAAATCTTTGATTAACCAATTTAACACATACCAAAATCCAATCATACATCTAACCTTTATCTCAATACTAAACCGAATTACAAGATTATACATTACACTAAGCATATCATTAAATATACCTATTCAATTTAGCTAATTTCATAGCCGATTAATCACCTTACCCCACATTACTCATGTCGAATATTAACCCAACATCACAAGCATAATTGTAACACCCCGAACCCGAGACCGTCACCGGAGTCGAACACGAGGTGTTAACAGACTTTAAAAAAAATTTCCAGACACTGCCAATCTGCATAATAGTCGATTTAAAAATCATATCTTGAGTTCAGAAACTCGGAATCCAGTTCCGTAAATTTTCCCTGAAACTAGACTCATATGTCCATCTACATATTTTTTTCTAGAATTTTTGGTCGGGCCAATTAGTACAGTTTATTAGTCAAAGTCTCCCATGTTACAGGGATCGACTACCCTGACCTTTTCGCATTACGACTTGGATATCTCCTTGTACAGGGCTCCAATACTGATGCCGTTTGTTTCTAGAGAAACTAGACTCAGAGAGTAATCTATACATATATGGCTTGACTCCTAATTGTCTCTGGTTAATTTGAAATGAATTTCCAAAGTCGGAACAGGAAATCTAGAAACTGTTCTGGCCCTGTCTCACGAGAACCTGAATATCTCTTAACATACTGTCCGTATGATTGTTTCGTTACTTTCCTATGAAAATAGATTCATCAAGGTTCGTTTACATAATTTATTCACTATTTAATTCCATTCCTGCTATTTTTAGTGATTTTCCAAATCTACCTCGCTGCTGCTGTCAGCATCTGCCTTTAAGGTAGACTTTACCTATTTCATGGTTTCCATGATTCAACTAGCCCTTTTTGCATAAATAGCACAATTTATGAAAGTGATTAACCATTCCCATGGCCAATCCTTGTCAAGCATATCCACACCAAATGATTATAACATTATACTCAAACACATATAAGCCATTTTCGCATGGCTATCCAAAATTATACAAGTCCAAAGGGTCCACGACCCACAACAAACGGGTAGTCCTATACATGCCATTTCGAAGTTCAACCAAAATTGTACCAAAAGGGGGGGCTTTGATAGTGTGGGCGACTTTGACTTCAAGATCCCGAGTCCGATAGCTGGAGAACCAATCTATAAAACAGAGGAGCAATGAAACGGAGTAAGCAATTTATGCTTAGTAAGTTTTGAGCAAGGAATTCCAGCACAACAAAAGTATAGCATTCATATAGCTAAACGGATAATTTCATATGCACAAATTTTCGATATCATACTTGCTTCACATTACCAACCCTTATGTACATACACAAAAGATCAACTCAGCCAAAGGCCGGTAGCTCGTTTATCAACTGAGCGAATACTTATCTGTAAGGGCTCAACTAAATTCAAGCACATACGAAACATACCTCAATGTTGGGATGTTTCTAGAGTATTAACTGAAATTTCTACAGCAAGATCATTCATTCCCAAATCACGTACCTTCGGAATTTAACCGGATATAGCTCCTCGTTCAAATGCCTTCGGGACATAGCCCGGTTATAGTAACTCGCACAAATGCCTTCGGGACTTAACCCGGATTTAGTAACTCGCACAAATGCCTTCGGGACTTAACCCGGATTTAGTAACTCGCACCAATGCTTCGGGCTTAGCCCGGAATTAGTATCTCGCACAAATGCATTCGGATCTTAGTCCGGATATGGTCACTTAGCACAAAGCCTTCGGGACTTAGCCCGGACATCATTCAAATAACCATGCACATTTAACAATAAATTATGGCACATTCGTATTTCATTTTCGTTAGCAAAACTCAAACACAAGACACTTATCATTCTTGTAATTTCGGCTCAATAGCCACACACAAAGAGCATGATTTTGATTTGCTTAAAACATGATCTAATCAAATCTTAATTTAAGCTCTCTTACTCAAGAACTTACCTCGGGTGTTGTCGAACGATTCCGATAGCTATTCGACCACTTTTTCCTTCCCTTTAACGGATTTATTTCCCCTTTGCTCTTGAGCTTAATTAAACAAATAAATTGATTTAATCATTTGAGCATCGAAAAGAGGAACACAAGGCACTTAGCCCATATTTATACATTAGACATTAAAGTCACATATGTACGGAATCATGAATCAAACTCAACATTTTAGCTAATTTTTCCCCCTTGGCCGAATATGCATGTCTATTTTGGGGCCGATTTCAACACTTAATACATTCTACAAGTATGGTCACTTGTATTGACTAAACACCCTTTTTGTTTCAAGTTCAAAACTTGGCTAATACACACATATATACACTAGTAAAGCATCCTCTCCCTTTCCATCAATTTAACACATGCATTACTCATTAATATACAAAAATTATATTCGGCCTTAGCACACAACTTGCTAGCCGATTCTTCTCCATTTAGCAACCAATGCACATATGTGCTCACTCAAAAATGCTAAAAAGAAGATTCAAGAATCATCAATCCACCATCACATGCATCATTACAAAGCTTTACCTTAGCATGCAAATGACATCAACACAAATCCACCTTAGCCGAAACTTAACTCATCTTCATGCCTAATCACCACAACATCAAACATCAACCAAGAATGATGCATCCATGGCCGAGTGTCATTTCCATCACCTAGCAAGATTTAGACCATGGGCTAGGTAGAACTCAAGCTAACAACTAAAACATGCATCTCATGGAACATCACCAAACATACCTTAGCCTAGTCACATACATGGCCGAACCTCTTCAACCTTTCTTCTTCCTTCCTCCTTAAAATTTTTGGCCAAAGATGAACCAAAGGATGAGCACTTTTTTTTTCTTTCTAGTTTCGGCTAAATAGGGGGGGGAAGAAACAACCACACACTTTTTTTTTGTTTTCATCATATTCTCTTTCATTATTTAATTTCCATGCTCATTATTTTATTTTTTTCCACCCATGATGCACCAACCCAACATGTCTATGACATGTCTTGCCCATCACACTTGGTCTACCATGCTTGTCATGGCCGGCCACTACTAATAGGGGGGAAATTGACATGCAAGTCCCCCCTTTTTCAACATGCACTAATAGGCCCTTATGCTTTGACCTATCACATTTCAAAATTTTCTCACATAAGTCCTATTGACTAAATTCACATGCAATCGACTAAATCGAAGCTTGAAATTTTCACACATTCATAATTACATATTCTAGACAATAAATATCACATTCAAACATTTCGGTGGCTCGGTTTAGCGGTCCCGAAACCACTTCCCGACTAGGGTCAATTTTGGGCTGTCACAATAATCACCATGAAACTTACCTTAATACACATTTTATCCCATTGCCGAATACATATACATATCATCAAACAAATATTTATTCACATAACAACAATTCATTCACATCTCTATAAATGATCATAATCGGACATTATAAACAAATCAACTAGTTTAGCATTCAAATTCTTCTAACCATTCCTCAATCACTTACTCAATGAACAACAATCCAAGCACATCAAAGCATAGTCGGATGTATGATTCTTCTTAAATTCATATTTGAACACTCAATTATACCTTAACTTATCCATTTCTTTCATTTAAACAACCCACATAACTTATTCATTCATGAACACATTCGGTACTATGCATGTTTACAAATATTTCTTGGCACCTTTATCACATTTTCACAATTGGCATAACCATGTAACCAATCTAATACATCAAAATTTACTTATCCAAGACTACATTCAGCATATATATATTCACATAAACACAATAGCCGAACTCTTCATGAAGTTACCGAGACTCATCATTTTCCATTTCACACACACTCACATCCAATCCTTTTTATTAAACACTTAAAATCAACCATCTTCATGCCTCATCACAAAAACATCAAAACACCCACCAAGACACTCTACAACCCATAGCCGAATGCATCACATCAAACCAATAACAAAAATTGAGTCATGGGCTATGAAAGGAGCTTAGCAATTAACTCAATTTCACATAAATTATCAAGAAATAAAATTAAACATACCTCCAATTAGAATCACCAAGGCCAAATATCAAAGAGCCCTTTTGTTCTACCTTAGATTTTGAGCTTGCTCCATCGCCGAAATCCTCAAAGCATTTTTCTCCATTCTTTCTCAAACATTCACATGAACAAGGCAAGGATGTATGGCCTTCTTTTTTTTCTAATACTTATTTCCTATTATAAAACCATGTAGTCATTATAATATTAATACAAAATGCATATATTTTGTATCCCATACCATCATGGCCGGCCACTTCCTCTAAAGTGGGGAATTTGACATGCAAGTCTACATTTTTTTCCACCATGCATTATTTGCCCACTACCATTTAACCTATCACATTTCCAAAGTTTCACACATAAGTCCTTTCTAATTAATTTCACATTTAAAAGACAAAATCAAAACATGAAATTTTCACACACACACTTTCACTTATAATAGGCATAAAATATAACATTTAATTATTCTTATGACTCGATTTTGTGGTCCCGAAACCACTTCTCGACTAGAGTCAAATTAGGGCTGTCACACGTGTGGTCACACACGCCCATGTCCCTACCCCGTGTAACTCTCTGTTTGTCATCCATGAAGAAATTGAAGTCACACAGCCAAAGCACATGCTCGTAAGCTTAGGCCATGTGGTCGATTTAATTTTCATAATTTTTCATAAAATAGGTACAGACTTCACACGCCCAGGGCACATGCTTATGCCTGAGGCTGTGTCGTCCACACGGCTAAGACACACGCCCGTGTCTCTACCCGTGTGCTCAATACTGAGCATTCTATTTTGGAACAAGTAAAGTGCAGGGAACACACGGCCAGAACACACGCCCATGCAGCAAGCCATGTGTCACACACGACCAAGAAACATGCTTGTGTGTCGACCTGTGTGGACAAAAATAAGGCTATTTTCCAAGCCATATTGTCACCCTTCCATGCACTTACCTACACCACAAAACATAGCACCATTCCAAATACATATACTTAGCCAATTCAGCCAAAATCAAGATATCCACACATCATTTACATATTACCATTTCACACATACCACATCACATGCATATCAACTTCAATCATGCATACTTCCACATCCATGGAAACATTGTCATATGTATATATACTTAAACCAATATTATCCAATACCATATGGCCATTTACAAAATGAAATATTAACCAATATAGGCCAACACATTAGGCAAAATCAATTATGACACATAACAAAATAACCAAGTCCCTATACATGCCATAACTCAAAATATTGAAATCATTGGTACCTAAAATGTTAAGTTGATAGTGTGATTGGATCTCCGACAATCTCCTATCCTCGAGCTGGCTTGGTGACACTATAAGAAAAGGGAAAAGAAAAAGAGTAAGCTATAAAGCTTAATAAGTTCCCATGCAAATAATAAGCGTTATAAACTCACATTTAACATACAATTAACTTAAAGTAAATTAGCATAATGTCATTATAAATCTCACACTCCAACTTACTCAATCACAACCTTATCGAGGGATTCGTCACATATCAAGCTCAATAAGCATGAGTTTTATGTATATACCTATACAAATTTACAACATACCATAGTCTTTCACAACTTTGACATTCTCGTTTCATTTCCCGTTGAGCCACTTGGAATACTAAAGGATACTCGAGTATCACGCACACATAGTACCACTCCAATGCCATATCCCAGATATGGTCTTCTATGGGATCTCATTTCGATGCCAATAGCCCAACTATGGTCTTACAAGAAATCTCATATTGATGCCATATCCCAGATATGGTCTTACACATAGCCTCGGTAACCCTAATGTCATGACATTTGTATCTTATCTATTCTTAAGGTTCAATCGAGATTTCAAGATTGTTGTAACTTTGTCGAACATGCTCAACACCCAATCATAATTCATACAATGCATTATTTACAAAAGAACTTACCCAGTACAAAAATAGTACGAAATGGACCTAATCGTCAAATACTTTGTTCTTCCCCCAATCTAGGTCCGAACCTCGTTTCTCTTGATCTAGAATAGTAAATTTAACTCATTTATTAATCACATTACTCAATTCAGTCCAAATCTTACATTATGGAAAAATTATATTTTTGCCCCTAAACTTTGACATATTTATATTTTAGTCCCTAGGCTCGTAAAATGAAATTTATTCAATTTCTTCAAGACCCAAGCCTAGTCGAACCTCTTTCCATTTAACCAGACTTTTATACACATTTTGAAATCTTTTTACAAATAGGTCCTTTTGACATTTTCATCAAAACTCACCTAGCAAAAGTTGTTTATCCAATATTAAACTTGCATAATCTAGCATTAAACATCAAAATACACAAATATGTAACATGGGTCAAACCGTAGATTTCAATCATCTCTCGAATTAATGGTAGAAATAGATAGATTAGGTTATAAGGATTCCAAAAACATAAAAATCATTAAAAACGGGGCTACAACAGACTTACAATCGAGCTTGAAAATGGGCAAAACCCTAACTATTTCTCCCTTGCAAATTTCGACCAAGCATGAAGAAGATGAGCTAAAATTTGGCTTGATTTTTGGCTTTTAATTCATTTAATTGCCAAATGACCAAAATGTCCTTTTCTGAAAACACTAAAATTCTCTTACATAATGTCTATTTTTGTCCAACTTAAAGTAAAATTGTCTAATTACCATCTAAGGACCTTCAATTTAAAATTTCACAACAATTAGACACCTCTAGCATGTAGAGCACAACTTTTGCACTCCTTACAATTTAGTCCTTTTTGCTAAATTGAGTGCTCAAACGTCAAAAATTTTGAACGAAATTTTCACGAAATCATTCCTTAAAATTGTAGACAATGACAATGTAATAAAAACAAATTTTTCTACGTCGGATTCATGGTCCCAAAACCACTGTTCCGACTAGGCCCAAAATTGGGTTGTTACAGCTCTCCCCCCTTTAGGGGTTTTCGTCCCTGAAAATCTTACCAAAAAAAAGGTTTGGGCACTATTTTCTCATAGCCTCCTCGGGTTCCCACGTAGCCTCTTCAACCCCATGTCGTTGCATAAAACTTTCACTAGGGCTATGCTCTTATTTCTCAACTGTTTAACTTCCCGAGCTACGATCTTGATCAGTTCTTCACCATACGTCATATCCAGTCAAATTGCAATTTTTGTTAGAGATATCACATGTGAAGGATCAGAACAATATCGTCGCAACATCGACACATGAAACACATTATGAGTTCTTTCTAACTCTGTTGGTAAAGCTAATCGATATGCCACTGGCCCTATTCTTTCAATAACTTCATACGACCCAATGAAACGTAGACTCAACTTGCCTTTACGGCCAAATGTCAGAATCTTCTTCCATGTAGATACTTTCAAAAATACTTTATCACCAACTTGAAACTCAATCTCTTTTCTTTTCAAATTTGCATATGACATCTATCGATCTAAAGCTGCTTTCAAGCAATCACAGATTACCTTTACTTTTTCTTCGGTTTCACTAACCAAGTCAACTCTGTGAATTTGTTTCTCACTAAGCTCAGCCCAATGCAAAGGTGTTCGGCACTTGCGGCCATACAATGCCTTACAAGGCACCATTTTCATACTCGATCAAAAGCTGTTGTTATAGGCAAATTCGACCAATGGCAGATATTTTTCCCAACTACCCTCGAATTCTAGAACACAACATCGGAGCATATCTTCAAGTACCTGAATCGTCCTTTTAGACTGATTATTGGTTTGCGGATGAAATGCGGTACTAAAGCTTAGTTTTGCACCCAAATCCTCTTGTAACTTCTTCCAAAACCTCAAAGTAAACCTCAGATCTCTATCAGAAATAATAGAAATAGGCACCCATGTAATCTGACAATCTCTGAAATGTACAATTTGGCTAACTTATCAAGTGAATAATCAGTACGTACTGATATAAAATGAGCCAATTTTGTCAATCTATCAACAACGACCCAAACGACATCTTTCTTTTTCAGAGTTAAAGGCAAACCCGTTACAAAATCCATCGTAATCCTATCCCATTTCCACTTGGGCACCATTACTGGATGAAGTAAACCTGAAGGAACTTGGTATTCAACTTTCACTTGTTGACAAATCAAATATCTCGAAACAAACTCTGAAATGTCTCGTTTCATACCAGACCACCAATACATTCTCTTCAAATCATTATACATTTTCGTACTACCTAGATGCACAGATAAAAACCATTATGTGCTTCATGAAGAATTTTCTGAATAAGTTCACCATTTTTCGGTACACAAATTCTACCTCGGATCATTAAACAGCCATCGAATCCGATATGAAAATCTGAATCACTACCCGATTCACACTGAACTCTTTTGGCTTGCAATTCACTGTCACATTTTTTAGCTTCATAAATTTGTTGAAGAAATAACGGTCTAGCTCTCAACTCAGCTAGAATCGAACCATTATCAGAAAAATTCAGTCATGTATTCATCGCTCTCAAAGCAAACAAAGACTTTCTACTCAATGCATCTGTGGCTACGTTTGCCTTACCCGAGTGGTAATTAATGACTAGCTCATAATCTTTCAATAACTGAAGCCATCTCTGTTGCTGTAAGTTTAAATCTTTCTGAGTCATCAAGTATTTTAAACTCTTATGATCGGAAAAGACATGGCATTTCTCATTGTACAAATGGTGTCTCCAAATTTTCAGAGCAAACGCAATAGCAGCTAATTCCAAATTATGTGTTGGATAATTCTTCTCATGCGGTTTCAACTGTCTCGAGGCATAAGCTATCACTTTGCCCTCTTGCATCAACACACATCCTAATCCATTCAGTGCCGCGTCACTATAAATCACAAATTCCTTTCCCAGTTCAGGTTGTACTAAAATCGGTACCTCAGTCAATAATGCCTTCTACTTCTCAAAACTTTGTTGACATCTTTCAGACCATTCAAATTTAACATCTTTTTTAAACAACTTGGTCAAAGGAGTAGCAATCATCGAAAATCCTTTGAAAAATCGTCAGTAATAACCGGTTAAGCCCAAAAAGCTTCTAACTTCAGATAGGTTCCTTTGCAGTTTCCAATAAACAGTTGCTGAGATCTTACTTGGATCCACCCAAATACCATCACTTGAAACAATATGTCCCAAAAATCTGACTTCTCGAAGCCAAAACTCACTTTTATTGAATTTAGCAAACAACTGCTTATCTCTCAAAGTTTGTAATACAATCCTCAAGTGCTCGGCATGCTTGGACTTGTCTCGAGAATAAATCAGAATGTCATCAATAAACACAACCACAAACTTGTCCAAATATAGTTGAAAAGTTCTATTCATCAAGTCCATAAAGATAGCAGGTGCATTTGTTAATCCAAAAGGCATGAAAAGAAATTCATAGTTCTCATACCTTGTCCTGAAAGCGGCCTTCGGCACATCTGACTGTAACACCCCTCGCCCGTATCCAACGCCGAGACAGGGTTTGAGGTGTTACCAGACTTAAACTCAACCAACTACATAAAATCGGGCTGTAAAATGTTTATCAATTTAAAACTTTTCATTCAACATACATTTTGTCCCTTAAACGGGCTCACGAGGCCCAAAACATACATTAGAGACGGTTCGGGACTAAACTGAGAACTTAAGAAACACTTGGAAAATTTTCATGCTTTAAGGCTCCACACGCCTGTGTGAGTATAGAGCACATGCCTGTGTCTTGAACCCGTGTTCAAAACCTGGACATTCTGCCAATTTGGTCACGAACAAATTAAAGCCACACGGCCAAGGTACACACCCGTGTCCTTCACACGGCTGAGACACATGGCCGTGTCTCTTACCCGTGTGCTTCCTATCATACATACTGACTTGAAAAACTTAGGTGCAGGGGACACACGGCTGGACAGCATGCCCATGGTGGCGGACCGTGTGTCACACACGGCCTAGACACACGCTCGTGTGTTTATCCGTGTGGACAAATACAAGGCTACTTTCCAAGCCATTTTATCACCCTCACATCACATGCACGCATACTTATACAATAGCATACAACATAGAAAAATTAGGCACTTAAACATTCCTAACATGTCATGACCATGGCAATTTCACATGCAACCAATATCATAGTTCATCTTTACCACATTAATGCTACCGCTATCAACATGTCATCAAACCTCATTTTCATCACTAAGCATTCATGATCACATCCACATATCATCCATACCAAGCCATTAAAGACTCTTCATAAATAAATAGGTTTACCAACCCTATAATCAAAATAAGCTAATACATTTGGCTAAAGCAATATCACATACTCGAATATTTAAACTCCTATACATGCCATAGACTCAAAGTACTTGAAATCACTTACACCAATAGCGATAGCTTGACAGTGTGGTAATATCTCCGACGAACTCCAACCTGAGCTAACTTGGCAACACTAGAAAACATGGGAAAGAAAGGGGGTAAGCTTTACGCTTAGTAAGTTCATATGAAAACAATAAGCAACTCATTGACATGCTTTTATCAATGTTCACAACATATTCTCAAGTTCATAATAAGTTGTCTTCTTGTACAATAGTCGATAAAATATTTATATTTGGATCTACGAAACTCCAAATTAAGTTCCGTTAATTTTCTTGAAACTAGACTCATTTACCTTTCTACCATAAAATTTCCAGAATTTTTTGTTCAGCCAAATAGTACAGTTTATTCCTCAAAGTTACCCTTGATTCACTGTCTGACAGTTTCGACCCTTCTGCACTAAAGTTCAATTATCTCATAGCTCAAGACTCGCATTATGTTCTCGTATATTTCTCTAGGATTCTAAACATATAAATTATAACTCATAAATATTTTTTTATAATTTATAATGATTTTCTCAAATCAGAATAGGGGATTTCGAAGTCATTCTGACTCTATCTCACACAACTTCAAACATCTCATTATAGGAAATTCTTTTGCTTACACGGTTTCTTTTATTAAAAACTAGACTCAATAATATTTAATCACATATTTTATTCAGCCTCTAACTCATTTTCCATTATTTTTAGTGTATTTTCAAATTTAGACCACTGCAGTAGCCCAAAACTGTCTAGACCGAATCATTTCTCACAAGTTTTGTGTCAATGACTGTACTAATTTATGACATAATCATTCCTTATCACAGCTTTGTTATAATATTTGAATTTTCCGTTGAACTACTTAGAGTACTAAAGGATACTCGAGGAAATTCGTATACATAGTAAGATGCCAATGCCATATCCAAATATGGTCTTACATGGATTCATACATATCGATGCCAATGCCATGTCCCAGACATGGTCTTACATGGGATCACACATATCGATGCCAATGACATGTCCCTGACATGGTCTTACATAGGATCTTATATTGCAACTTTATCGAATGTCATCGAGACATTGTGAATCTATTTCATAAATAAAAATACATGTACATATTTAAACATTAGACATATAATAATAAGCACGTTGCATTGTTTTCATACAACTTACCTCAACACTAAATTGGTAAAAGAGGCCTAAACATCATTTTCTCGTTTTTCCTCGTTCTAAGCCCGAATCTCATTTTTCATCATCTATAACATCACATTTAACTTATTAAAACAATATACTAATCAAATTAGTCCAATGAAAAATTTTGGCAAAATTTTTGATTTTGCCCCTATACTTTGCCATAATTACCAAGTTGCCCCTAAGCTCGTAAAATGATTTTTATTCAATTTATTTACTCCTTAAGCCTAGATGAACCATTTATCACTTATTTGACAAACTTTACAAAATAGTTCATTTAGGTGCTTTCGTGCAAAATTCTTTCATGAAAGTTGTTTATAACACTACCAAGACTCATATTCTTCCATAAAAACTTAGCAAACAACACATATGCTATCATGGAAAAACCCTAGACTCTTAATCATTTTGCAAAATAATCCCCCCTTTGAAAGCTCATGCTTTAGGGATTCCAAAAATGTATAAATTATCAAGAAAAATGCATTAAAAACACTTACTTGCTAGGGAAATATGTTGCTGAAATTTTCTAGCTCTCAAACCCCCCATGTTGCTACCATTTTTGGTGAAAGAGAAGAAGAAAAAATGAAAGAAAATGACAACTTTTTCTTTATTTTATTTCTTACCAAAAAGTCACTTTAAATCCCATAAAATATGGCTTTTTGACCAATCTTGTCTCCCTTGGCCGGCCACCTCTATCAGAAAGGGTCTAATTGTCCTAAAAAGGCCCCCAATTTTAATTATATAGGTATTAGACACATTTAGGTACTAAAATACAACTTTTACCTTTTACGCGATTTAGTCCTTTTTCGAAATTAAGCTAGAAATCGATAAAATAAAATTACCAAAATTTTCATGCACCTTTATAAACATGCTATATCCCATAAAATAACATCAAAATAATTTTCTTTGGACTCAGAATAGTGGTTCTGAAACCACTATTCTTACTAGGCCCAAAATCGGGCTGTTACGCTAACTCTTTGACTTTAGACTGATAGTAGCCAGATCTCAGATCAATCTTCGAGAATACCGTTGCTCCTCTCAATTGATCGAACAAGTCATCTATCCTTGGCAAAGGATACTTGTTCTTTATAGTTACCTTGTTGAGCCGTAGGTAATCGATACAATGTCTCATAGACCTGTCTTTCTTCTTTACAAATAACGCTGGAGCACCCTAGGGAGAAAAACTCGGTCTCGTAAAACCCTTATCTGTTAACTCTTGCAACTGAGCTTTTAGTTCTTTCCATTTAGTTGGGGACATCCTATACGGAGCAATAAATATCAGCGAGGTCCCTGGTACTAAATCAATACAAAACTCAACTTCTTTAACCAGTGATAATCCAGGCAACACTTCCGGGAACACATTCGGATATTCACAAACTATCGACAGTGATTCAATTTTCAATTCAGACACTTTCGTATTCAACACATAAGCAAGATATGCTTCACACCCATTTCTTACATATCTTTGGGTAGACATCGAAGAAATCACAATAGGTAACTCACTCGACTCATATGAATCAATCTGAGGGATTTCACCATTTTCTCATTTAAGTTCAATAATCTTTTACAGTTTACCACAGCATCATGCAGTGTCAACCAATCCATACCCAAAATAACATCAAATTCATCAAATGGCAACAACATTAAATCAGCCAAAAAATAGTGACCTCAAATCATCAAGGGACAATTCTTGCAAATTCTATCAACTAACACATGTATGCCTAAAGGATTTGACACTCTAACCACAAATTCAATGAACTCAACAGGTAAGCTCTTACTAGCTACCAATTTCACACAAACATAAGAATGAGTCGATCTAGGATCAATCAATGCAACTACACAAGCATAAGAATGAGTCGATCTAGGATCAATCAATGCAACTACATTAGTATTATAGAGAGAAAAAGTACCAGTGTAACATCGGGAGATGTCACTTCTTTGCGAGCACGGATGGCATGCTCGAGCCTTGGATCTCACATCGGTGTCTTTCGTCACACCTTTACTACAAGCTCCATTTCCAGTATTCCTCAGTGGCCTACCCCTATTAGCAGTATTACTCAGCCTCACACTCTGAAATTTTTCTTTCTCAACCCTTTCGGTGCAATCTCGGATAAAATGCTCTTGAGAGCCACACTTGAAGCAAACTCGGTCATTCATTCTACACTCACCTAGATGATGCCTGCCACAATGCTGACAATCAAGTCTGTTAGACCTTACATTACCCACACTTGACATTAAAGTGGCTTGTGATTTAGAAACCAAGTATTGCTACCCACGATCTCTGTGTGAATATCCCGCTGAAACATTCAAACGGGAATACATTTCTTGAGAATTCTTTGAATGAGGTGGAAACGACTTACTCATTGGTCTTTTCCTTGAATCTCTAGCTTCACTATCAGATTTCCTCTTCTCTTTATTCAAATCTCCAGCCTTACAAGCCCGTTCGACTAACACCACAAATTCTTTTAGCTCTAGGATCCCAACTAACACACGGATGTCCTTATTCAATCCATCCTCAAATCTCTTGCACATGATGGCCTCGGTGGAAACACATTCTCGGGCATATTTACTAAGCCTGACATATTCTCGTTCATACTCTGTGGCCGTCATACGACCCTATTTCAACTCAAGAAATTCCCTACGCTTCTGATTGACGAACCACTGACTAATACACTTCTTCTGGAACTCCTCTTGAAAGAATTCTTATGTAACCATCTTTCTCGGTACCACCAATACCAGTGTATCCCACTAGTGATATGCAGAATCTCTCAGAAGTGAGATGGCACACTTTAAACACTCATCTGGTGTGCAGGATAACTCATCGAATACCCTGATAGAATTTTCGAGCCAAAACTCGACTCTCTCGGGATCATCATCCATATTAGCTCTAAAATCTTCAACCCTATGCTTTTGGATCTTATCAACAGGAGGCTTGTTTATTCTTATAAATTCCATACCTTGTGGAGCTACGGAAACTGGTCAAGGAATAGGTAGGGGTGGAAGCGGTTGGGCATTCAGATTTGTTGGAACAAATTATGTATACCACTCATTCATTATATAGAGAAAGGCTTCCCTACCACCTTCTCCCTTACTAACCGTAGGAAGTCTACTATCAGACGGTGCTGCCCCTTGAACAGGAGTCGACACATTACATTCAAATTCATCAACCTTAGCTCGATTGTGATCCATTTACTATATGAAAACACAATTTAAAATTGTCAGGACCCATCACACTATCATAATTCATTTATAGCATGTATAGCTAAACACTTACACATGCTATGTTAGTCCGAGAATTGACTAACTTGTAGCTCTGATACCACTAAATGTAACACCCCTTACCCGTATTTGACGCCAGAACAGGGTATGAGGCATTACCAAACTTAAACATAAGCAAACATACAAAACTGAGACATAAATTTCCATCCAAATTTAAAACTTTTCATATACATTCAAGTCGTCCCTAAAACGATCCTACGAGGCCCAAAACATGCATTGGAAGTAGTTTGGGACTAAACCAAGAACTTTGGGAAATTTGACAACACTTAGAAAATTTTTCATGTTTAAGAGCCACACGCCCATGTGGGCAGGCCGTGTGGTCACATACGCCCGTGTCCCTAACTCGTGTAACTCTCTATTTGTCATCCATGAACAAATTAAAGTCACACGGACAAGGCACATGCCCCTGTGCTTAGGACGTGTGGTCGATTTAATTTCCATAATTTTTCGTCAAATAGGTGCAGACTTCACATGCCCAGGGCACACGCCCATACCTGAGGCCGTGCCGTCTACACGGCTAAAACACACGCCCGTGTGCTCAATACTGAGCATTCTGTTTTGCAGCAATTAAGGTGCAAATGACACACGACCAGAACACACGCCCATGGGGCAAGCCGTGTGTCACACACGGCCTAGACACACGCCCATGTGTCTACCCGTGTGGACAAAAATAAGGCTATTTCCCAAGCCATATTGTCACCCTTCCATGCATATACGTACACAACGAAACATAGCACCATTGAAAGTACATACATTCAGCCAATTAAACTAAAATCAAGATATCCACACATCATTTACATGTTACCATTTCACACATACCACATCACATGCTCATCAACTTCAATCATGCATACTTGCACATCCATGGAAACATCGTCATATGTATATATACTTAAACCAATATTAGCCAATATCATATGACCATTTACAAAATGAATTATCAACTAATATAGGCTAACACATTAGGCAAAATCAATTATGACACATAACAAAATAACCAAGTCCCTATACATGTCATAACTCAAAATATTGAAATCATTGGTACCCAAAATGTTCAGTTGATAGTGTAATAGGATCTCCGAAAATCTCCGATCCCCGAGCTGGCTTGGTGACACTATAAGACAAGGGAAAAGAAAGGGAGTAACTTATAAAGCTTAGTAAGTTCCCATGCAAATAATAAGTGTTATAAACTCACATTTAACATACAATTAACTTGAAGTAAATTAACATAATGTCATTATAAATCTCACACTCCAACTTACTCAATCACAACCTTGTCGATGGATTCGTCACATATCAAGCTCAATAAGCATGAGTTTTATGTACATACCTGTACAAATTTACAGCATACTATAGTCTTTCACAACTTTGACATTCTCGTTTTATTTCCCGTTGAACCACTTGAAATACTAAATGATACTCGGGTATCTCGTACACATAGTACCACTCTAATTTCATATCCCAGATATGGTCTTACACATAGTATCGGTAACCCTAAAGTCATGACATTTGTATCTTATCTATTCCTAGGGTTCAATCGGGATTTCAAGATTTTCGTAACTTTGTCAAACACACTCAAAGGTCAATCATAATTCACACAATAGTAAAGCATACAAAACATAATTAAAACAATGCATTATTTACATAAGAACTTACCTCAGCACAAAAATAGTAGGAAATATACCTAATCGTCAAATACTTTGTTCTTACTCCAATCTAGGTTCGAACCTCATTTCTCTTGATCTATAACAGCAAATTTAACTCATTTATTAATCACATTACTCAATTCAGTCCAAATCTTATATTATGGAAAATTACATTTTTGCCCTTAAACTTTGACATATTTACATTTTTGTCCCTAGGCTCGTAAAATGAAATCTATTCAATTTCTTCAAGACCCAAGCCTAGTCGAACCTCTTTCATGCTTATAACAGCTCACAATTTTCATTTAATCACACTTTTATACACAATTTGAAATCTTTTTACAAATAGGTCCTTTTGATATTTTCATCAAAAATCACTTGGCAAAATTTGTTTATCTAACATTAAACTTGCATAATGTAACACCCTAAACCCAGCCTAGACGTTATGACCGAATTTGGCGTGTCACATCATATCGCTTTTCAGAACTTGATCTTCAGAGTAGAAGTCTGTTACTAAATCTAAACCATTTTATTACTATTTAACTAAAGTTCTCATCAAAACGTTTACCAGTTAGTTTGCCATGGTATATTATATCATTTAAAACCGTGGAAGCATTTAAAAACTCTGTTGTCAAAAGCTTGTGTTCCTTAGGAAAAACAAACATGCTATTTTGAAAATTCGTGTTTTCCTAGACTAGCAGTTTAGTGAAAGAAATAATAATCCAAATTAAAACTTAAAACCCACCAACAGCCTTATTACAAAAATTAAAAGCCCAAAACTAAATCTTAATTGCAATGAAAATGAACAAGAACATAAATAGTAGTGTGGCCACCACCGAGTCCCTCGCAGCTCCAAACTATCAAGCCTAGGGATTACCTGCACAGTTAGAAACGGGGTGAGTTTACGAAAACTCAGTGTGTAACCTCAAAACAATCGAATAGTGAACAACACAGTATCAGTATAGTCTGGGCCATGCCCTATTCAGTATCCATACAATCTGGGCCAAGCCCAAGATGCAACCTATCCCAAAACCATCCAGCACACCACCCGTACCAACCAGCACACCTGTGGGGATATCAATCGACCCACCCAACCAGCACACCAAAATCGCAGCAAAGCTGCCAGTAATATCAGTAACGCAGCGTAGCTGCCAGTAACAGTAAGTGTGGCAAGCCACCAATAATAGCATATGTGACGTAGTCACCAGTACAGTACTTCCTCTACATCATAACCCACCCCATGCAGATGTCGTGTCATAAATAATATGTGCAAGCAGTATATCATACTCATAACCAGTCATGCAAATGTCATTCACCCACTAGATAACTTACCGCTAGCATTATAAAGGTCATCTCGTGAATTAGGGGTATAATAGTAATATTTACCCTTTAGGGGTATTTCAGTCATTTAACTAATTTTGGGATCTCAGTACCGATAACGACCCTTTAGAAGGTCTACAGTCGTCACGAACGGCTCAGATGACCCATGTGACTAAAACAGTGCATATAGGCCTAAGGCCCATAACTCGGCCCAATGACCCATTAACGGCCGGAGCCCACGAGAGCGCTCGCGGTGGCCTCAACATCGGTCGCCGAAAGCTTGTGCCTCGAATTGCCTTTCGAGCATTTGCACGCTCGTGAGATTGCAAATGCCGACTTTTCAGCTTTTCGGCTTTTGCCGAACTGTAGTAAAGTAGGAGTGTGAATGCACACCTTTCGGCTTTTGATCAGTAACAGGAATGGCGTAGAGATACACATCTTTCTGGAGAGAAACACCTCGAACTTTGCGCACCCAACCTAAAACCATGATAGTGATCCCTTATCAGTTCTCAAACATTTGAGTTAGCCACCCCACTATACACTCATAAATCTCATCCTCCAATTACACCCTTGATATCCCAAGTAGGTTTCAAATCTGTTCAAACTCCAATCACACCCTCTTGATGGCCATACGCTGCATTAAAATTCACTTGTTACATAACCTTAATATAAACCACTAAACCACATAAGCCTCTTACTGAAACAAAGACTAGAAGAGGAGGGCAGCAGTATTTGGCCAAACCCCAACAACCACCACTGTCTAGCGCACAAAGCCAAGAACACACCCCTAGAGAAACCGATAAAAGAAAGGGGTTAAAGAAAGGAGTCTAACATAATATGAAAAGAGAAGGAGAAGTGGCATAGCCATAGCTGAAAATGATAATAAAGTTTGGCTCTTGAGAGGGATTCAGCGACCCAAGAAGAGACTTACCTTAGATCACCAGGGAGAGCTTCAGCTAGATAGAAGAATAATCGGCTAGCCCAAAGAACCAACCAACTAAGTCAGAGGGAGGAGAACCAAGGAAGTTCGGCTAATACCCCAAGACAGGAGACACACTTAAGAACGAGTAGAGAAAGAAACAATTCAAGAAGATGTTCGACTTGAGGAAAAGAGTGGAGTTATTCGGCCAAAATAAAATGAAATGAAACAAGAAAAGAAGAAAATGATTTCGGCACAAGAGGAAAAGGTACCCCGAAATGGACCAAAAGAGCCAAAAGATGCACAAAATCCCGAGGATGGAACAAAAAGAGATTTCAGCTTCTCCCCTAAAAACCCAAAATGCCGCAAATGCCAGAGTACTCTTCCCTTAGCTGAATTTGCTCAAGCAAGATGCCCATTTTCGCAACAACACTCCTCCCCTCCAACTCCTAGAAAATCTCCACAAATCACTCCCCTTATCTCTCCCTAATCCTCTCCTAACAACCAAGACCAGTTCAAACTTCCACCAGCAGAGTTCGAATTCACTACAAACTCCTACAGTCCCAAGCAGCAAAATTAACATTCATTGCCTTCCATGGGATTCGAACCCCTGCCCTCCTACTGCCAAACCACGCCACATGCCACCAAGCCAAAAGGCTTTTTGTGCTAACTTTCTGGCACCATTATTTATCAAACCTAAGCACCAGTGCTCAGGTTCTTTCAAAGGAAAAATAAAAAAAATGCTGTAAAAGCCGAAGCCTGAATCTAGGACTACTCAGACATCCCCAAACACACTTAAATAAACTAATCATTTAAGCAAACATGGAATTTATGCAACGCCAAGAAAAAATTATAGACCTCATAATTTTGGGGCATTACAATTCTACCCCCTTAAAGAAATTTCGGCCTCGAAATTTTCCTGGTTAAAAAAATGAGGGTACTGATGCCGTATCGTCTCTTCTGATTCCCAAGTGGCCTCTTCCACTCTGTGATTGTGCCACAGCACTTTGACCAGTGGAACAGACTTCTTTCTCAATACTTTAACACCACGCTGCAATATTCGCACAGGTTCTTCCTCGATTGCTAAATTAGGCCTAACTTCAATTTCTTCAACCGACACAACGTGTGAGGGATCAGATCGGTACTGCCTAAGCATGGAAACGTGAAACACGTTATGAATTCTTTCCAACTCCAGAAGCAACTCAAGTTGATAAGCAACCGGTCCTACATGCCTAAGTATCCGATAAGGCCTAATAAATCTACGGCTCAGCTTGCCCTTTCGTCCAAACCTCATAATTTTCTTCCACGGTGACACCTTAAGAAAAGCATAATCCCCCATAGAGTATTCGATCTCTTTACGCTTCAAGTCTGCATAGGACTTCTGCCTATCAAATGCTTCTTTCAACTGACCTCGAATCAAATTTAACTTATCCTTTATATCAGCAATTAGCTCCGTCCTTAGAATTCGTCGCTCACCCAGTTCAGTCCAACAAGTAGAAGTACGACACCTACGACCATATAACGCTTCGTATAGTGCCATTCGAATACTAGACTCGTAGCTGTTGTTATATGCAAACTCCGCCAACAGTAAATAATCCTCCCAGCTACCCCTGAAATCCAATACACAACTTCTTAACATATCTTCCAATATCTGAATTACTCTCTCAGATTATCCATCCGTCTAAGGATGAAACGCAGTACTGAAATCCAGTCATGTGCCCAAAGCCTCATGTAATTTCTTCCAGAATCGAGATGTGAACCTAGGATCCTTGTCAGATATGATAGAAACCGGCACACCATGCAGTCTTACAATCTTAGCCACATATAACTTGGCCAACTTCTGTAATGAATAATCAGTGCGGACTGGTATAAAATGAGCAGTTTTGGTCAGTCGGTCTACAATCACCCAAACTGAATCCTTCTTAGAAAGTGTCAAGGGTAACCCACTAACAAAATCCATGGTGACCCTCTCCCACTTCCAGGGTGGGATTTGAACTTGCTGCAGTAACCCAGAAGGTAACTGATGCTCAGCCTTAACCTGCTGGCACGTCAAGCACTTACTTACATAATCGGTAACTTCACGTTTTAACCCAGGCCACTAGTACAACTCACGAAGATCACGATATAGCTTGTTCCCACCAGGATGCATGGCATAAGGACTACCATGCGCCTCACGTAGAATAGACTGCCTCAGACCAGAATCACTCGGTATGCACACTCTACCACGAAAACATAACACCCCTTCCCCATTCAGTCCAAAATCTGAAGTCTCACCTTTTTCCACTTGCTGAAAATGAGGAACTAACAACCCATCCAACAACTGTTTCTCCTTAATTTGATCAGTCCAAGACGGTCTCACTTGCAGTTCAGCTAACAAGCTACCATCATTGAACAAGCTGAGGCGAGCAAACATTGCTCTTAAATCAGAGACAACTCTACGGCTCAGTGCGTCAGCTACCACATTTGCCTTTCCTAGGTGGTACTCAATTAAACAGTCGTAATCTTTAAGAAACTCAACCCATCTTCGTTGTCTAAGATTCAACTCCTTCTGAGTAAGGAGATACTTGAGGCTTTTATGATCCGCAAAAATAATCGTTCTTTCCCCATATAAATAATGCCTCTAAACTTTTAGTGCAAAAACCACTGCCTCCAACTCCAAATCATGAGTGGGATAATTTGCCTCGTGAGGTTTAAGCTGTCGTGACGCATAAGCAACCAACTTCCCTTCCTGCATCAATACACATCCTAAACCAACGTGTGATGCATCACTGTAAACAGTAAATTCCTTCCCAGACTCTGGCTGAAACAAAATAGGAGCCTCAGTTAAAACTTTTTTCAACTTCTCAAAACTCTCTTCCTGCTTATCCGACCAAACAAACGGCACCCCTTTACGCAACAATTTAGTCAAAGGTGCGGCTATCACTGAAAACCCTTCCACAAAGTGTATATAATACCCAGCTAAACCCAAAAAACTTCGAATCTCAGATACAGTCTTTGGTGGTTTCCAACCCAAAACAGCTTCAATTTTTCGAGGGTCGACCCTAATCCCCTTGGCAGACACCACATGACCCAGAAATGTCACCTCTCGCAACCAAACTCACACTTACTGAATTTTTCATACAACTGCCTCTGTCTCAAAATTTGAAGAACAATCCGCAAATGTTCGTCATGCTCCTCCTCGATTTTCGAATGCACTAAAATATCGTCTATGAACACTACTACAAACCGATCCAGATAAGGTTGAAATATTCGGTTCATCATGTCCACAAAAGCAGCTGGTACATTCGTTAACTCAAATGGGATTACTAGAAACTCGTAGTGACCAAAACGAGTCCTAAACACTGTCTTATACACATCAGCTTCCTTAACCTTCAATTGATGGTACCCAGACCGAAGATCTATTTTGGAGAACACAGTAGCTCCTCGCAACTAATCAAATAGATCGTCAATCCTCGGCAAAGGGTACTTGTTCTTGATTGTCAGCTTATTCAGTTGACGATAGTCAATGTACATGCGCATGGACCCATCCTTCTTCTTCACAAACAATACCGGTGCCCCCCAAGGAGACACACTTGGTCGAATGAATCCCCGATCTAACAACTCTTGAATTTGAGCCTTTAACTCCACTAACTCCTTTGGTGCCATCCTGTAAGGGGCGATGGACACTGGAGCTGTTCCTGGTAGAAGCTCAATTCTGAATTCGACCTCACGATCTGGAGGCAAGCCCAGAAGCTCTACTGGAGAAACATCTGAAAACTCCTTAACAGTTTTAACATCCTCAACAGAGAGACTTTTAATCTCAGAATTGCTAGCATAAGCCAGGAAAGCCTCACAACCCT
This sequence comes from Gossypium hirsutum, assembly GCF_007990345.1. Classification (NCBI taxonomy): domain Eukaryota; kingdom Viridiplantae; phylum Streptophyta; class Magnoliopsida; order Malvales; family Malvaceae; genus Gossypium; species Gossypium hirsutum. The sequence goes on from NC_053426.1 coordinate 65,040,239, forward strand.
TGCAAACCAGCTTCTCGGCTCTTAACGCCGTTATCACATTAGACAAAAAATCTATTCGCTCCCCTATTAAGCCAATCCATGCCTAAAATAATATCAAATTCCCCGAATGGCAGTTCCATTAAATTTGCAGGAAAAATGACCCCTTGAACCTCCAAAGGCACGTCCTTTAATAACTTATCCACCCTAATCGAATGCCCCAGCGAACTCAACACCGTCATTTCACTTGCAATGTTCTCAAACTGAATACCCCACATCTCGGACACAGTGCACGTAACATACGAATACGTAGATCCAACATCAATTAAAGCAACATATGGCAAACTGTATATAAAAAACGTACCAGTTATGACATCAGGGGCGTCACCATCCTCTCGACGGCAAGCGGCATAAACCAAAGCTGGTTGTCTCGCCTCAGTATTACTTGTGCCCCTGCCCAGTGCTCCATATCCTCATCCAAACCCATTTCCATCTCTGGCCTGTCCACGACTTTTCAGTGGCTGACCGCCTCTCCCTGGCCGAACATGACCCTGACATGTAGCTTGCATCTAAGTAGGCCTCTGAGGATAATTCCTAACCTGATGCTCTGTGGACCTACATCTGAAACACGCCCCAATCCTTTTCTAGCACTCACCCAAATGAGATCTGCCACAATCAGCATATGGCTACAGTCTTTTAGCAACCATAGGATCTCCAGTTCGGATTTGCCCATCAAATCCGACCCTCTTATTGGGTGTACCTGCTGAACCTGAGGACCCAAAATCCCTTTTACCTCTGCCCCTATCTTTCTCCCGATTCTGGCGCTTAGAGCGCTTCACGTCCTCAGCAATCTTTACTTTTTCAACAAGGGCAGCAAAATCCCGCTCCCTCTACGGAGCTATCAAAACTCTCAACTCATCTCGAAGGCCATCCTCAAAATGCACACAGCATTCGTACTCCGTCGCTACTATCCCACGAGCATAACGACTCAATTGCAGAAACTCTACCTCATATGCCGCCACCGTTCTATTTCTTTGGGTCAAGTTTAGAAATTCCTTCCTTCGGGCGTCCACATAACTTGCCCCCACATACTTCCCTTGAAAGGAAGCCTTAAAGAAATCCCATGTCAGACGGTCAGCTTGTGTACCTTCCCTTACAGTGAGCCACTATTGGTACTGCCCCCTTCAATTTCTGCTCCACGGTACAGTCTAGATCATCCAATATCTGCTCTGTAGCCTCTAACCAATATTCTGCCACGTTCGGGGCTACTCCAAAAACACCTCTAAAAATCTCCGCCCTATTAGACCAGAGTCGCTCAGAAATTGACCCCCGGGCCATTGATCCCGTACTCCAACAACCTTTTCAAGAACTCGCAGTATCACCTGAGACAGGGCGTCATCCCTAACTGCTCGATCATGAGACCCAGTCTCAGTCACTGGTGAAGCTGGTGTCTCCCCAGCAGGCATGTGACCTGACGCTGAAGACCTAGCCCCAGCACCACGGCCTCGCATACCCCTTCCACGAGTACCTCTAGCGCTCATATCAATATTCACTTTATCTGTATTTAAAAATTTTATGCTATCAGTTTATAGTTTCAGTTTATTAAAAGATATTTTATGATAAAAGATATTTAGAGTTTTGTTTTTGCAGATCGAGGTGCCACTACCAATATCAGTCTTCTACAGTCTCAGTTTACTCTAACCAGAGATTTAATGCTATCATCTATAACAGTTTCCCAGCATCACACTCCAACTTAAAACAGTAAATTCTAGCAGAGAACTTACAGATTTGGCGTCGGAGACTCAGTGTGCCACACTTTCAGTAACATTATTTCAAAAGCAAGTCAAGTACCGTTGAAAATTCCAAAACTAAATTTCAGAAGGAAAAACTTTTTTTCAACCCCAATTTTAAATACTTATACCACAGCCGAGTTTTGAAACTTGGCTCTGATACCACTAACTGTAACACCCCAAACCCAGCCTAGACGTTAGGGCCGAATCTGGCGTGTCACATTATATTAATTTTCAAAACTTGATCTTTAGAGTAGAAGTTTGTTACTGAATCTACACCCTTTTATTACTATTTAACTAAAGTTCTCATCAAAATGTTTACCGGTTAGTTTGCCATGGTATATTATATCATTTAGAACCGCGGAAGCATTTAAAAACTCTGTTGTTGGAAGCTCGTGCTCCTTAGGAAAAAAATGCTATTTTTAAAATTCGTGTTTTCCTAGACTAGCAATTTAGTGAAAGAAATAATAATCCAAATTAAAACTTGAAACCCACCAACGGCCTTATTACAAAAATTAAAAGCCCAAAACAAAATCTTAATTGCAATTAAAATGAACAGGAACATAAACAGTAGTGTGGCCACCACCAAGTCCCTCGCAGCTCCAAACCATCAAGCCTAGGGATTACCTGCACAGTTAGAAACGGGGTGAGTTTACGAAAACTCAGTATGTAACCTCAAAACAATCAAAAAGTGAACAACACAGTATCAGTACAATCTGGGCCATGCCCTATTCAGTATCCATACAATCTGGGCCAAGCCCTTATACAGTAGCAGTACAGTGTAAGATGCAACCCATCCCATAACCATCCAGCACACCACCCGTACCAACCAGCACACCTGTGGGGATATCAATCGATCCACCCAACCAGCACACCAAAATCGCAGCAAAGCTGCCAGTAATATCAGTAACGCAGCGTAGCTACCAGTAACAGTAAGTATGGCAAGCACCAGTAATAGCATATGTGACGTACTCACCAATATAGTACTTCCTCCATATCATAACCCACCCCATGCAGATATCGTGTCATAAATAATATGTGCAAGCAGTATATCATACTCATAGCCATTCATGCAAATGTCATTCACCCACTAGATAACCTACTGCTAGCATTATCAAGGTCATCTCGTGAATTAGGGGTATAATAGTAATTTTTACCCCCTAGGAGTACTTCGGTCATTTAACTAATTTTGGGATCTCAGTACCGACAATGACCGTTTAGAAGGTCTATAGTTGCCGCGAACGGCTCAGACAGCCCATGTGACTAAAACAGTGCATATGAGCCTAAGGCCCATAACTCAGCCCAAGTGACCCATTAACGGCCCGAGCCCATGAGAGCGCTCGCGGTGGCCTCAACATCGGTCGCCCAAAGCTTGTGTCTCGAATCGCCTTGCGAGCATTCGCACGCTCGCGAGATTACAAATGCTGACTTTTTGGCTTTTCGACTTTTGCCGAACTGTAGCAAAGTAGGAGTGTGAATGCACACCTTTCGGCTTTTAATCAGTAATAGGAATCGCGTACAGTTACACACCTTTCTGAAGAGAAACACGTCGAACTTTGCGCACCCAAACTAAAACCATGATAGTGATCCCTTGTCAATTCTCAAACATTTGAGTCAGCCACCCCACTATAAACTCATAAATCTCATCAATGCATAACGCTTACCTTGATATCCCAAGTAGGTTTTATATCTCTTCAACCTCCAATCACACCCTCCTGATGGCAACACGCTGCATTAAAATTCACTTGTTACACAACCTTAATATAAACAACTTAACCACATAAGCCTCTTATCGAAACGAAGACTAGAAGAGGAGGGCAGCAGTATTTGGCCTAACCCCAACAACCACTACTGTCTAGCGCACAAAGCCAAGAACACACCCCTAGCGAAACCGATAAAAGAAAGGGGTTAAAAAAAGGAGTCTAACATAATATGATAAGAGAAGGAGAAGTGGCATAGCCATAGCTAAAAACGATAATAAAGTTCGGCTCTTGAGAGGGATTCGACGACCCAAGAAAAGGCTTACCTTAGATTACTAGAGAGAGCTTCGGCTAGACAGAAGAATAATCAGCTAGCCCAAAGAACCACCCAACTAAGTCAAAAGGGAGGAGAACCAAGGAAGTTCGGCTAATACCCCAAGACAGGAGACGCACTTAAGAACGAGTAGAAAAAGAAACAATTCAAGAAGATGTTCGACTTGAGGAAAAGAGTGGAGTTATTCGGCCAAAATGAAATGAAATGAAACAAGAAAAGAAGAAAATGAATTCGACACAAGAGGAAAAGGTACCCTGAAATGGACCAAAAGAACAAAAAGATGCACAAAATCCCGAGGATGGAACAAAAAGAGATTTCGGCTTCTCCCCTAAAAACCCAAAATGCCGCAAATGCCAGAGTACTCTTCCCTTAGCCGAATTTGCTCGAGCAAGATGCCCACTTCGGCAATAACACTCCTCTCATCCAACTCCTAGAAAATCTTCACAAATCACTCCCCTTATCTCTCCCTAATCCTCTCCCAACAACCAAGACTAGTTCAAACTTCCACCAGCAGAGTTCGAATTCACCACAAACTTCTGTCGTCCCAAGAAGCAAAATTAACATTCATTGCCTTCCATGGGATTCGAACCCCTGCCCTCCTACTGCCAAACCAAGCCACATGCCACCAAGCCACAAGGCTTTTTGTGATAACTTTCTGGCACCATTATTTATCAAACCTAAGCACCAGTGCTCAGGTTCTTTCAAAGGCAAAACAAAAAAAATGCTGTAAAAGCCGAAGCCTAAATCTAGGACTACTCAGACTCCCCCAAACACACTTAAATCAACTAATCATTTAAGCAAACATGGAATTTATGCAACGCCAAGAAAAAAATTACAGACCTCATACTTTTGGGGCGTTACACAAAATCTACCATTAGACATCAAAATACACAAATATCTAACATGGTTCAAATCGTAGACTTCAATCATCTCTCAAATTAATGGTAGAAATAGATTAGGTTATAAGGATTTCAAAAACATAAAAATCATTAAAAACAGGGCTAGAACGGACTTACAGTCAAGCTTGAAAAGTGGAAAAACCCTAGCTGTCTCCCTTACAAATTTTAGCCAAGCATGAAGAAGATGGGCTAAATTTTGGCTTGATTTTTGGTTTTTAATTCATTTAATTACCAAATAACCAAAATGCCCTTTTCTCAAAACACTAAAATTCTCTTACCACATGTCTATTTTTGTCCAACTTAAAGTAAAATGGTCTAATTACCATCTAAGGACCTTCAATTTAAAATTTCATAACAATTAGACACCTCTAGCATGTAGAACTCAACTTTTGCACTCTTTACAATTTAGTCCTTTTAGCTAAATTGAGTGCTCAAACGTCAAAATGTTCGAATGAAATTTTCACGAAATTATTTTGTAAGACTGTAGACCATGAAAATGTAAAAAAAAATTCTACTTCAAATTAGTGGTCCTAAAATCATTGTTCCGACTAGGCCCAAAATCGGGTTGTTACATCATGATTGAGGGAAGAATTTGTAAGAAAACAGGAAAATAAGTCATGCTAATACTGGAAAATTTCAGCGAAAATGAATTTACCTCGGGGACACGTCGAGAACTAGAAACTGGGGATTAGAAAAGACTAAACTAAATGAGCAAAAGTGTAATAGATTGGAATCAACCACAATGAAGTTGGTTGAGCAGGACGAATATGAATCGGAGGAAGAGAATTGGTACTATACCAAATAAGAGAATGACCAAATAGCTCTCCAACTTGATTGGTGGAGGCAAAGTAAGGGGGCAACTGAAACAAATTATGTCGAATTCAACAAATATGGTACCTTCCATTGTTAAACTCCTAAGTTAGAGTTAAAGCCATTAATAAAGCATTTAAAGTAAGGGTATTTGGGGTATCATAATACATTACCCGTGATTATAGCTACCGGGCTAAGTTTAGAACAGGCGAAGGCCTTGTTGAGTGTTTTAAAAGCACACAAGAAAGCTATAAGATTGACGATCATTGATATTAAAGGGATTAATCATGTGTTATGTCAACACAAGATCATATTAGAAGAAGGAAAAAAGTATGTGGTGGATGCATAGCGTAGGCTCAATCCAACTATGAAAAAGGTTGTAAAAAAAGAATTGCTTAAATAGCTAGACACAGGTATTGTTTATGCAATTTTTTACAATGAATGGGTTAGCCCTACACAATGCATTCCAAAGAAAGGAGGACTAACAGTAGTTGAAAATGATAAGAATAAGTTAATTCCAATAAGAACTATCATTGGTTGAAGGGTATGCAAAGACTATCGAAAAATTAAATGACACAACAAAAAAGGATCATTTCCCACTACCTTTTATTGATCAAATGCTTGATAGATTGGCTGGAAAAGACTACTACTATTTACTTCCTGAGTATTCTGGATATCATCAAATTCCAATACATTCGAATGACTAAGAAAAAACTATCTCTACATGTCCCATTGGCACATACGCATTTAAAAAAATGTTATTCGGACTATGTAATGCTTAGACAACTTTTGTAAGATGTATGACTACCATTTTTGTTGATATGTTGGAAGAAGGTTTGGATGTATTCATGGATAATTTCTCAGTATACGGTGACTATTTTTAAGAGTATCTAGGTAATCTTGAGAAAGTTTTTCATGGATGCGAATAAACTAATGTAGTACTTAACTGGGAAAATGTCATTTTATGGTGAAAAATGGGTTAGTGCTAGGACATCAGATATCAAGGAAAGGTCAAGAAGTAGATAAAGCCAAGATTGAAGTTATAAAATATTCCTAGCCCAACAATTATTTGAGGAGTGCAAAATTTTCTAAGGCATTTTGGATTCTACAAGCGATTCATAAAAGACTTTGCACACATTGCTAAGCCATTGAATCAACTCTTCCAGAAAGAGACACCTAATATGTTAGATCAAAACTATATCAAAGCATTCGAGGTAATAAAAGAAAAACTCATTTCTGCACCTATAATTATTACTCCTAATTGGTCAGACCCATTTTTTATTATGTGCGATGCCAGCTATTATGTTGTGGGAGCAGTTCAGGGACAAAAGAGAAATAACATAGTTGGAGCTATTCATTATGCAAGTAAGACACTCAACTCAGCACAATGCAATTACACTACAACTGACAAAGAGATGCTTGCTATAGTGTTCGCTTGCGAAAAATTTCATCATTATTTGATGTAAAATAGAGTATATGTCTACACTAATCATTCTATATTGAAATATGTTATGAAAAAGAAAGAAACAAAAGCTAGACTGATGAGATGGGTATTGCTGTTTCAAGATTTTGACTTATAGATAATGGATAGAAATTGATCTAAAAATCAAATTGCAAATCATCTATCAAGAATAGAAAATGACTTAGAAAAGGGGACTTCTAAAGATATTAAAGAGACTTTTACATACGACCAGTTATTTAGGGTAGACATCTGTCAAACGAGATCCATGAATAACTGCGCACCATGGTATGTAGATTATGTCAATTACATTGCTAAAGTTGTCTTTCTATCGTAGGGATCATGGCAACAAAAGAATAGAATAATGCATGAATCAAAAAAAGTATATTTGGGAAGATTCGTATGTATTTTGGCAATGCACAAATAACTTGGTATGAAGATGTGTAGTTGAGGGAGAGATAAACGATATTCTATAAGGATGTCATAAATCACCATACGAGGGGCATTTTGGTGAAAAAAGGACAGATCAGAAAGTATTACAATCAGGGTTTTATTGGCTTACCATGAACAAGGATGCATATAAATTTGTACAAGGATACGACAGATGCCAAAGGACTTGGAGCACATAAAAAAGAGAGGAAACACCATAAATAGGAATAATTGAACTAAAAGTATTTGATGTTTGGGGGATTGATTTCATGAGGCCTTTCCCAAGTTCTTTCGAGAACCAATACATCCTACTAGCTATTGATTATGTCTCAAAATGGGTAGAGACTGTGGCCTTACCTACCAATGATACCAAATCAGTAGGTAGATTTTTAAGGAAAAACATCTTCACTAGATTTGGAACATCCCACGTGTTGGTAAGTGATAAAGGATCCTATTTTTCCAGTAAATAGTTTGAAGCTGCTTTAGCTAGGTACAATGCGAGACATCAAATGACAACATCCCCCAAGCTAATGGTCAAGCAAAGGTATCTAACCGAGAAATCAAACAAATTTGAGAGAAAACAGTGAACCTAAATAGGAAAGATTGGGCAGCAAGATTTAATGGTGCATTATGGGCTTACAGAACAACGTATAAAACTTAAATTGGATAAAAAGCATATTGGGCAATCAAGGAATTCAACTTATATCTAGAGTTAGCCAAGAAAGAAAGATTATTCCAATTATAGGAATCGAAACAATTTTGTTTTATGGACTATGAAAACACTAAGATGTACAAGGAAAGGTGCAGATTTCGGCATGATACGAGGATCCGAAAATGAGAATTATTGCTTGGACAAAAAATCATGTTGTTTAATTCGAGGTTGAAATTGTTTCTGGGGAAACTCACATTGAGATGGATTGGCCTGTATACTATAAACCAGGTAACACCTCATGGGGAAATAGAACTCATCGGAAAGGGAGGACAATTTTTTTCTTATAAATGGGTAAATAAAAAAAATTATTTTGAAGGGACAACGAAAGAATTAATAGACACACAAGCCCTACAATTCAAAAATTTATAGAGCCTCAGTAGAAACGAAGAAATGTTAGAACATGAATGGGGAACCGATGTAGAAAGTGACGTAACAAAAAACCGTGAAGCAAAAAATGTGCACAATAGAAACTGGCCTCAGTGCCGCGAAACCAAGATTGCATGTTGTGGCACCGCACAAAATTTAGAATAGGTAAACTATCCTCGATGTTAGAACAGGTAATTTTCTAACCAAACATATACTAACGTCTCTACAGCTGAATTTTATTAGATTTAGAGTTCTTAACACCATTATTGATTAGGAATAACTTGTCTAACACAACTATAATTCTTAATTTTATTAATTATATTTCTTAAGAATAAATAGATCACATTATTCTTCTCATTACCTACAAATGTTATGGAAAAAAAATTCTATTCTTGTTCAAAAGTTTGATAGTTCCGGAGGGCACTATGACAACCTATTTAGGTTTGCAAAAATTATAAGTTTCATCATAATATCATGATTCCATCCATTGTATTCTTGGAAAACTACATCGATAGATATCTACAACAATTGAAGCCTAACACTTTCATTCAAGAACAAGGATTTGAGCCATTAATGAGGAATTGCAAAGGGATATGGAAGATCGCAATAGAAAGGGAGTGGACTAATTTTTGTTTACCACTGGAAGAACTTACAATAATTCTCGTTGTGTAGGAACTTTATCTAGCATTAAAAGAGAGGGAAGCAACAAGAAAATTTTACAAGTTGCGATCATTTGTCAAAGTTGGATGGGACAACGTCCTGGCAATTAAAAGAAGTATCTGTCAATTTTATGATGCTCCATATTATTACCATGATTATTTGGACAAAACGGATCTCAAAGAGTTTAGAAACGTAGACATGGAAGAGATTTTGATATTCTTGACAAAAGGAAAAGAGATTTGGACATATAAAATTGGAATCACTATACCTAAGACATTTAACCAAGCATTAATGATGCCGAAAGCAAAATTATGGATGAAGTTTGTATGCTCAAGAATTTGGCCTACAACCAGCATTTCTAAAGTCAACCCAATACACACCATTCTAGTATACAGAATATTGAAAAATAAGCAAATATGTGTTGGTACGTCGATATATCAGAACATGATTGAATGCATACGAAATAAAGAAAATTTAACATTCTTTGCGCATCTAGTAACGGAGTTGTATAAAAGAGCAGGAGTGCCTATAAAGCAGCTAGTTAAAGAGATGAATCCTATAAAGAAATTATCAAGGGATGATGTATATAGGTAGTTTATAATACTACAAAGAAAATAAAAGTAGGAAAGAAGAAAAAGAGGGCTCCAAAAGGAAGATGAATAATAAATAGGGTGTTATATACATGTAGTAAAATATTTTTTAAGTCTAGCTTATATTAGGAAAATTAAGTTTTTTTTAGGATATTGTATTGAGTTATATTTAAATTTTGCATATATACTTATTTATGAACTTTTAGTTAAATCCTCGCACAAAAGAAGCAAAAACAATTTCAAACATTCAATGATCAAAGGAGGAAGCACTCACCAATAGTTACGAAACTATCACGATAAATCACCGATGTGTTTCCTAAAGTTTAGGGGGCAACATAGAAATTTTTTTTCAAGTTTTATGTTTTTCTTTTAAATTTTTATTGTTAATTATGTGCTTGAGATTGTAGAAAATAAGTGATAGGTTAGGAGCATGTATATAGGTTGATTATATTTACTATAGATTTGGCATGATAGTAGATGATTTTAAATTTTTGTTTATTAGACTACTAATTTCTTTATATTACACTGTAAATAAGCACTAAGTAATTGAATGTACCATATGATATAGGAAATATAGGGAAACGAGCATGCTAGTATGTATGATAAATTTTTTAATTTGTGATTATTTAGTTGATTGAATTTGTGAATATTGAGATGCCTAAGGATGGCCTAAGGAATTGTTTGGTATACACTCAGATCCAAAAGCTAACTCTATTTATTCATCCTTAATAGCTATATTTGAGCTAGAAAACACTTCTTGATGAGCCTTCATACAAAATCTGAGCCAAAAACATCAAATTATGTTTACCCTTTTTCTTTGGTCCTAAACTGTACAACTATAGACATCTAGCCATACTTATTGAGGGTTAAGTAGATATATTACAGTGGAATTTTGTCAAAACAAAGTGAAATAGAGATGATCAATATGATAAAGTAATTATAGGTTAGCCAATATGTGCAGCAAAAGAAAAATTCAAAAAGAAAATAAAAAATGAGTAGAAAAGGTTCGTGAAAGTAAAAGCATTTATGAATGGGAAATGTATAGAAAAAAAGAAAGAAAAGTAACAAAGTCAACAAAAATAGAAAGACTCGTTCATTAGTGCACATAAACTCGTGAGCTAGCCATAGTTGATGTATTAGGTTATGATTTCCTATGGAGAAATAAGGATGGTGAGAGAAGGAAAAATAAGGCGGTGAGTGGGTAAGGGTTGCTAAGGGTTAAAAATAGGGAAAAATACGATGTGTCAAACTATTTTCATGCTTGAAACTATTTGATGCTTACTATTCTTAAATTCCATACCTCTCTTAAGCCTCAAAAAATTACAAGCCGAAAAGCCCTACGTGATCTAGGTAGACTTATTTACGGATTGACATCATACTAAATAATTGCATTTACAACAGTTTGTATTTTGCTAGGATAATCAAATTACCTGTATAACTTATAGATGGATCCCTACATTTGAAACCCTTAATGCTTGTATGCTTTGTAAACACTGAACTTAAGTGTTTGATATTAAAAGTTGTAAGTCGTACTATATATCATGCCAAAATTATGTGTGAATAAGAAATGCTTAGTTATGTGCTCCAAAGCTAACATTTGTACCATACTTGCTTAATAGTCGACTTTTCATTTGGTGTTTTTGTTTGCCTCGCTTGAGGACAAGCAATGACTTAACTGCAGGGGAGTTTGATCTTTCATAATTCAGTGTAGTAGATTAAACTAGCTTTCGCATTTGAGGAGCTTAAATACAAGCACTTTAGTTAGATTTTAGTTCAGTTTTCATTACTTTATTTAAATTCAATAAATTGTGTAATTTGAGTCTTTTATTGACCTTAGGGGTTAAATGAGGCCTGAGGATGAGTTAATATGCTTTGTGAGTGTGCAGGAAACTATTAGAAGGTGTGCTAACTCGATATGGTCATTGTGTTGCAACACAGAGAGATGGATGTCGCAACATAGGGAGCAAAAGAGAAGAACTTCAAGACTACCTTCGACATCGCGACACTGTCTAAGGATGTCTTGAGACACCCCTGAAGGTACCCTAAAGATAAGCATACTACCTTTAATGTCACGATACAAGATCTGGCTGTGTCATGACATCGACTCTGTACAGGAAATAATTATGAGCCAGAGGCATTTTGGTCTACACAATTAAACATTAAGGACGAGAACAAAAACTGACCTAGGGTTAAGGACGCGACCACTCTAATTTTATAAATAGGCTCATTATGGAGCACTCTAACACATGTTACGGACAAATTTTCATATTGTAAAATTTTTTTCATAGTTTTAGTCTTTAGTTTTCTCTTTTCTTAGGCTTTAGGATTATTTCTAGTTTTCTTTAGGAGATCCAATCTGTGGAACTCAATCAAACTCTATGTGGATTTGACATTATCTTTAATATATTTAGGCTTCTCCTAAACCTTATTCTTTTAATCCATTATTCATGTCTAATTTCTATATCAAAGTTTATCATGTTTATAAGATCCATGAGGAACTAATCCTTTTATGGGGGACTAGCGAGTGGAGGTATGATTAATTAACTGCTTTGTAGAGTTTTCTTAATGAATTAGCTTTTTGGGAGAGAAAGAACATAAACCCTAGGCTTGACGACCCTATGAAGTCATTTAGGTGGGAATTAACCCAAAATTTGTATGGCCTATCTGTGAACACCTTAGCCCCAAACTGGTCTGGACTTTGAAGTCGAGAGATAAATTTTTCTTGTTGACTCATTATTTTAGAGGAAGATCAAAAGATTCTACTAGGGTAACGAGTAGTTGATTGAACAAGAAGACTAAAGCAACAATTGGTTATGATTATAGAAGCAAGCTAATAACCCACGCTCAGATTTGATATTGTTTACTTATTAATTTCCCAACGCTTCGTTGTTTAAGTAATTGTCTTTATTATTATAAAACCCCTAAAATTTTTATTTATGTTTATTCGTAACATAATTTATTTAAAGCACTAATTAGATATATTTGTATTTAGATTAGGATTAATTTAGTGCTCGACTCCTTTGGTACGATCCTCGAAATACTCACCTACTTCGTTGTAACTATATTAAGCCTGAGCCATATACTTTCGAACACCTTCTTTTGAACATCAAACTTCTCGTGTTGCAACACCGTGACCAGTACTAAATTTCTACACCCTTTGATGGTCTCTTACACACTCACTAAGTACATTAGCTCATATTTAGGCCTCATTCATCCCCTAAAGTCAATAAAAGACTCCAAATACACTTTTTATTGGATTTAGACTAAACTATAATAGCTTAGCTAAAACATAATGAAAATGCTTATATTCAAGCTCCTCAAGTACGAAAACATAATGAAAATTTCGGTGCCAAAATTTGATGTCGTTGCAAGCACCAAAAATAACCTACCCCTAAGAAATAACGAAAAGAATAGTACTTCTCAAGGACTGGATCACTACAGCTTCTTGTTTCTCGAAATCCTTAGCATAGTCGTGCCCAAGAAAAACATCTGATATAGGAAAAAAATGTAATTAAAAATATGGACAAGTTGAAATTGAATAAATTGAAATTGCAATTGTAAAAAGAAATAGAGTTAAGGGAAGGGGTTTTTCGATTTGATGGATTCTAGCCTTTGGTTATCTCAATCCTCCTTGGATTCAATCATAGGCTTTTAGGTGATCCTTTTCATGACCGAATAAACCAATTATAGTGGAAGAGGATGCCTACGACCACCAGCTTCACCTAGGTTTTAGCCTTACGATTTAGAGGAATTTGACTCTAGCCAACCGTCATTTTTGTGGGACCGACTTACACTAGATCATCATTTCTCAATGGCGAATGCCATGCCATTTCATTTCTTGGGCTTGATAACCACTGAAGTAGTAAGTTAGTAAACTGACTATGCAACCTTCCCAAAACATACAAAGCAGTCTCCTTTGCACAAGACGAAAAGATTACTTTTGGAAGGACATGGATGGAAGCGTCAATCCCGTAACGTAGAGAAATGATGAATATTCACTGAAAATGGTTAAGTGTGGGTTCTAAGCCTCATGAATTTTTTTGAGGAGTCTTGATAACCTTTGGCTAGATAAGTTTAGTGGCTCATACTTTTCAGGGAAAAAATACAAGTTTAATGAAATGAAATTTTATTGGACAATAAAAGGAACAAAAAGGCTAAGATTCTTAGCGGAAAGGAGTTTTTTTGCAGAAATGATGAGTGAATATTCATGTCACTCTATCACTTATTTATAGTACATTAAAAACCTAGTTTGTTCCTATTTAAACTCTAGAAGATAATAAAAGATATAATTTGAAATTAAATCTAAACAATATCATAATAATCCTAACAATAATCCTAAAAATAAAATTCAAATTTAAATAAAATCTTATGTTCATAAATCTCTTCTTTTAATATTTTGTCCTAAGTCTTTCACACTTAGCATTTTTGGCACCACTTCTTCCCTATTTTGCTTGCTGACCCGTTATTTCCTTTTTTTCATCAATTTAGTCCCTATAAGATAAAAAAACCATAAACAACCTAAATTAGTAGGATCGTACTCAAAATATATATGTAATTAACACATAAAAGTATGTCATTTTAGAGTATTATCATATTTCCTCTACTTAGCCCATGCTTGCCCGCAAGTATGGTTCCTATACCCTATGTAATTTATATTTTACCATAAAATAAGTATCACTCCAAAGTTTTATAAAAATTAGGCATAATGCATATGAAATTAAAGAGAACCTTTAGCTTGCTTTAAGTAAAACCGAAAAAGTACTCCAATTTAAACACACAAAAATTAAATCAACTTGGATTATTTCATGAAAGTTAGGTACTTTATTAAACTTACCAAGACACCCTATTTGTACCATCCTTAGTCCCCAAATGTAATTATCTTTTTCCTTTGTTTTATTTATTTATTTTTTAATGCTTATGAATGTTTTGATCCTTTTGACGTAAAGTGGAATGACAATGAAGCATCCCACCCCGGTTACTCAGCCCTACACACTCTTAATTTTTTCCCCGGTTAGCGAAGTTTTACCTAACATGTCACACAACCTTTTTACGCAAAGTAGGATGACAACCCAAGCACCCTACCCATGTTACTCAGTCAGTCGCATTTTAATCTATGCTCATAACTAAGAAATCATCATATTTCTTTTTATTTTATTCTTTTAATGAAACAGAACTTTAATTTCGGAGGATTAGGAAAAATAATCAAGTGTCAAAAATAAGTTTTGGCAAGTACCTATCCGTCATGAAAATAAATTTAGCAGACATTTGTATTAAATGTCCTATTTGCATTTAGACTTAATCGATTTTACTATAAGCAAGATAGGATTAACTTCATTAATCATATTATTTTAGCCTAACAAAAATAAAACAATGGAGATAAAATCAATATAGCAAAATCATAACTAACTCAGTAAACAAGAATCATGCTCGCAGGTCAAACAGCGGGTAATTCCTTGTGAAAATCTTGGGCATGAAAAGGACAGGATATACTAAAAGAATAAATTTGGGCAAAAACAAGCACAAGGCCGCAGCAACAATAAACACAACAGTAAAAAGGCAGGTAAATAATAAAAATAAAGAGGAATTTTTGAACTAGAGGTGTACACTTAGTAAATGCTGAGGGTAAAGAAATAATGATGTCGAGTACCCAGTCAAAACTGGCAAACAAAATTATTTATGTAGTGTCTGCCAGGAAGATGATTGTTTAGGGCACGGATGTTTATCTGGTGTATATCATGGATATGCTTAAATCCAGGAGTGAGATTAGTTAAGTGCCTGTGGTAAGAGAGTTTTTAGATTCTTTTCCTGAGAGAGATAAAGCTCTCGATTAAATTGAAGCCTAGGACAACCCTATATCATGTACGCCCTACAGAATGGTGTTGTTAGAGCTTAAATAATTAAAGGAACAAGTACAAAATCTATAGAGTAAGGGTTTTATTAGGCCTAGTGTGTCACCTTGAGGTGCACCAATTTTGTTTGTAAAGAAGAATAATAGATTTATGCACCTATGTATAGACTACCTCCAACTGAATAAGGTTACGATAAAGAACAAGTACCCTCTGCCAAGGATTGAAGACTTATTTGATCAATTAAGTGGGGCTACAGTTTTCTCAAAGATTGATCTAAGGTTAGGATATTATCAGATAAAGATTAAAGGTGATGATGTGCCTAAGACAGCCTTTCAATCAAGGTATGGCCACGATGAATTTTTGGTAATGCCTTTTGAATTGACCAATGCACCAGCTGACTTCATGGGCTTAATGAACCAGGTGTTTTAGCCTTATTTAGATCAATTTGTACTAGTTTTTATCAATGATATACTGGTCTATTCTAAGAATGAGATCAATCATGAACCATTTGTGAATTGTATTGAGAACCTTGCGCGATAATCAGCTATATGCGAAGTTTAGTAAATGTGATTTTCAGCTGAAAGAAGTGCATTTTTGGGGAATTTCATCTCAACTGATGGTATCATGGTGGACCCTATTAAGGTTAAGGAAATTCTTGAGTGGAACTCATCGAAAAATGTTTCTAAAGTCCACAACTTTCTAGGTTTAGCTGGGTACTACAAGAGGTTTGTGAAGGGTTTTCTGATGATAACATCATCCTTCACTCAATTGTTGAAAAAGAGAATATTTTGTATGGAGTGACAATTGTCAACAGAGTTTTGAAAAATTAAAGGCAATTCTGATCGAAGCTCTAGTGTTAGCAAAACCAAAACCTAGGTTTGAATACACAGATTATATATATGCGTCTTTGAACAGGTTAAGATGTGTCCTTATACAGAAAGGAAAGGTCATAGCTTATGCGTCATGTTAGTTAAGACTTATTGAAAGAAATTATCCTTCACATAATCTAGAATTGGTAGTAGTGGTTCTAGCACTGAAATTATGGAGACATTTTTTGTATGGAGAGAAATATCTTATTTTTTTTATCAGAAAAGTCTGAAGTACTTAATGACTCAAAAGGAATTGAATCTGCGCCAAAGAAGATGGTTAGAGCTGTCAAGGGATTATGACTTGATTATTTAGTATCATCCAGGAAAAGCAAATGTAGTGGTAGATGCATTGGGTAGGAAAACTGTGGCAACCTTGCTGTCTCTTCAAGCTAAGGTGACCATGTCTAATAATGGAGCCTTGATGGAAAAATTAGTTGTAAAACTAACCTATCTTTCACAGATATTGGAGGAGCAGATGAAAGATTTTCAGTGTAATTGTTTCAAGCAAAGAATGATGTCTAGCAAACTAACAAACTTCATGTAACACCCCCTACCCGTGTCCAACGCCGAGATAGGATACGAGGCATTACCGGACTTAAACGCAAACGATCATGCAATTCAAGCCATAAAATTTTGTTCCAAATTAAATCCAATCGAATATATTCATAGTGTCCCTATTACGGGTCTACAAGGACCATAACATGCATTTAAAGTGATCTGGGACAAAACCGAAAACTTTGGAAAGTTCTAGGAAAACTTAGAAATTTTTCTCATAAAACAAGGTCACATGCCCATGTAGACACAAGGGCACGTCCGTATGTCATAAACATGCCCGTGTCCTCAGGCCCTGTTACTCTCTGTTTATGATGTCAGCACACAATTTGATCTGTAGCCAGGCCACACGCCTGTGTCACCAAGCCGTGTCACTCACACGAATGAGACACACACCCGTGTGGCCAACACTTAGGCTATTTTCCAAGCCTTCATGTTACGTACAATCCCTTACATCTATATAAATGTCATAATCATAATTCATAGCAACATTTTAATGATTAAAACACTCTTTATTAAGACACAACATGACATTTTCGACGCATCATACATGTTTTACATATCCTCACATTATACCAATTCTAGGCATACCAAATCTCATTTATTTGGCCAAGTCAAATAATTTACCACTTATTCTCTTATACCATGATTATCAACTTATCCATCAGCATTCACGTTCAAGGCATTATTATCTTACTTGCCCCATTATACATTAACCATGTTCATGACCACTTTGAATGGTCATGAAGCATTCATCACACATGCATGTCACAACACCATTCATGCATGGCCAACCATCATGCTCACATCACTTCATCACAAACATTATAACATAACATGGATAGAAAGATTTACAAACCAGACTCAATATGAGCCATACCCTATGGCCATATACAAATAAATCAAAATAATCCAATACATTTGGCCAAATCATAGAACACATATCATAAAAACTAATTCCTATACATGCCACTCATTTGAAACTTCTCAACCTATGTATCAATATCCCAAGGTCATAGCTTGGTAGTGTGATGTTGCCTCCGACGTTCTCCACCCCTGAGCTGACCTGAAAACACTAAAAGAAATGGAAAGGAGGGAGTAAGCTTTACGCTTAGTAAGCTCACATGAAAATAATAAGCAAGGAATTAATATGCTATTCCAATTTCTCTCTATTTATTAAAATCTAGTCAAGCTATTTTGTTGAGTCACAGTCACTAAATCATTTGTATCTGGAGCTACGGAACTCCAAATTAAGATCCATTAATTTTAACCAGGAACTAGACTCACATATATTTTTATCATAAAATTTTCAGAATTTTTGGTCTAGCCAATAAGTACAGTTTATTCTTTAAAGTCTCCCCTATTTCGCTGTCTCACAGTTCCGACCTCTCTTCACTAAAACTTATTATCTCTTAGTACGGGATTCGGATAATGTTTCTGTTTGATTCTATTGAAATTAGACTCATTAAGGACTTGGTCATATGAATTCTAACCCATAATTATTTTTGTACAATTTATAGTGATTTTCCCAAGACAGAACAGAGGATTCCAAACTCATTCTGACTTTGTCTCACAAATATCTCATAATATTAAATTATTTTGGTTATACAATTTCTTTTATGTGAAACTACACTCAATGAGCTTTCATTTCATATTAATTCAGCATTTAATTCGACTTCTATAATTTTTAGTGGATTTTCAAAGTCGGACTATTGCTGCTGTCCAAACAGTTTTAGAGCAACAAAATGATGTTCATCATAAGATTGCCATAAAAATATTATTCTTATATGTATCATTCATCTAGTTGCATTCTTACCACAAGTCATTTCATTTCATGTGTCAAACACATGTTCATGGGTTTCAAGTACGTACCTATGCTATCTCTTAGCACAACCACTCATCTAAACATGATAATCATATGCATCATACTAGTATCATCTAAGCATAGATGAGTTTATCATTTCAAGTATTTCCATTTCTATTTTTCATGTTAATCCCGTTGAATTTCTCGAGGATCTCGATGGATAGCCTATTTACTGTCAATTCATACAAGTGATCATCTCAATATGCACTCTCGCGAACCTTACATCTTATGGCAAGATTACCAGTCCAGGTTAAAGCCGCCGTAGAATAAATTCATAGAGCAATGTCGGGATTACCAGTCCAGGCTAAATCCATTTCAACGACAATTGCTCTCATAAGCTACGATCTGAATTGTCAGTCCAGGCTAAATTCTATCCTCAATAGGATTACCCGTCCGAGCTAAATCCATAATGCACACATATTCTTCGGAAGGCTCGATTATTCAAGGAACACCCGTCCAGGCTAGATCCTTTCTATACTGAGATCTATGGATTACCCGTTCGGGCTAAATCCTTTACTGCAACACATGCAGGATCTCATATCATGTAAAAAATGATATATCCATCGGATATCCCTTTTTATTGAACCGGTACTTTTTATTAGCTTTTTATTAGTACAACCTTTCTCATGTATTATTTCACAATGTCTATTAACATTATAATTCATGCATGAATACACATTTTAATGTTTATTTGAGCATTAATCCATACAATAAAAATAAAAAATCACCAAGTTTTCATACAAACTTATTCATTTCATTTAAAATGTCAATTTCCATCAAATTTCCATTAACATCAAATTCAATACAATCATAGCAAGATATATTTCATATATAACAATAATAACATGAATAATATGCTCGTTAAATCACGTGAACTTACCTTGAATACGAAAATGGAAAAATTACCATTTTAGTCCAAAACTTGTATTTTCCCAATTTAAGCCTGAATCTCGATTTCCTTTATCTATCATTTCAAATATAGCCTATTTAGGACTCACATTATTCAAATTGACCCAAAAATATTTTTGGAAAATTTACAATTTTACCCCTAAACTTTCACATATTTGTAATTTAGTCCCTAAGCTCGTAAAATGAAATGTGTTCAATTTCTTGATTACCCAAGCCTAGCTGAACCATATTCAAGCTTATGGCAGCCCACGCTTTTCATTAAAATAGATTTTTAGTTACCTATTTTACACCTTTTTCAATTTAGTCCTTTTTAGGCTTTTTCATGAAAAATCACTTAGTAAAAGGGATTAAATACACTTCAATCTTTCATATTCTACCATTAAACATCAAATACTAGCATGTCATGCATGGGTAAATTTTTAAACATAAACCCTAGCTCAAAATAATGGTAGAAATGAGTAGAGCATGTTACCGGGATTTCAAAACTGCATAGAACGTTAAAATCGGGGCTCAGGATCACTTACTATTGAGCTTGGAAGCTTGGAACCCTAGCCATGGCTCCCCTCTTGATTCACACGACCATGGGAGAAGATGGACACATTTGGCTTTTACTTTTTGTCTTTTAATTCATTTTACCCCTAAATGACCAAAATGCCCTTTTTACCATTCATTCAAATTTTACCCTTCCAAGCCCATTTTTGTTCAATTTTTTAGAACTTGGTCAAATTTCTCTTTAAGGACCTCTAATTAATAATCTAATTCAATTTCATGCAAATTTCTTCTAGAACACAAGTTTTACAAATTATTCGATTTAGTCCTTAAAGTCTAATTAAGCACTTTTCACATAAAATTTCCTCATGAAATTTTCACACAAGCATAGAGACATATCATAGACCTTATAATAGTCATAAAATAACTATTACCATCTTAGATTTGTGGTCTCAAAACCACTATTTTGACTAGGCCCTAATTCAGGATGTTACATTTCTTCCCCTTTAAGGATTTTCGTCCCCGAAAATCTTACCAAGAAAGTGGTTTTGGGTTTTCACTTAGGTTTCTCAATCTCATAATCATCGTCAAAGAACTTTTACTCTGGCTAAGCTTTTAATACTTATCTCTTTATTTTCTCATACTCTAATCATGAGTGATTCATAGCTATGTCACACATTTGTTGAATTTCAAACTCTATCAAAGAGTTCATATAAATAAAAAGGTTTGTATCGGTAGAGAATAGACTGAGAAAGGAGTTGCTAAAATAAGCTCACCAAGAACCTTTTTCACTTCACCCTGAAAGCACCAAAATGTATAGAGATTTGAAGGACTATTATTGGTGGCCTAGCATGAAAAGGGAAATTGTTGAGTATGTCTCAACTTGTTTAACTTGTCAAAGAGTTAGGCTGAACATCAAGTTCTTTCAAGTAAATTTTATCCTTTGGAAATCTTGGAATGTAAATAGGATATGATTACCATTTATTTTGTTTCACGGTTTCCCCTTAGTCCACCCAAGAAGAATTCAATAAGGGTGGTAGTAGATCGACATACCAAGACAACCCATTTTCTTCTTGTGAATACTACATATTTTTTAAGAAAATTAGATTAACTTTATATTATTAAAATAGTACGCTTGCACAGAAATCATTGGGAACTAAGCTACAATTTAGCAGTGCATTTCACCCTCAGACTGATGGTAAATTAGTAAGGGTTATTCAGGTTTTAGAAGATGTAACACCCCTTACCCGAGTTCAACGCCGGAACAGGATACGAGGTGTTACCGTACTTAAACACATGCTTACAAACATTTTCGTGCCATAAATTTTGTCCAAATTAAATTTTTTTAAAATTGAACATAAAGTCCCTAATACGAGCCCATGAGGCCCAAAACACGCTTCGAGGTTCATTGGGCCGTATGAGATTATCCAGCGTATCAGGCCAGTTGATTATCGTTTGTTGTTGCCACCTGAGTTAGAAAAGATTCACAATGTATTTCACATATTGGTGCCTCGACAATACAGATCCAATCCTTTGCGTGTAATTTCTTCGTCTGAGATTGAGATTCAACCCGATATGACTTATGAAGAAGAATCGATCCGTATCTTAACTCACAAGGTTAAAGAATTGCAAAATAAGAAAATTTCGTTAGTAAAAGTGATATGGCACTGACACGGTATTTAAGAGACTACGTGGGAGCCCAAAGATCTGTGAGACAACAATATCCGAATTTGTTCAATGGTAATATTTTCAGCGACGAAAATCCCTAAGGGGGAGAATTGTAACAGTCCGGTTTAGACCCTAGTCGGAATAGTGGTTTCAGGACCACATATCTGAGTTAAAAAAATATTTAAATATTATTTTCTGTGTTTATAATAAATGAATAAGCATGTGTGAAAGTTTCATATGAAAATTTTATCATTTGTGTGCTTAATTTGTAACAATGACCTAATCACATAAAATGTAAAAGTTGCATTCTATTTGTTAAAGTACTTAATTGCTATGTTTCTTTAATTGTGGGGTCCTTATGATGCAATAAGACCATTGAATTAATGGATGGACACATATGTCTATAGTTAGTGGAATGTTGATATTAATTCATTAAGGGTAATAATGTCATTTTGTAATTTAAGTTAAATTAAATAAAAACAAAGGTTAAAATTCATTTAATTCATCCATCTTCCATCGAAAATAGAAAGAAAAGATAGGGTTTAAGTGTTTGAAGCATTCAGCCATGGTCCAAGCTTGATACAAGGTTCGTTTTTGTTCAGTTTTTGATAATTTCTACATTTTTGTGATCATTACTTTGTGTTTTACTAAGCCCATGTCTTAATTTTTTATTTTGTTGATGATTTTGAGTAGATCCCTTGATTAAATTATGAGTTTTGTGAAGTTATTTGATAGAAAATGAAATATGCATGTTGGGTTAACATGTTTTGTCTTTGAATTTTTGATGAATTTGAGTAATTTGGGCTATATTGTAAAAATGATATTTTGAAAGACTAAAATATAAAATAAATGAAATATATGGACTTATATGAATACTATGAAAATTCAGCAAAGCATATGTGTAAGGAAATTTTATGTATTTTGTGATTTTGTAAATTAGGGACTAAAGTGTCAAAATGTAAAAATGTGAGGGCTAATTTGTAAAATGCTGTAAATATGTGTTTTGGGATTGAATTGAATGATTTGGTGAATAAAATGTTTAAATTTGAATGTGTTTAGATCAAGAACTAAAGAAAACGGAATTAGATCGGGGAAAGTCGAAAGTCGTAGAGTAGCCGATTCCGTCTATTCGAATCCATACGAGGTAAGTCGTATACAAATAAATGAGTTTGAAATGATTTATTTGTGCTTATATGCTATTGAATAATGATGAACAGCTTAATGCATTGAACATGAGATATTCAAGAGTGTATCGACAAAGTTCCAATGTTCGAAAGCCCAGTACGAACCATAAGAATAGTTAGGATACATATGTCATGACATAGGATTCGATATGTGTTTTCGTGTAAGACCACGTTTGGGAAGTTTGCATTGACTTATGATTTACATGTAAGACCACGTCTAGGACGTTGGAATCGTATTTGATTTCGTGTAAGACCACGTCTGGGATGTTGGCATTGTACGAGCTTTCCGAGCTATCCATGTATCCTTATGATTCCGAACAGTTCAACAGCATTTCGAGAAATGAATGATTATATGAGATGTGTATTCAATTCAGGTACATTCGAAATGTATACTATGTTTGAGAATAAAAGGTAAGTATATGTACAAGTGATGATATGTGTTATAAGTAAGAGAAACTATGCTATATGTGTAAATGAATTGGAATATGTGAAATGTATATGAACTATGTGGTTTGAGATAGTAATTGGCCATGGAATATATATAATTTGATAATGCTTTCATGTTTTGAATGATAAGTTTATTTGTATATGGCTTAGTAAGCTTTTGAAAGTTTACTCTGTGTATTTTTCAACTGTTTTATAGATATCAAAGCTACTGATAGCTTTTGAAAATGTATATATTGAAGTATCGCATGTATAGGCTAGAAGTGTGTGATTATGTTTGGTAATGTATATATTTAGCCATGTGATTTGGCTTGGTTTTGGTTGAGTATATGAATGTGTTTTTGGTATGATTTGGAATGGTGAATAAGCATGAATTTGGTTGGTAATTATATGACATTGTTGGTGTATGTATTGGTTGTGAAATGGTTGAGCATTAGGTATGCAATTGATGTTTATTTATTGCTTGTAGGGAGGACCCTTAATGGGTGGCAAATTGGCCATGTAAATGGCCTATTTTTGCCCACATGAGCAGGGACACGGGCGTGTGTCTCAGCCGTGTTGCTCAATGGCCATTTCAAAATGAGCCTGAGTAGACCACATGGTCGCACACACGGGCGTGTGCTAGGCCGTGTGGCCAAGTCAATTTCGAGCACAGGCTAGACACACGGGCGTGTAACTGGCCGTGTGACTCAAGTTTGTAGCCTCTCTAATTTTCACACGGCCAGGCACATGAGTGTGTCTTGTGGCCATGTAAACAAGTGAGTATGTATGCCCTGTTTTGACACAGCCTGGACACACGGGCGTGTGACCTGTACAACTTTGAAAAATTGTTTAAGTTTCAAAAATTTTTGTATGAACTTGGTTTAGTCCCGACCCCTTTCTAATGCATGTTTAAGGTCTCGATGACCTATAGAAGAGACATTATGATAATGTTTGACTATGATTGTGGGTAATGTATATGAATTGTTCGTAAAATATTCTGTTTTTTCTGGTAACACCTTTAACCCTAATCCGATGACGGATACAGGTTAAGGTTGTTACAGATGTCATGTCCCATACATGGTCTTACCCTAGATCTCGTCTCAATGCCGATGCCATGTCCCAAACATGGTCTTACACTGGCTCTCATAATGTGGCTGATGCCATGTCCCAGACATGGTCTTAGACTAGCGCACATATCAATGTCGATGCCATGTCACAGACATGGTCTTACACTGGCTCTCATAACATCACCAATGCCATGTTCCAAACATGATCTTACACTGGCTCTCATATCGTGGCCGATGCCATGTCCTAGACATGGTCTTACACTGGCACACATATCACCCAAATGTCATGTCCTGGATATCCACTCTATTCCTAGGTTTAACCGAGAATTTACCGCATTAATTTCATCATACATTTTCATAATCATATTATGCAAAATAAACCATTCAACACATAATAATGATAAAGTTACCTTACGTACAACTTACCTCGGTATACAAAAACTGGACGACTAATTGGCTTTAGTCTACTAGCTTGGCCTTTCCCTAGTCTAGGTTTGGATTTCGTATTTCTTGATCTAAAATGATAAAAATTCACTAATTTAATCATCATATTAATTTAATGCATTTCATAAATCATATTTTGGCAAAATGACCATTTTGCCCCTAGATGTTCACAAAATTATGATTTTACCCCTAGGCTCGTAAATCAAATTTTATCAAATTTTCTCACTAACCAAGCCTAGCCAAATTCTTCTATACTAGAAGCAGCCCAAAATTCCCATCATTTCACACATTTACCACATAATTTATAACTTGTACAAAATGGTCCTTTGTTAGGGTTTTCATGAAAACTACATCAAAAAATTTATTTGTTTAACAACCATGATTCATTTTCTTCCATAAAAATTCAAAAAACAACATGAACACTCTCATGGAAAGACCCTATACTTTCAACCATTTTGCAAAATAGTCCCCTCATTAGCTAGATTATGCTACAAGGGTCCCAAAAGTACAAAAATTATCAAGAAAAGCCATCAAAATCACTTACTTGTAAGGGTAAAGAGTGGATGAAATTTTGAAGCTCCAAAACCCCTAAAATGGATAAAATTTTTGGTGGTGAAAGAAGGGATGAAAAAGATGAAGTCTTTTGTTTTATTTAATCTTATTTTCTAGTCAAAATAGGCTACCAACTTTACCAAATTTGATTTTTTTATTCATCTTTGTCCTTATGGCTGACCACCCCTATTGAAATGGGTCTATTTGCCCTTTAAAGACCCCTGATTATGATTCTCTAGCTATTTAAAACCATTTTCTAGAAAAATGAAACTTTTGCTCTTTATGCGATTTAGTCCTTTTTCGCAATTAAGCATGAAATCGCTAGAATTATTTAACAAAAATTTTCATGTACTCATATAATCATGCTATAACACATAAAATTATATATATAAAAAATAATTTCTCTGACCTCAGGTTAGTGGTTCTGAAACCATTATTTTGACTAGGCCCAAAATCGGGCTATTACAATTCTCTCCCTTAGGGATTTTCATCCCCAAAAATCTTACCGTTAAAAATGTTTGGGTATTGGTCTCTCATAATTTCCTCAGGCTCCCATGTAGCCTCTTCAACCCCATGTCAGTGCCACAGTACTTTCACGAGTGCTATACTTTTATTTCTCAATTGCTTGACCTATCGGGCTAAGATCTTAACCGGCTCTTCACCATAAGTCATGCTTGATCGAATCTCACCTCTGTTGGTGAGAGAACGTGTGAAGGGTCAGAACTGTAACGACGCAACATCGACACATGGAAAACATTGTGGATCCTCTCTAACTTGGATGGCAAGGCTAGTCAATAAGCTACCGGACCAATTTTCTCAGTCACCTCATAAGGTCCAATAAAGTGTGGACTTAATTTTCCTTTCTTACCGAATCTGAGGACTTTCTTCCATGGAGATACTTTCAAAAACACCTTATCACCGACTTGAAACTCAATTTCTTTTTGTTTCAAATCTGCGTATAATTTCTGTCTATCTGATGCGACCTTTAAACAACACAAATCACCTTCACTTTCTCTTCAGTCGCTTTAACCAATTCAACCCCATGAATCTGATTCTCTCTGAGTTCAGTCCAATATAAGGGCGTTCGGCACTTACGCCCATACAAAACCTCATAAGGCGCCATTTTCAAACTCGACTGGTAGCTATTGTTGTAGACAAACTCTACAAGCAGTAAATATTTTTCCCAACTGCCTTGGAATTATAGGATGCAACACTGCAACATGTCTTCAAGAATCTGAATTACTCTCTCCGGCTGGCCGTCTGTTTACGGATGGAAGGCCGTGCTAAAATTCAACTTTGTCTCTTGTATCTTTTTCCAAAACCTCAAAGTAAATCTCAGACCTCTATCTGAAATAATCAACAAAGGTACTCCATGAAGTCTCACAATCTCAAAAATATATAACTCAGCTAGCTTATCTAGTGAGTAGTCGGTATGCACTAGAACAAAATGAGCTAATTTCGTTAGTCAATCAACTATGACCGAAACAACATCTTTCTTTCTGGGTGACAACGGTAATCCTGTCACAAAATCCATGGTAATTCAATCCCATTTCCATTCGGGAACCATCACAGGCTGAAGTAAACCTGAAGTTACTTAGTGCTCAGCTTTCACTTGCTGACAAATTAAACATTTCGACACAAACTCTGATATGTCTCTTTCCATGCCCGGCCACCAATTCAATCTCTTCAAGTCATTATACATCTTAGTACAACCCGGATGGATTGACATACAGCTACTATGTGCCTCGTGAAGAATTTTCTCAATAAGTTGATCATTTTTAGGTACACAGACCCTATCTCAGAACATCAAATAACCGTCGGTACTAATCCAAAAATCTAATTCGTCAACTATCTCACACTGAGTCATCTTGGCTTGCAAATCTTTATCACACTTCTAAGCTTCACAAATCTTGAAGAAACATAGGTCTAGCACTCAACTCTGTTAGAATCGAACCATCCTCGATTACAAACAACTAAGTATTCATAGCTCTCACGGCAAACAATGACTTCCTACTTAATGCATCTGCGACCACGTTCACCTTTCCCGAATGATAGTCAATTACCAACTCGTAATATTTTATCAACTCGATCCATCTCCGTTGGCGAAGCTTCAATTCCTTTTGAGTTATCAAATATTTTAGACTTTTATGGTCGGTGAATATTCGGCATCTCTTGCCATATAGATGGTGCTCCAAATCTTCAGTGCGAACACTATGGCGGCTAACTCTAAGTCGTGAGTCGGATAGTTTTTCTCATGAGCCTTTAGTTGTCTCAAGGCATATGCTATCACCTTGCCTTCTTACATAAGTATGCATCCTAATCCATTCAATGATGCGTCGCTATACACTACGAATTCTTTTCCCGGCTCCGGTTGTACCAAGACCAGTGCTTTAGTCAATAGTGCTTTCAGTTTTTCAAAACTCTGCTACCATTTCTCTGTCCATTCAAACTGGACATCTTTCTGTAGTAACCTCGTCATCGGAGTAGCAATCATGGAGAATCCTCTAACAAATCGTCTGTAGTAACCAGCCAAGCCTAGAAAGCTTCTAATCTCTGACACATTCTTCGACAATTTCCACTCAACAATAGTCGAGATCTTACTCGGGTCAACTCTAATTCTATCGCCCAACACAATGTACCCCAAGAATCCAACCTCTTGGAGATAAAACTCACTTTTACTAACCTTGGCATATAATTGCTTATCTCTTAATGTCTTCAAAACGGTTCTTAAATGCTCCATGTGCTCACTCTCATCGCGAGAATAAATTAACATACCGCCGATAAAAACAACAACGAACTTATCCAAGTACGGCCGAAAAATATGATTCATCAAGTCCATAAACAAGACGGGGGCATTTGTTAAGCCAAAGGACATGACATGGAACTCATAGTTCCCGTATCTCGTTCGGAACGCGGTTTTTGGCACATCTTGCTCCTTAACTTTTAGCCGGTAATAGTCAGATCTCAAGTTTATCTTAGAAAATACCATGGCTCCCTTTAGTTGATCAAACAAATCGTCAATCCTTGGCAAGGGATACTTGTTCTTCATCATCACCTTTTTGAGTTGTCTGTAGTCTATATATAACCTCATCGACCCGTCTTTCTTTTTCACAAAAAGTATCAGAGCACCCCACGGGGAATAGCTCGGTCTCGCAAAACCCATGCCCGTTAATTCTTGTAACTGTAGTTTTAGCTCCTTTAACTCCGACGGACCTATGCTATACGGAGCAATCGAGATAGGTGTTGTACCAGGGACTAACTGGATACCAAACTCAACTTCCCTAGTTGGAGGTAATCCGGGAAATTTTTCTAGAAGCACATCCGGGTACTCACATACCACTGGTATTGACTCAATCCTTACTCCCGACTCTTGGTTATTCAACACAAATACAAGATAGGACTCATACCCTTTTCTCATGTATTTCTCAGTAGTCATAGAAGAAACTAGTATTGGTAAATTGTCCAATTCACCTAATTCAAACCGAATAATATCCCCATTTTCACATCTCAATTTAATAAATTTACTACCACGGTTTACTAACACGTTATGAACAGTCAGCCAATCCATGCCAAGAATTAGGTCAAATTCATCAAACGGTAGTAGTATGAGGTTAGCCGGAAAATAGTGGCCCCTAACCATTAAAGGACAGTTTCTACACACTTTGTCAACTATTACATGTTTGCCTAACGGGTTGGACACTTTTACCACAAATTTAGTAGACTCCACTGGCATATTCGTACTAGGTACCAATTTCATGAAAATGTAAGAGTGGGTAGACCCCGAATCGATCAAAGCAACTATAGATATATCATAGATGGAAAAGGTACCCGTAATCACATCGGAATACGTGGCATCTTCGCGGGCACGAATGGCGTATATCCTTATAGGCGCGAATGGCGTATGTCCATGCAGGTGCTCTACCTTCGGACCTCATAGTAGAATCTCTAGGCGTACCTCTATTGCAAGCCCCACTCCTAGGGTTCTTCTGTGGTCTACCCCTCGAGGGAGCATTACTCACTCTTACATCTTCCTTTTTGTCTTTCTCCTCCATCTCAAGACAGTTTCGAATAAAGTGGTCTAGTGAACCACATTTGAAGCAGCCTTTATCATTACCTCGGCACTCACTAAAGTGTCTTCTACCACACTACGAACTCTCCGGTCTATTCTGTCGAGCACTACCAACACTCGCAATGGAAGTGGTCTGAGCTTTAGACATCGTATGATGCTTATTCTTGTTTCTACTCAAGAATCCTGTCGACGCATTTGTTCGAGCAGGAAACTCCCTCGATTCTTGGATGAGGTCTGAAATGATCTTCCCATATGTCTTTTCTTTAAGTCATGTGACTCAATATCAGCTCTCCTCTTCTCTTGGCCAATTCTTCAGCCTTACATGCTCTCTCAACAAGTACTACAAATTCTCTTAACTCCAAAATACCAACCAACAATCTGATGTCTTCATTCAAACCATCCTCAAACCTCTTGCACATAGTGGCTTCGGTAGATATGCACTCCGTAGCGTATTTTTTAAGTCTCACAAACACACGCTCATACTCTATTACCGTCATTCATCCTTGCTTCAATTCTTGGATTTCCTTCCTCTTTTGGTCTATAAACCTCTGACTAATATACTTCTTTTGGAATTCTTCTTGGAAAAATTCCCATGTAATCAATTCCCTTGGTACAACCGACACAAAGGTGTTCTACCATTGGTAGGCCGAGTCTCGCATAAATGACACAACACACTTCATGCACTCCTCGGGGGTGTAAGACAATTCATCGAATACCCTAATGGTATTTTCCAACCAGAACTCTACTCTCTCTTGGTCATCATCAATTTTAGCCTAAAATTACTCGGCCCCATGCTTACGAATTCTATCTACCGGATGTTTTTCTCTCCTAACCATTTCTACTTCTTGGGAAGCCATATAGGCAGGCTGAGGAATCAGAGGAGGTGGGGGAGGCAGAGTGTTCGGATTTGCACAAATAAACTCCGAGTACCAAGTATCCATCATATGGAGGTAAGCTTCTCTAGCCCATCCGCCCTGACTCAATGTCACGGGCCCACTTTCGACTGGCGCTGTCCCTTCAATGGAGCCGGCATATTACTTTCCACATCATCCACCATAGCTCTGTTAGGATCCATTTACTATATGAAAAAATAATTTAAATTTGTCAGGAGTCGTCACACTATCACAATATATTTATGGCATGTAAAGCTAGACTCGCACTCATGCTAGGTTAGTCCGAAAATCGACTAAATCTGGCTCTGATACCACTAAATGTAACACCCCTTACCCGAGTTCAACGTTGGAACTGGAGACGAGGTGTTACTGTACTTAAACACATGCTTACAAATATTTTCGTGCCATAAATTTCGTCCAAATTAAATTTTTTGAAAATCGAACATAAATTACCAAATACGAGCCCACGAGGCCCAAAATATGCTTTGAAAAAGATTCGGAACTTAACTGAGCACTTTAGAAAACTTAAAAAAATTCAAGGTAAACAGGGCACACGCTCGTGTGGAAAAGTGACATGCTCGTGTGTCATCTTAACATGATCGTGCTGAAGGCCTGTGTATCTCACATGGCCTAGGCATATCTGGACACGCCCGTGTCCCTAACCCATGTGGATTTATTTTTCGGTTCGAACCTACAGGGGTTTTCACACGGCCTGGCACACGCCCGTGTCCCCCACACGGCCATGACACGCCCTTGTCTCAGCCCGTGTACAAAAACCTTGACATTATGTTTTTGACATCATCAACCAATTAAGGGCACACTTCCAAGGCACACGCCCGTGTGTTAGGCTGTGTCCTCCACACGGCTGAGACATACGATCGTGTCTCTACCCATGGTACCTTGAAAAATTAAGGTGCAAGGACACATGACCAGACTACACGCCCATGGGGCAGACCATGCGTCACACACGATCTAGACACATGCCCGTGTATCTGCCCATGTGTACAAAAACAAGGCTTTTTGCCAAGCCTTTTTGCCATCTTTACTTGAACCAACCTACACAACATCAACCAAAACCAATCCAAGCATAACACATATAACCAAAACAACCACAACCATAAGAAATTTGCATCAAATACATTTAATAATAATCAATATTAGCCAACATTAATGACCTATAAAAAATGAATATCACATCCATCATATGAGCCAACTCTTGTGGCTAAACTAACAAGACACTAAACAAAATATACAAGTCCCTATACATGCCAAAATCAAAATATTAAACTAGCTGACCAAAGCTTCAGGTGATAGTGTGATCGATGCCTCCGCCATCCCTTGATCCCCGATAATAGCTTGGTGGCACTATAAGAAGATGGAAAGGAGAGGGAGTAAGCATAAAGCTTAGTAAGTTGCAGATAAATAAGTAACAACATCAACCATGCATATTATAAATCAACACAACATTCTTGAGTGAACATAGGTAAATATCACTACATGCTTATATATATCACAAGTATCAACCAAAGATTTCAATATCGTCCCAAGATCATTTTCATAGCTAGAACTTACTCATTTCATTCTTACCATCAAAGTAACACAACTAGACTCATATCTCATGAGTTTTGAATAAGAACCTGTACCACTCACAACATGATTATATCGTTCCATATCATTGTCATAAGCTTTTAAAATAACCCGTGAAACCATTTGAAATACCAAAGGATATTTGACAAGCTTTACACAAGAGGGTGAATTACTGATGCCATGTTCCAAACATGGTCTTACACTGGCTCACATGTCGATGCCGATGCCATGCCCCAGACATGGTCTTACACTAGCTCTCGTCTCAATGTCGATGCCATGTCCCAGACATGGTCTTACACTGGCTCTCATAATGTGGCCGATGCCATGTCCCAAACATGGTCTTACACTAGCGCACATATCAATGCCGATGCCATGTCGCAGACGTTATGTCCCAAACATGGTCTTACACTAGCTCTCAAAACATCGCCGATGCCATGTTCCAAACATGATCTTACACTGGCTTTCATATTGTGGCCAATACCATGTCCCAAACATGGTCTTACACTGGCAGACATATCACCCCAAATGTCATGTCCTGGATATCCACTCGATTCCTAGGTTCAACCGGGAATTTACCGCATTAATTTCATCATACATTATTCATAATCATATTATGCAAAAAAAATCATTCAATACATAATAACGATAAAGTTACCTTACTTACGTACAACTTACCTCGATATACAAAAAGTGGACGACTAATTGGCTTTAGCCTACTAGCTTGGCCTTTCCCCAGTCTAGGTCCAGATTACGTATTTCTTGATCTAAAATGATAAAAATTCACTAATTTAATCATCATATTAATTTAATGCATTTCATAAATCATATTTTGGCAAAATGATCCTTTTGCCCCTAGATTTTCACAAAATTACAATTTTACCCTTAGGTCGTAAATCGATTTTTATTAATTTTTCTCACTAATCAAGCCTAGCTGAATTCTCTTATACTAGAAGCAGCCCACAATTCCTATCATTTCATACATTTACCACATAATTTATAACTTATGCAAAATGGTCCTTAGTTAGAGTTTTCATGAAAACTACTTCACAAAAGTTGTTTGTTTAACAACCATGATTCCTTTTCTTCCATAAAAATTCAAAAAACAACATGAACACTCTCATGGAAAGACCCTATAATTTCAACCATTTTGCAAAATAGTCCCGTCATTGCCTAGATTATGCTACAATGGTCCCAAAAGTACAAAAATTATCAAGAAAGACCATCAAAATCACTTACTTGTAAGGGTAAAGAGTGGCTAAAATTTTGAAGCTCCAAAACCCCTAAAATGAATGAAATTTTCGGTGGTGAAAGAAGGGATGAAAAAGATGAAGTCTTTTGTTTTATTTAATATTATTTTCTAGTCAAAATAGGCTATCAACTTCACCAAATTTGATTTTTTATTCATCTTTGTCCCTATGGCTGACCGGTTGAAATGGGTCCTTTTACCCTTAATTATGATTCCCTAGCTATTTAACACCATTTTCTAGAAAAATAAAACTTTTGCTCTTATGCGATTTAGTCCTTTTCGCAATTAAGCATGAAATCGCTAGAATTATTTCACCAAAATTTTCATGTACTCATATAATCATGATATAACACATAAAATTATATATAAAAAATAATTTCTTCGACCTCGGGTTAGTGGTTCCTAAACCACTGTAAAATCGAGATGTTATAGAAGATATGTTAAACAGTTGTGTAATTGACTTTGGTATAAACTGGGAAAGGTATGTTCCTTTGGTTGAGTTCACCTGCAATAATAGTTATCACGTCATCTTGAAGATGTCTCTATTCGAAGCATTATATGGTAAAAGGTGTAGAACACCTACTTGTTAGATGAAGCTTAGTGAAAGAAAAATAATGGATCCAGATCCAGAAACTTCTGTGAAAGGGGTTTTCATGAAAATACCTAAGAGGACCATTTTGCAAAGTTTATAAAATAGGTTGCAAACGTGTCAAATAATTGAAATTTTGAGATGCTATAGGCTTAAAGTAGTTTCAGCTAGGCTTGGTTACTGTGAAAATTTGATGAAAAATCGTTTTACGAGCCTAAGGGCAAAATCATAAATTTTTTCAAGTCCAAGGGCAAAAGAGTCATTTTGCCAAAATATGAATTATGAAATGCATTGATTAATATGATGATTAAATTAGTGAAATTTTATCATTTTAGATCAAGAAATATGAAATCCGGACCTAGACCAAGAGAAGGCCAAGCTAGTAGACTAAATCCAACTAGTTGTCCACTTTTTGTATACCAAGGTAAGTTGTACATAAGTAAGGCAACTTTATCGTTATTATGTGTTGAATGATTAACTTTGCGCAATATGGTTGAAAATTCTTATGAATAATTATAATAGCCCTATTTAGGGCCTAGTTAGAATAGTGGTCTCGGGACCACAAATTCGAAGTTGGAAAAATTATTTTATTATTATTTTGGAGTCATAGCATGTTTATGTTAGTACATGAAAATTTTGGTGAGTTAATTTTGACGTTTGTGAGCCCAATTGTGAAAAAGGACTAAATTGCATAAAGTGTAAAAGTCTTAAATTGATAGCTAAAGGCGTTAAATAGCTAGAAAACCTAAATTGGGGGCCTTTAAAGGGCAATTAGACCACTAGAAATAGGGTGGCCAGCCATAGGAGACAAGTGTGGTCAAAAATTTCAATTTTTGATGGGATTAGGTGACCAATTTTGACTAAAATAGAAAATAGAAAAAGGAAATGATATCACCCTATTTCCCATTTCTTCTTAGCTAAAAATATCAACCATTGTTGGGTTTTAAGCTTCAAAATTTTGCAGCAACTTGAAGCACCTACAAGTGATCCTAATGGCTTTTCTAAAATATTTTTGTACTTTCGAGACCCTTGAAGCATGAGTTTTCAAATAAGGGTGCTATCTTGCAAAATGATCAAGAGTTTAGGGTTTTTACATGAAAGAATTTGTGTTGTTTGCTGAGTTTTTATGGAAGAAAATGAGTCTTGGTTGTCTTATAAACAACTTTTGTGAAAGGTGTTAGCATGAAAACACCTAAAGGGACTATTTTACATAAGTTGCAAAATAAGTGATAAATGTGTGAAATAATGGAAATTTTAGGTTGCTATAAGAGAAAAAAGAGTTCAGCTAAGCTTAAGAGACGAATAAATTTGATAAAATTGATTTTCGGGTATAGGGGTAAAATGGTCATTTTGCCAAAGTTTAGGGGCAAATGGTCATTTTACCGAAAATGTGAATTTTCAATTGCCTAATTGTAATTAGTGACTAAACGAGTGTATTTTGCTAATATAGATCAAGAATTGTCAAATCAGAACCAAGACCGGGGGAAAGCCAAGCAAATCGACTAAACCGTATAGTCGCTACATTTTGAAATCCGAGGTAAGTTGTATGTAAATAATATAACTACATTGCTACTATCTGTATTTAAATTATCATTGAATAGATATGGCATGAATTGCTTGGTTTCGAGATTGATAATGTGTAATGATCATTGAGATAGTAAAATTCCCGTTGGGACCTTTGGAAGTAAACCGGATATTCATGCCGTATCACTTGGGTCATTTGTGTGAGCTAGTGTAAGACATGTCCTGGACATGCATCGGCCACATTATGAGAGCCAGTGTAAGACCATGTCTGGGACATGGCATCAGCATTGAGACGAGTGCTAGTGTAAGACATGTCTGGGACATGCATCGGCTACGAGATGTGTCAGTGTAAGACCATGTCTGGGACATGGCATGGCACAGTTATGTGAGAGCTAGTGTAAGACCATGTCTGGGACATGGCATCGGCCTCGAATATGATAGCTAGTGTAAGACCATGTGTGGGACATGGCATCAGCACTTTACCCATGATTGAGGCCTATGGAATATCCAGTAGTGTTCTGAATGGTTCAATGACGAGAGTTATAAATTTAAGCTAATAAGAAAGGTATAACCATATTGTGAGTATTACAGGTACCTAAGTGATACATATGTATAAGATGTGAACTCATTGTATATGCTATGTGATTTGTATGAAGTAAAGAGTAAGTCATGCTTATGCCAACTTTGGTATCATAAGTGGTTGGTAAATTGTAAACTTATTGTTGTATATTTATTTATATGAAACTCACTCAGCTTTATGCTTACTCCCTTTCCTTTCCTTTCCATTTCTTTCAGTGCCGCCTAACTAGCTCAAGGATCACCGGAAGTCAGAGATATCGATCACACTATCAGCCGAAACATTCAGTATAGTTGGATTTATATTTTTGAATATGGCATGTATATGATTAGAACTTATTATTTTGAGTCTTGGAGATTTGGCCAAATGTGTTGGCTTGGAATAGATCCCACACTTAGTATTAAGCCATGAATGATGGCTAATATTTATTTTGATTTTATAAAAGTTGCATCTACATGGTTGAATGAATGTCTATTATGGCTGATTTGATTTTGAAAATTATGCTTGTTTTGGTATTGGCTGGTATTTGCATGAAAATAGGTATGCAATGGTGGCAATGAGGTTTGATAAATAGCCTTATATTGCCCACACGGGTAGACACACGGGCATATGTCTAGGCCGTGTGTGACACACGGTTAGCCTTATGGGTGTATGGTCCGGCCGTGTGACCACTGCACGTAAAAATTTCAAGTCAGTATATATGATAATAAACACATGGGCAGAGACACAGCCATGTGAAGGACACGGCCTAGTACACGAGCGTGTGCCTTGGCCGTGTGACAATTTAGGAATGCTAACGTCAGAAATAGAATACCCAGGTTTTTGTACACGGGTTAAAACATGGGCGTGTCGTGGCCGTGTGAGGGACACGGGACATTAACACAAGCGTGTGTCTAACCGTGTGAAAACCCCTGTAGGTGTGAATTAGAATTTAATCCCACATGGGTGTGGGACACGGGCGTGTTACCCTTCCACGCGGGAGTGTGCCCTATTTTAAGGCAAATTTCTTAAGGTTGGTTTAAGGACCCAGTATGGTTCCGAATAGTTTTTTAACGGTCAATTTGGGGCTAGTAGGCCCATGATAAGAAGTTTAAAGTAGAAATTGAAAAAGTTTTAATTTGGACCAAGTCTCGGTGACTTGAGACTATTTGTATGCATGAGACAAAGTTAGGTAATGCCTTGTACTCCGACCCGACATGGGTTACGGGTATAGGGTGTTACAATAATGCATGATGAAATTAAATGTAGTAAAGTCCCGATTGATCCTAGGAATAGATTGGATATCCATGCCATGACATTTGGGTGATATGTGTGCTAGTGTAAAACCATGTCTGGGACATGGCGTCGGCCATGATATGAGAGCTAGTATAAGACCATGTTTGGAACATAGCATCAGCAATGTTATGAGAGCCAGTGTAAGACCATGTCCGGGATGTGGCATCGGCATTGTTAGGTGCGCTAGTGTAAGACCATGTCTGGGACATGGCAACGGCCACATTATAAGAGCTAGTGTAAGACCATGTCTGAGACATGGCATTGGCATTGAGACGAGAGCTAGTGTAAGACCACATCTGGAACATGGCATCGGTCTCAACATGTGAGCCAGTGTAAGACCATGTTTGGGACATGGCATCGGTAATTCGCCTCTTGTGTAAAGCTTGTCAAATATCCTTTAGTATTCCAAATGGTTTCACGGGTTATTCTAAAGCTTATGATAAAGATATGGAATAATATAATCATGTTGTGAGTGGTACAAGTTCTTATTCAAAACTCATGAGATATGAGTCTAGTTATGTTGCCTTAATGGTAACAATAACATGAGTAAGTTCTATCTATAAAAAAATGATTTTGGGATGATTTTGTAATCTTTGGCTTATACTTGTGATATATAAGTATGTAGTGATATCTACCTTCGTTCACTCAAGAATGTTGTGTTGATTTATAATATGCTATGTGTTTAAAAATGCATGGTTGATGTTGTTACTTATTTACATGCAACTTACTAAGCGCTATGTTTACTCCCTTTCTTTTTCATTTTCATGTAGTTTCGCCAACTTAGCACCAGGAAATCAAGAGACGTCGGAGGCAGCGATCACACTATCACCTGAAGCTTTTGGTATAGTTAGTTTAAATGTTTTGAGTGTGGCATGTATAGGGACCTGATCTTTTGTTCAGTGTCATGTTAGTTTAGCCACAAGTGTTGACTAATATGGATGTGATATTCATTTTGTATAGGTCATTAATGTTGGTTAATATTGATTACTATTAAATGCATTTGATGAAAATTCTAATGGTTGTGGCTGTTTTGGTTATGTGTGTTTATGCTTGGATTGGTTATGTTTGATGTTGTGTAGGTTAGTGCAAGTAAGGGTGGAAAAAAGGCTTGGTATTTAGCCTTGTTTTTGTCCATACAGGCAGACACACGAGCTTGTGTCCAGACCGTGTATGACACACTGCTTGCCCCATAAGCGTGTGGTAAGGCCGTGTGTCCTCTGCACCTAAAGTTGGCAAAATAGAATGCCCAGTAGCAACCACACGGGCGAAGACACGACCGTGTGTCTCAACCGTGTGGAGGACACAGCCTAGTACATAGGTGTGTACCATGGTCATGTGCTCTTAAAGGGTTGCTAATGTCAGAAATAGAATGTCAAGGTTTTTGTACACGGGCTGAGACACAGGCGTGTCATGGCCGTGTGGGGGACACGGGTCATGGACACGGGTGTGTGCCAAGCCGTGTGAAAACCTCTGTAGGTTCGAATTGAAAAATAAGTTCGCATAGGCTAGGGACACGGGCGTGTCCCGATATGTTCAAGTT
Source organism: Gossypium hirsutum (assembly GCF_007990345.1). Taxonomy (NCBI): domain Eukaryota; kingdom Viridiplantae; phylum Streptophyta; class Magnoliopsida; order Malvales; family Malvaceae; genus Gossypium; species Gossypium hirsutum. Next base: position 65,079,137 of record NC_053426.1, read on the forward strand.
GTGTAAATCACACGGGCCTTCAAAGAGGACACAAGGGCGTGTCGCCCTTTCACACAGGCGTGTGCCCCTATTTGCTTTGAAAGTCTACAAAATTTTCTAAAGTGTTTAGTTTATCCTCGAACGATTTCCAAATCGTGTTTTAGACCTCGTAGGTCTATATTAGGGTTGTTAAGAGGAAGTTTGAAAGTTTTAAAAATTGAGCAAGATTTTATGACCCAAAAATGTTTATATGTATGTGTTTAAGTTCGGTAACACCTTGTATCCTATTCCAATGTCGTACTCGGGTAAGAGGTGTTACACTTATGAAGTTTTAGAGAGAGTTGAACTAGTGGTGTACAGGTTGGCCTTACCTCTTGAGTTATCGAAGATCCACAATGTGTTTCATGTATCAATGTTGAGAAGGTATAAATCCAATCTTGATCATGTTGTACAAATTGAGGAATTAGAGGTTGAACTAAACCTGTCATGTGAAGAAAAACCTATTTGTATTCTTTCCAGGAAAGTAAAGTAGCTGGGTAATAAAAAAATTCCCTTGGTTAAAGTGTTATGGAGGAATCATAGTACTAAAGAAGTTACTTGGGAAAGAGAAAGCCTAATGAAAGATTAGTATCCTCAGTTATTTCCAGGTATGAATTTTAGGAACGAATTTCCTAAGTTGGGGATAGTTGTGACTTCCAGCCTGACAAAGTCCTAGTATCCAGTTATTGTTGTTGATGTATGGTATTTAGAGTAAATTCTTAGTGGGTAAGGTGTTAGATTGGCTAAGTACATAAATTCCATGAATACGCCTTTGGGTAAAGTTTGAGTTTGGCGAGCTTGCTGGTTTGGTGATCTCTTTTATAGAGTACTCGCCACCCCAGTTGTTAGAGGATTATGTTAAGTCCTTAGTTTGAAAGAACTATTTATTATTTCATTATTATATTATTATTTTTGTTGAACAATTTAGTTAGACAAATGAAAATTAGTTAGAAGAGAACTAAGTTACTGTAGTCGATAAGACTCACATTTATGATGAGAGAGAAAATGCTTAGTCACAGGAATCGAGGGGGTTTAGTGGGATAATCCGACTTATCCACTAAACCTACCTTCCATGTTTATATGTATAAAGTTAGTATTGGCTTCTTGAGCAAGTTTTACGTTTTCTATTGCATTTATATTTTCTTCTCAAATTTTCTCTACACCTTTTCTCTTGGAAAACCTAAGACTTGAGGCTTGCTTGAAGATTTGGGTTCGTTGTACTCAGCCAACTCCCTCATTGTTTTAACATTTAGTAAACATCGATGAACTTTAGGCTATATTCATGGTTATTTATGTGACCTTGAAGTTGCCTGCTTTTGGGTCAGTTTAGAGTGTAAGGAAGAAAACTTCCCGATTTTGAGTTTTTTTCTAATGTTTTCTACAAGCTTGTTTAGTTTTTTGGTATAGTGATCTAATAAGTTTAACTATCTATATTATGGTTTAAGACACTTCTGAAGGCTCTTGAGATAAGGGCAAATGTCTTGTTGTTTAAACTTGCTGCATTTTCTGGTGAGTTCCTTCTTACTTCCATATGTGTGTGTAATGCCTTTGTTTATAATTTTGTTCATGGTAACTATCCACATTCTATAAAGATGATATGTTTGCACATGAGTGATGGACGTTCATTGTTATTACTTTGAGTTGGTTTGTCTGTGTAAATGGAGTAAGGACCCCTTTTTCGTGTCTAAGCCAATACCATTTTCTTTTGCAATAAGCAATATGGATTAAATAAGGAAAATGAATTCATGACGTTACTTTCAATGAAATAATATCATACACAATAAATATGGACTATTAGCAGCTCAACATCAGAATCAAGATCCAATCTAAAGTTCTTAATCTAAGAGATTGCATTGAGGAATTTCGATCCAAATAAATTACTAATATTTGAATTCGCTAGCATTTTTTTATTTGAATTCGCTAGCATTTAATATTCATTAACGGGGTATATATTCATCAAGTAGTCAACATAACCCAAATATAAAATTTAATAAATTGCCAACACCTAAATATAGAATTTACCTCCTACAAATTTGGTGGGTAGGAAGTGGGCACTCCTCGATGCCAAATTTCCAAAATTTTTTTAACACTTTATAGTACATTTAACTTAATCATTCGTTGAATGTGTTCATTTATCGTGCAAGAATGGTACTTATAGGCACTTATGCATCGTTGAATACTGATTTTTCTTCTCTCTCTCTCTCTTTTTTTTCCCTTGATTATCTTTAATCCAATTTTCCTTAATTACCATTAATTAGTTTGAGTCCAATTTTTCGTTAATAATCATTATTCCAATTTCTCCATAATTGTTTTTAACAATATTAGAGTGAACATAAACATCAAAATTTTATTGCCGTGTATAACATTATTATGGAACATTTATATATTTGACTACAATAAAATGAATCAAGAAATTTTTAAGAAATATGATAATAAATATGAATTTTATAAAGTAATTTAAATGGTAAATTGATAATTATAGAATTTTTACTTTGTTTTGCTTATCATTATAAGTAAATAATTAAAACATTGGCTTAATATAACATTTAGTACCTGAACTTGACACTTTTTCTCAATTTGGTACTTAAAATTTTTTTGGCACAATTTGGTATTGGAACTTGGCACTTTTTCCTAATTTGGTACTTAAACTTTTTTTTGGGCCAATTTGGTACCTAAACTTAGCATTTTTTTCTAATTTAGTACTTAAGCTTTTTTCAGGTTCAATTTGGTACTTAAATTTATTAAATGTAATACAAATTACGTAAAATAGTAACGGTGTTAAATTTTTTTATGCTACAAAAATATTGTCAATATTAGAAGAAATTCATGTTAAAAAAAAGGTATTGGGCTATGCTCAATGAATTAATATTAAATAAGAAAAATAATTTTAAAATCCCAAATTAAAAGAAATACATTATTTTCAATTAGTAAAACAATTAATTAAATAAATAAAACTAAAAGTAATTGAACATATAAAATACAAAAAATATCATATCATCTGTTACATGTCGGTCATGTATTGATTATTTCTGCTACTTCATAAAAAATAATATTATTGATATATTTGAGTAATTTGTAAAACGTTTACAAGTACCAAATGGAAAAAAAAGGGTACTAAATTAGGAAAAAGAGTCAAGTTCAAGTACTAAACTGGACTCTCAAAAAGTAAAAAGTGTCATATTTAGATACTAAATTAGACACCAAAAATTTTAAGTACCAAATTAGAAAAAAATCAAATTCAGGAATTAAATATTATATTAAGCCTAAAACATTCTTCTATTTACTTATTATTGAATTTTTGCTTTGCTTACCACATATATTGTAGTCTATGCATATATACGTTGATTATGGTTTGAAATTTTTCTATATATATTTTCATATTTACAGTTATAATTAACTCACCTCATATAATTTACTTACTATAAAACTTACAACTAAAAACTAAAATTCTCAAAAGATTAAAACCTCAATTTTCACCGACATAACCGAAACCTGCTAAAGCAATGTCATCTTTCGGCCCTTAATTTATTTTCAAAATTGGACACAGAATTAGATGAGAAAATTTATGGTCTTCAGATTGTTGGACTCTCCCTGCAATTATAAATTTATTTATTTATATACTACCCCATATGTTGAGCTAGCATTTCACCAGTTAAAACCTCTTACATAAATTGATTTTTTTTAAATATGAATAAATACAACTAGATTCTCCAGTTTCCTATTTGGCTATCAATTTTTATTAAACAACTTGACTCAATAAATGACTTTTTATTTTGGATTCATCGTTTAATTAGATAAATATTTACACACATAAGGATATTATTAAGGGTATAACAAAAAAGGAAAAAGAGAAGAAAGTCTTGTTCTTCTTTTTGAAAGGAAAGAAAATCTTGTGAACTTAACAAGGCTATCTAATTATCAATAAGGCAACCAACGTGGAATTGTTGTGAACTGTAATTGAATGGCTGTAATATTAAATTTCAAAAATTCTCATTATCCAATGTGTAGGTAGAAAAACTTTTTAGAAATCAAAATTAAATTTTAATTTTTATGACACTTTAAATAGTTTATATTTTTATAATTTTTAAAAAATTAAATTAAATTTTTATCACTTTTAGGCTAAAATATAATTTTATTTTTATTAATTTAAAATTTTAAAAAAATTTAAAAGTTTGAAATGAAAATTTTTTCCGTCCCTGCCACTCTCCTTGTTTTTATGGATTTATAAAATAAAATAAAAACAAAATTATACGTTTCGATAATTAATAGACCCCTAAATCGACCGTCATTTGCTCATTTCTCAAACATGATATCAAGTGTGCAGTTTCGTGAGTGAGTCATTCTCCCATCCCAATAATGCAAAGTGAACACAAGAGAACAAAGACAAAAAGTGTCTACTATATAAGCTTTAGTCCAAGGAAGGCAAGGTTAGTCTCGAAGAAAGAGTCTCTTGTTTCTGTTGCTGCTTTGTTTGACCTTTACAAGTTTCTGTTTTCTTTTCTTCACCCTTCTGACTAAAGTTCACGCTCAAGGGCCAATCGCATTTATGGTATCAAATTTCGCATTGGAGAAGTAGGGCAGCCTTCAAAACATTGAGCTTGCTAGCTGATTTTTATGGAAAACCACAGCATGGCGACTGCAACTCCGGAAAACAAAGACAGCTTTGCTACTTCCGGAAATGCCGATGATAAGCAGAGCAAGGCATTTGTCAATAATAACGAAAAGGGTGGAATTAAGACGATGCCCTTCATCTTAGGTAAGCTTTTTGACAACTGTTGGAATCCTAGATTATTTATTTATTTCTCGTATGGCTAATTACTTCATCGTGTATGTTCCAGTAAACGAGATATGCGAGAAATTGGCAATGGTGGGATTCAGTAAAAACATGGTTAACTACTTGACACAGCAGCTTCATATGCCCTTAACAAAAGCAGCCAACACCGTGACCAACTTCAATGGTACCTCGAGCTTGACGCCATTGCTTGGGGCTTTCATTGCTGATTCCTATGCTGGAAAATTTTGGACCATCACTGTCGCAACGGCCATATACCTAGCAGTATGAATGGTTGCCTTTTTCCATAGAGATTTTCCGTTTTGCCTTTTTCCATAGAGATTTTCCGTTCTGAATACTGAGGGTTTTCGATTTACCTACCTGTGTGTGTAGTTGGAGTACAAGAAGCATCAATTTTACAGTTTACTTATATAGTCGGAACATTCCAAGAAATGATTCAATCTCTCTTTTTAGTAAAAAAAGCAAGGGTCTAATATTGACTAAATTAATTAGACTGATTTTCCATAAAAGAAAAATTAATTAGATTGACGGTCTCTTGTCTGTTAAAAAAACTACAATCTGATCTCATCTGATCTGATGATGTGAACAGGGAATGATAGTCCTAACACTCTCAGCAGCACTGCCACAGCTACGGCCACCGCCATGTGCAGGTGACCAAGTTTGCCAAGAAGCCAATGGGAGTCAAACGGCTGTTCTCTACCTGTCTCTTCTATTCGCAGCCTTAGGATCAGGCGGGATCCGGCCATGCGTGGCGGCGTTTGGCGCAGAGCAATTCGTTGAGGAGGATCCTACGCAGCCTAAGAAAACGTGGGTCTTCTTTAATTGGTATTACTTTGCATTGGGAGCCTCAATATTACTGGCATCAACGGTGCTTGTGTATATTCAAGACAATGTAGGATGGAGCTGGGGTCTTGGAATTCCTACCTTAGCCATGGCTTTGTCCATAATTGTATTCCTCATTGGTTACCCTCTTTACCGAAATCTGGATCCTGCCGGAAGTCCCTATACTCGTGTCTTACAGGTCTCTGTTGCCGCTTTTAGGAAGAGAAAGATTCCCTTGATTTCTGATCCAAAGTTTTTGTATGTCAACGAGGAGCTCGATGCATCCATTTCCACAGACGGTCTGCTTCACCATACAAAGCAACTCAAGTAAGTTGCCACTTGCCTGCCCTGATTTCATATCTTATGATTTAAATTTATTCAGTTTCTATTGAAAATCTAAACTCGTACTTCTATTCTAACTGACTAATCCACCTGTGTAGATTTCTGGATAATGCTGCCATTGTCACTGAAGAAGATAGTCTCAAGTCATCAGAAAAACCCAATTTCTGGATACTCAACACCGTCCATAGAGTTGAAGAACTAAAATCTATATTGAGGATGCTACCAATTTGGGCAGCTGGTATTCTATTTGCCACATCCAGTGCTCAACAGAACACATTTTCATTGCAACAAGCCAACACAATGGAAAGACACCTGACCAAGTCTTTTGTAATTCCCTCTGCTTCCATGTCTGTCTTCGGCATGTTATCAATGCTCGTCACTATAGTCTTATATGATCGCCTATTGGTTCGTGTTGCACGGAGGATGACAGGCCTTGAACGGGGCATAAACTTTTTGCAGCGGATGGCCATTGGCTTTTTCATCGCAATAATAGCAACTATGGTCGCTGGATTCGTTGAAGTGAAGAGAAAGCATGCAGCCTCGGCTAGTGGCCTAATTGACAGCCCCGAATCTACAATTCCCATCTCAGTATTTTGGCTTGTTCCGCAGTATAGCCTTCATGGCATTGCCGAGGCGTTCATGGTAATTGGCCACCTCGAATTTTTCTATAACCAAGCTCCCGAGAGCATGAGGAGCACCGCCACTGCTTTGTTCTGGACATCCATATCCGTTGGGGACTACACAAGCACACTTTTGGTTACGCTAGTCCACAAGTATTCCGACTGGCTTCCTAATAGAAACTTGAATGAGGGGAAGTTGGAGTATTTCTATTGGTTGCTCACACTTTTGCAAGCTCTAAACATTGTATACTACTTAATATGTGCAAAATTTTATACTTTCAAGCCTCTCAGCCACAAAACAGAACATGTTGAGGGGGTTGAACTCACTACCCAGGTTTAACTGCGTCTTTCCCTTAGCACGAGAAAGGAACAGTCTTATATATATGTATTGTATAAAACTTAATTAGCTTGTACAAGAAACTTGAATTAGATTTTCAATAAGCAGGTATATGCTGGCAACGAAGACCTTGAGCCTTGTTTGTTTGTTTGTTGTGCTTCTCCTCGTTCATCCTTCATGCGTTTGATGGTGTAGATGTCTACATGGGATAAAAGTATCATGGATTGTATTTTACCTCTCTATTAAAAATAATAAATTAATCATTGTATGTTAGAAAAAAGTACAAACTGATCATTTGATTAAAAGTTTCATCCATATATTGTTAAGTGATTAGTTGACATATTTTCTTTTCCACCGACCCTGCTTTATTATGGATTTTTAATTTTGAAAACCAATATCGCTTCTATATAAGTTCGATACATCCATTTCCGCTCAGTTCCATCCCATCCCGCTTCGTTTAAATTTTATTTTTGCTACTTATCTTTAAAATTTTTAATCATTTTAAAGTCAAGTAAAATATTTATATATAATTCTTCAAAAAGTTTATTTAAACCTAAAACATAGGTTTTTTTATAGCACATTATTACATTTTTACCCTTTTAATAATTATATATATACAAAAATAAAATGATAATTTCATATAATGGAATAGAGTAAGGCAAGATAAGTAATTATTATAACTGCTTTATACTAACTGTCCAAAACAAAAATCCACCCCAGCCCTGCTCCACATCTACTTTCCAAAAGAAAAAAATTCACTCCATTCAAAGCAGATTGGTTCAAAATCCATTTGACGATTTGGGTTTCGCCATCTTTAAGATAAAGTAAAAGTACTATAGAGGCCCACGTGCTAAAAGTCGGATTACATTTTGTCCATTTACTCAAAAAAGAGCAAATTGGTTCTTACATGTTAGATCAAAGTGCAAACTAGTCATTTTGTGAAAAGTTCAACCAATCTACTTTTAAATGATGAGAAGACTAACAGAGTAACCGGATAGCGACATATGGTATGTCATGTGTGCCTCATATTAATGTGACACATTTTGCCACATCAATAAATATTTAAAAATTAAAAAATCTTAAAAATAAATAAAATATTAATAATTATTTTAAGAGAATAGAAGATTATTTAAAGTTTATTAAATTTTATAAGAAATTATAAATTATTTTGAACTATTTAATGATTATTTAAAAGAATGTCAAAATGAACTTAGATAAATGGTTGTCTAGGTTCAAATGAGCCTAAACAACCATTTATTTGGGTTCATTTTCGAGTTGTTTCCTAAATAATTATTAAAAAATTATACATATTTGTGTATGTATATATTTGAATTCTTTAAACGCATGTATATATATAATTTTAAAAATTTTAATCATTATTTATAAATTCTTATAATTCTTAATAAATTTTAAATAAGTTTTTTTTATAATTCTCTGTGTTTTTTTTTGAAAAAAAATGTCTATGATGAAATGAATCATGAAAATCATATGTTTAGACTCATTTTGGATGTGGTTGTAAAAATAATTATAAAAAATTATTTATTTTTAGGATTTTTTTAATTTTTTAAAAATATTATCACATCAACATGATGTACATGTGACACGTTGTGTGTTAATGGTTGGTTCTTTTGTCAGCAACAAAAGCATTTAACAGTAAAAATAAATGAAATTATTAACAAAATGATCAGTTTGGTTAATGCATTGTGAAACTAACTAAAAATTTGTCTAAGGTAAGCGCACTTACCAATTAATAGTATAGTTACGATAAGGAAAGATATCGTTCCCACAAAGACTAAAAGTACTAGTAATTACCGTATTTCTATTATTTAACCAAATAATTCGAGTGATTGAATAAGAACTAAAACTAATAAACATGGCAAAGAACATATCACGAAAATAATTGATTAACAACCAATAATCGACACAACATTCAGGAAAAAAATCACTTAGATTTCATTTGTCACTATCAATCTAAATTACGCAATTTCTTTACTTATTATCTTGATTCGTAAAAATCCCTACATTATGCTAATATCTCTTTTGAGCATAAGAGCAACTAACTCTAGGTTTATTAATTGAAATTTCTTTCTAACTAAAACTCTTATTATCGCATTAACTCATGTCATAGATTCCCCTATTAGATTTGATTCTAATTCGATAGATTTATGTCGTCCTATTTCTAGGATTGCATGTAACTTTACTCAACTATGTAAGATCTACTCTTAAATAAGGTCTATTCAACCTCCGACTTAAGCACATCGAACATGGGTCAATATTTTACAAATATTAAACCAAGAGTTTAGCACACATAATTGAGAACAATCAATTAAGTATTTATTGTGTAAAATAAAAATTAAATTACAAAATTCATCATAAGGCTCATCTCCCCTAGGTATTTAGAAAATTAGTCCATGCTTGAAAATAAAAACAACCAAGAGACAGTATAACCGAAAGAAATAAAAAAACTCATGATAACTTCCTAAGAAATCAAATGATAATCTTTAATCTTGACGGAAATCTGCTTCAAAGTCAGCTTCAATGGTGTTTTTCGAATTGTTTTCTTAAATATTCTCTTATGGTTTCCTCCTATCTTCTTATTTTTGTTATATATACATCTTAGAATGCCTGAAAAATCTAAAAAATGTGATTTCCCACAATTCGGCTTGAAATCTTGTGAAATCGACACAGTCGTGTGAAATGGTTCAGCCCTTGTGACTCCTGCAGCTTGCTTCGATGCTTCGATTTTCACTCGTTTTTCGCTCTTTTTGCTCCGAAGTGCTCTATTAAGCATTAAAACATGAATTTAAATGATTAGGAGTATAAAGTTTACAATTAAAATCGGATAATCATCCAAAAATACGTTAAGAATGAGGTTAAAACATATTATCTTTAACACTTATCATTGATCTTTAATTATACATATATGGACTACTTTGCCATTTTTTTAGTAGAGGGAGAAAAATACAACTAGACTTTTAATATAGGGGCCTCCATGGTGCTTTTATCTAATCCTAGTCATCCTTTAATTTTAGATAACTTATATAAAAAAATTGAAAAAGTCAAACTATCGCTTATCACCATATATGGGCGAAGTTTTGCATGAAAAGGTCAATTTTTATTTATATTTTATATAAAAGGATTAATTTATCTATTCTTTTAATAGAATGAGAAAAATATAAGTCACCTCTTAATACAAAAAATTACCATAATAATTTTACCAGGAGAAAAGCTTTTCGAGTAGACTAACAGGTTTTCATATTCGAAAGAAACATGAAGTATATTAAATCCCAATAATTTTATTTTAGATTATCATTCCAACAGTTGTGTAAGACCCAAATTTTACTCAGGGCCCAATAAAACCAACCCAAATATAACCAAATAAATAACCCATTTACAATATTAAACAGCCCAATTTACATCAGACCCTAGCCCAAATAATAGCCCACTTGCTTAAGGTTTTTTTTCAGCAGTAAACCCTTCCCCAAGATGCAGCCACCAAAGTTCAGCCGCATGCCCCCTGCCCTTGGCCATCACGTGCACCACCCACACCTGACACACCTGCAACAGGGACAAAAACAACAGCAAGAGAAAGCATACGAGGGATGGGGGAAAGAATAAACAAAAGAACGAAAACAAAAAAAATAGGAGATGAATGTTTCGTAGATCGGCTTTAAAAAAGCCGAAATCTATCATTTATAATGGAGGGGGATTTTTTGATATTTCGAAGGGAGAATGGATTGTTTTTTAGGGGGATTTTTAGAGAGGAATCGATTGTATTTTAGGGGGATATATATATATTTTTTTCGGAGATAATACAAAGTTCAAGAGTAAATCAAGAATCGGAACTAAGTTTTGAAAGATGATTTTTCATTTTTTTTGGAATTTTCTCTTGATTTGGATTTCGTTTGTTCTGTTTCCTTTTCAATTTTTTTTTAAAACGGTTTTTTTAAAAAAACAAGAGAGGGAGAGAGGGGACTTACCGACGAACTCACGACCTCGGCTAGCCGGATCTCCGATGAGGGTGGCACAGGCCTAAGAGAAAATTTGAGAGCTTTCTCTCTGTTTTTCTTTAAGGAAAATAAGAGAGATGATGGGTAATTTTTTTTTTTAGTTTTCAAAAAGGGGTGTTCAATGTTTTAAAAATAAAAAAATAAAAAAGTAAGCTTCATTTGTTTTTTTTTCCCTCAAAAGTAGAGCCTGGGGAAGGGGAAAACCTAACCGTGCATTCAAGGGATGGAAATGTGCACATTTCTTTTAAATGGGAAATTTTCGCGATTAGTCCCTGTCCTGGGTGCCTACGTTCAATCAAGTCCTTTTTTTGTTTTCTTTAAATGCTTTCAAATTACCCCGGAAATTTGCGCCCAGACCCCTCCTCCTTACCCACGTGTGCATTTTGGTCCCCTTGTATCCTTTTATTCTGTTTTCACTCCAGAATTTCATTTTTAATTCAATTAAGCCCTATTTTGTTTATTTTAGACACTTTTATCACAATTTTTTTTGGTATTATTATTAATCTATTATTACTATTTTTTTAATATCATTTTTAAAATTATTTTCCTATTATTTATTATACTATTTTTTACACTATTATTTATTATACTTATTATATCATTTTCATTATTTCTTATTTCTTTTCATCTAATTTAATCAATTGGAGTTAAGTTTCACATTATTATATTATTTATTTATTTATATATTTGTTATATGCTTCATATATATATATAAAATAAAACTAATTATTTTATGTACAAATTGTCATTATATGTATCACATTACTTGTTATCTTATTTTTGTTTTACTAATAATCATTTTTTTCTGTACTATTTCTTTTTATATACATATTTTATAATAATTTTAAATATAGTTTATTATACTTATTATATTTTATTTATCATGAAGACGAGACTCGATATTTGGCAATTCGCGGAATAGTGCCCTAACGTGTTGGGTTGCAATTTCTCGTTTGCTCAAAATAATCGAATATTCCTTTAGGTTTTCACTCATGTTTATTAAAAACCTTTCAATACAAAGGATGTTCGATGTTTGGCGATTTGAGGATCGTGCCCTATCGTGTTGGGTTGCGCTTTTTCATTTGTTCTAAACAATCGAAGATTCCTTCGAAATTTCATTCACGTTTTCTAAAAACCTTTTAAAACGAAAGAAGTGTTCGATGTTTGGCAGTTCGGGGAATAGTGCCCTATCGTGCTGGGCTGCAATCTCCTGTTTGTCCAAAATAATCGAATATCTCTCCGGGACTTCACTTGTATTTTCCAAGGTGAGGCAATGGTCAATGTTTGGAAATTCGAGGAATCGTGCCCTACTGTGTTGGGTTTCGATTTTTCGTTGGACTAAATAGTTGAGCATCCTTTTATGATTTTATAATTATAAATTTTCGGATGTCGAAACAGGAAGATTTTTGGTAACCAACTCAGGTTATTCAAATGTTATTAAAAAAGAACCACATTTCAAAAACATTTCAATTTTAGACATAAGGACAATATTTAATCGATTTGGTACCAATTTTGGGAGTAGTGAGGGTGCTAACCCTTCCTCATACGTAACCGACTCCCAAGCCCGTTTTCTAAAATTTTCGTAGACCAGAACCGTTGTTTTAGTAAACCAAAATGTTTTATTAAAACAACCCAAATTTCTAGGTGATCCGATCACACCTAAACAAGAAAAGATTGGTGGCAACTCTATTTTCGCTTTCCAAAAAGTCGATCCATCATTTTTAAATCGAAATAAAAAATGGTTTCGACAGCTTGGCGACTCCACTGGGGACAATAAGAGAGTCAAGTCGCAAAATTGATTATTTTCTGTCCTTTTGTCGAAAATTTAAAATTTGGTTTTTAACAGATGATCCTTTTACTTCATTTGTTTTGGTTCAAGTCCTATAGAATACTTTTGCATTGCATCGCATGACCGTTGTGGTCTTTGCATTGCATCGCATGACTATTGTGGTCACACCTTTTAAATGGGAGTGAGAAACTATGCTTTCGTGAGGTTTTTACCTCCGCATGGGCTAGGGGATCACTTCCGGAATACATTTGTACTTATGTCTTCGTGAGGTTTTCACCTCCGCATGGGCATAAGGAAATGTATTCCCCTGAACTGAACTCGGTCTGTATGAGCCTATAATGGGTGAGGATCGAGGAATCTGCTGGTTCAGGTACCCTTACTCTAGAACCAAACCACATATAGAGAGACCTAGGAGCCTACCCTAGGTAAAGCCACTCCAAACCCCTAGTGGTCACCCGAATTGCTTTATTTGTTATTTATTCTGCACTAACGTGTTTTGTTTTTTTGTTTATAATTGCATTGTATTACATCATCCTAGGAAGGAGGTGTTGATTCATATTTGATTGCTAAATAGAAAAGTTTGTCATAAGAAAACAAATTTTTTGATAAAGTGGATTATAACACGGTTGTCTAAATATGGTCCAAGTGAATACATGAAAGAAGGCTGATAGTCTGTGAAGAAATACAAGACTTTGCTTCATTGCCTGAAGACAGAAACTAACAAAGATTATTCGAGAGCTGTCATGTCTTGACTTTCTTAAAGGAGCTGAAAAGTATCATAGAAATAAGTGAGCAATGAGTCGCAGCCTGGATCAAGCAAAAAAAGGAGTTAATATAGACATCTCTTGGAGAATTCGTCAGACTCGACCATAAGATCCAGATATGAAGAGGAAGAAAGGTGTCTTCACTTGGAATATGAGAGAAAGACCGTATATGTAGTCCGTTTTATGTAAAGGAATTTGTTTTCTAGAAAAGTTGTTCCAATGAAATTAAATTCAGAATCAATGTCTTCCTTTCTTTTTGCATTCATGCATTTGCATTACATTACATCAAAGAAAAGAATGTGTTGATTCTAAATTCGATTCCTAAATAGAATAGTTTGTCATAAGGAAATGAATTTCTTGATAAAGTGGATTATAGTGCGGTCGCCTGAATATAGTCTGAGTAAACACGATGAGAGAAAGCTGGTAGTTCACGGAGGAATACATGATGTAATTTCTAGAGATTCAAGCCAACGAAGGCATGACGAGAGAAAGCCGGAAGTCCACGAAGGAATACATGACTTGATTTAATTGCCAACGAAGATTATCCAAGAGCAGGCACTTTTTGATGAGTATCATGGAGATAAGCGAGCAAGAGATCGAGGCTCAGATTAAGCAGTAAGGAGCTAGCAAAGGCATCTTTTGGAGAATTTACAGGGTTCAACCATGAAGAAAATATCAGCGTTTACTTGGACTATGAAGTGCAATACCACATATGTAAACTATTTTCATGTAAAAAATCTGTCTTCTAGAAAAATTATTCTAATAGAATTAAATTTAGAATCAACGCATTCCTTTCTTTTGCATTCATTTCATGCATTTGCATTGCATTGCTTTATTTTGCATTAGACTTTCCCTAAAAGGACCCTAATTAGGTAAATTATCCCAGTTAACTTGGAAACCGACAAAAGTCAAATGACTAGGCATCTTTACGTTACACGATAATGAGCAAAGAGTTGTAATGCCTTGAACAAGTCAAAAGCCTGAAAGGAATATCGAGGAATTTCAATGATATATCCGAAAAGGGAACTGAGGAATAAAAGTCTCCAAACTTTTGCATATTTGGGAGTGTTTTGAACAATGGAACTGTGGAAGAGATCCCTGTATTTTTAGAGCTAATCTAGAGTAATATTCAAAACACGCTTGTTGCTTTAAGCCTAGAAGCAACAAAAGTCCTTTTGTGAAATAGGCTTGTGTCCTAAATCTTTGTTTCAATAAATGCATCTTTGTGAGAAAATATTCTCTTGTTTCATTTCATACTATACGAATAATTATTCTTAGATTCTTTTGTTCTTTGGAATTTATTTCAAATATTCATTTATTCATAATCATACCATACAAATAATCATCCTTAGAATTATTTATTCTTTGGAATCTGCCTTCGTACCTACAACAGGTCCCCAGATATCAATGATGTGAGCGACGCTGTCACCGACTCTAAGTCTTCTTTTGAGCAAAATATGAGCCTAAAGGAATCTCAACACTTTGAAGATGACAGAGATGTAGCCTATCTCTTGATTTGTTAAGGACGGTAGAATAAGATTAAAAAAGGGGACCCTACCCTACAAAGAGTCAGTGGTCAGCAAGCCTAGGACAAGAGAAAGAGGCAACCATTGGAGTCTGCATCGCTACAAAGACAAAGAGAGACGTTGTTGGCTCATTTCCAAGAATTTAAAGATTTTCGCATGATTGAATCGAGATATGCCTAAGCTACTAAGACGTGAAGATGCTATTGGGTGTTCGAAAAGCACATGATAATGGTTTTTGATGGTCATGCTAATCATGAGGTTTGGGTACTGCTAGTCCACCATGGAAGGGGATTGCATCAGTTATACCATAAATGCTGGATTAAGGAAGACAAGATTTATGTGCCTCATCCATTTTTCACAGACTTTTACATATGTGGGGTATGGATGTTAAGGGATTGATCTCATCAAAAGTTTCAGGTCAACACCGATTCATCCTTGTGGTTGTCAATTACTTCACTAAGAGGGTGAAGTTAGCTTCATATGTCGATATTACAAGGTCGATAGTTATCAAATTCAAAATTAAAAAAAACCAAAAAAACACAAAAAAGAAGAAGAAAACAAAACAACAAAAAAATAAAAAACAAAAAAATGCCAAAAAGATTATATCTAACTGTACAATGTCAAAAGTTCGTAGTCTGTTCGAAGATCAAACACCATATCACAGTGCAGCAAAGGTAGCAAAAAAATCGTGGAAGATAACTGAGACTTGTAAAGATTGGTATAAGGAAGTGACCTTTTTACCCTTTATAATTATCGAACGTCAGCCAGGACCTTAGCTGGGGTAACACATTGCTCATTGGTTTATAAGGATAGAATCAGTTTTAAATATGAGATTCCTTTTCTCCGAGTCTTGCCAGAGTTGAAGTTGGATAAGACAGAATGGATCCAATCCTGATAGGATCAATTAAATTTGAAAAGAGAAGGTCGAAAGCTATCTTTCGAAGTCCAATGCACCAAAAATTGATGCAAGCTATGACAAAAAGTTTTGTCCTAGAGAATTCCACGAGGGGAACCTAGTGCTGAAAATATACTTTTTATATAAAAGGACTTCAGAGGAAAGTGGACCAAATTGGGAAGGACCTTATGTAGTGAAGAAGGCCTGTTCTAGAGGAGCATCAATTCTAGCCGAAATGGATAGTAAAAATTTGCCCGACCTTGTGAATTCAGATTTTGTTAAGAAGTGTTTCACCTAGAAAGTGAGAAGCCAGGGCGAAACCCCGCAAATGGAGCCTTGAGACTAAAAGGGATTCGAGTTGAAAACCCGAAAAGGGCAGCTCAAATTTGGATCAAAGTAGGGCATACATTAGTCTTGCTATGCCTGAATTAAAAATGAAGAAGTATGCTACGTCTTAGGCATCGACAAAGTACTCTGGATCCCCTAAACACATATTGAGCTCAGAAAGGTCCTCAAGAAGTTGGTACAGAGAAACTCAGGCTGCGATATCTGGGGCATCTAGCTTCCATTTTGCCCGTTTTGAATTTGTTATCTTTGATTCTTCTCAAGATATGTCCAAATAAATTTTCTTCTTATTGTATTGCTATCTTTGATTAAATCATTCGTTTTGAGTTGATTTCCTTCTTATTGCATTTGCAACCTTTGATTAATTCATTTCGAGCTATGCTCCCAATCAATTTCTTTCTTGTCCATTGTTTTGATATTTTCAAGTATTTTTTGCATTGAAATAATGATTGGACCAATAATACTTGCACAAAAGAAGTTCTGCATATTACTTTGGGAGCTTCTAAATAGTACAAGAGCCTGAAACAGGGCCATTATTCAGAACTCACCGAGCGGAAAGGTTGGAAACATTCAAGCCCAAATTGAAATTATCTCATTGGGT
The DNA here is from genome assembly GCF_007990345.1 of Gossypium hirsutum. Taxonomy (NCBI): domain Eukaryota; kingdom Viridiplantae; phylum Streptophyta; class Magnoliopsida; order Malvales; family Malvaceae; genus Gossypium; species Gossypium hirsutum. Next base: position 65,095,998 of record NC_053426.1, read on the forward strand.
TTTCTGTCAAAGATATTGGTTGAGCAGAAAAATTACATTGGTGATATAATCCCGACAAAGAACAAGCAATGAGATTATTCTTGAGAAAAAGGAAAATGGTATTCTATATTTATATAGATATCAGACATATACATTTGTTCATTACACCTAAGGAATGGTGTAACAGATCAAATTGATTGAAGATGACGCAAATCCTATACCTCTGAGTGGCAACAGGATGGATCGAAGAAACCAAATGTTATTACTCTGAAATTACAACGGGGCAAGCTTGCTGATCAAAATGTGATTGTTTCTTTGACTTTTCTGTCAAGAATACCAGCCAAACAAGATGGCAGCGTAATACGTCAGCGATAATGTCCTGATGAACAACGAACGATGATATATTAAGCCTTTAAAAAAAAGCTCATGACATTTCTACATTCATATAATAACACATCTAGTTAGGAGCATTTGATTCATTTCGATCATAACATCCTAATTATTTGACATAAAGCATCACATTTAGTTAGGAGCATTTGATTCATTTCAATCATAGCATCCTAATTATTTGGCATAAACATAGATACATGAAACTGATTTTACAGATCATGTTCCTCATAGGACAGTGCAGTGGAATCAGTGAATTCACAAGCCTTAAACCCCTAAGTAGTAGGGTAACAGGCTAAAAATTACAGATCTTGTCTCCCTAAGCAATAGTGGAACAGATCGAAGACGATGAGCCTTAACCCCCTAAGCAGTAGGGTAATAGGCTGAATTACAAATCTCTTCTTCCTGAAATGGCGTTGGAGCGACTAAAAGCCACAGTAGATCTCATTGAAGTTTCAGTGAATCTCTTCTTCCTGAAATGGCGTTGGAACGGCTAAAAGCCACAGCAGATCTTCTTGAAGTTTCAGTGAATCTCTTCTTCCTGAAATGGCGTTGGAGCGGCTAAAAGCCATAGCAGATCTCCTTGAAGTTTCAGTGAATCTCTTCTTCTTGAAATGTCATTGGAGCGGCTAAAAGCCACAGCAGATCTTCTTGAAGTTTCAGTGAATCTCTTCTTCTTGAAATGGCGTTGGAGCGGCTAAAAGCCACAGCAGATCTCCTTGAAGTTTCAGTGAATCTTTTCTTCCTGAAATGGCGTTGGAACGGCTAAAAGCCACAGCAGATCTCCTTGAAGTTTCAGTGAATCTCTTCTTCTTGAAATGGGGTTAGAGTAGCTAAAAGCCACAGCAGATCTCCTTGAAGTTTTAGTGAATCTCTTCTTCATGAAATGGCGTTGGAGCTCAGTTTCAGTGAATCTCTTCTTCCTGAAATGGCGTTGGAGTGGCTAAAAGCCACAGTACATCTCCTTGAAGTTTCAGTGAATCTCTTCTTCCTGAAATGGCGTTGGAGCAGCTAAAAGCCACAGCAGATCTCCTTGAAGTTTCAGTGGATCTCTTCTTCCTTGAAATGGCATTGGAGCGGCTAAAAGCCATAGTAGATCTCCTTAAAGTTTCAGCGGAGTAGATTGAAGCCATTAACCTTATCTCCCTAAAGATGCAGTGGAGTAGATTGAAGATAGAAAGTCTTATTTCCCTGAGTTGCAGTGAAGCAGATTGAAGCCGTCAAGAGGCCATTTAAAGAAGATCAGCTCAAAGAAATCAAAACTCGGCAAGCCCGAGCAAAATTGGGTCATTTTTTAGTCTTTGCTCTATTCCTGTTAACACAGTAATGAGCAAAGAGGGGCAACTGTAAGACCCAAATTTTACCCGGGGCCCAATAAAACCAAACCCAAACATAACCAAATAAATAGCCCATTTATAATATTAAACAACCCAATTTATATCAAACCCTAGCCCAAATAATAGCCCACTTGCTTAAGGTTTTTTTTCAGCAGTAAACCCTTCCCCAAGATGCAGCCACCAAAGTTTAGCCGCATGCCCCCTCTGCCCTTGGCCATCACGTGCACCACCCACACCTGACACACCTGCAATAGGGACAAAAACAACAGCAAGAGAAAGCATGCGAGGGATGGGGGAAAGAATAAACAAAAGAACGAAAACAAAAAAATAGGAGATGAATGTTTCGTAGATCGGCTTTAAAAAAGCCAAAATCTATCATTTGTAATGGATGGGGGATTTTTTGATATTTCGAGGGGAGAAGGGATTGTATTTTAGGGGGGATTTTTAGAGAGGAATCGATTGTATTTTGGGGGGATATATATATTTTTTTTCGGAGATAATACAAAGTTCAAGAGTAAATCAAGAATCGGAACTAAGTTTTGAAAGGTGATTTTTCATTTTTTTTTTGGAATTTTCTCTTGATTTGGATTTCGTTTGTTCTGTTTCCTTTTCAAATTTTTTTAAAACGATTTTTTAAAAAAAAAGAGGGAGAGAGGGGACTTACCGACGAACTCACGACCTCAGCTCGTCGGATCTCCGATGAGGGTGGCGCAGGCCTAAGAGAAAATTTAAGAGCTTTCTCTCTGTTTTTCTTTAAGGAAAATAAGAGAGATGATGGGTATTTTTTTTTTTAGTTTTCAAAAAGGGGTGTTCAATGTTTTAAAAATAAAAAAATAAAAAAGTAGGCTTCATTTGTTTTTTTTCCCCTCAAAAGTAGAGCTTGGGGAAGGGGAAAAGCTGACCGTGCATTCAAGGGATGGAAATGTGCACATTTCTTTTAAATGGGAAATTTTCGCGATTAGTCCCTGTCCTGGGTGCCTACGTTCAATCAAGTCATTTTTTTGTTTTCTTTAAATGCTTTCAAATTACCCCGGAAATTTGCACCCAGACCCCTCCCTCCTTACCCACGTGTGCATTTTGGTCCCCTTGTATCCTTTTATTCTGTTTTCACTCCAGAATTTCATTTTTTAATTCAATTAAGCCCTATTTTGTTTATTTTAGACACTTTTATCACAATTTTTTTTTGGTATTATTATTAATCTATTATTACTATTTTTTTACTATAATTTTTTAAATTATTTTCCTATTATTTATTATACTATTTTTTACACTATTATTTATTATACTTATTATATCATTTTCATTATTTCTTATTTCTTTTCATCTAATTTAATCAATTGGAGTTAAGTTTCACATTATTATATTATTTATTTATTTATATATTTGTTATATGCTTCATATATATATATAAAATAAAACTAATTATTTTATGTACAAATTGTCATTATATGTATCGCATTACTTGTTATATTATTTTTGTTTTACTAATAATCATTTTTTTCTGTACTATTTCTTTTTATATACATATTTTATAATAATTTTAAATATAGTTTATTATACTTATTATATTTTATTTATCATGAAGACGAGACTCGATATTTGGCAATTCGCGGAATAGTGCCCTAACGTGTTGGGTTGCAATTTCTCGTTTGCTCAAAATAATCGAATATTCCTTTAGGTTTTCACTCATGTTTATTAAAAACCTTTCAATACGAAGGATGTTCGATGTTTAGCGATTTGAGGATCGTGCCCTATCGTGTTGGGTTGCGCTTTTTCATTTGTTCTAAACAATCGAAGATTCCTTCGAAATTTCATTCACGTTTTCTAAAAACCTTTTAAAACGAAAGAAGTGTTCGATGTTTGGCAGTTCGGGGAATAGTGCCCTATCGTGCTGGGCTGCAATCTCCTGTTTGTCCAAAATAATCGAATATCTCTCCGGAATTTCACTTGTATTTTCCAAGGTGAGGCAATGGTCAATGTTTGGAAATTCGAGGAATCGTGCCCTACTGTGCTGGGTGTCGATTTTTCGTTGGACTAAATAGTTGAGCATCCTTTTATGATTTTATAATTATAAATTTTCGGATGTCGAAACAGGAAGATTTTTGGTAACCAACTCAGGTTATTCAAATGTTATTAAAAAAGAACCACATTTCAAAAACATTTCAATTTTAGACATAAGGACAATATTTAATCGATTTGGTACCAATTTTGGGCGTAGTGAGGGTGCTAACCCTTCCTCATACGTAACCGACTCCCGAGCCCGTTTTCTAAAATTTTCGTAGACCAGAACCGTTGTTTTAGTAAACCAAAATGTTTTATTAAAACAACCCAAATTTCTAGGTGATCCGATCACACCTAAACAAGAAAAGATTGGTGGCGACTCTATTTTCGCTTTCTAAAAAGTCGATCCATCATTTTTAAATCGAAATAAAAAATGGTTTCGACAAGTTGAAATATAGATTCTCATGAGCCGTTACCATCATCAATCCCTTATTTTAGCTAGCTTCCAAACCATACCATTTGAATAATGCCTTGCTACGGGAAAGGCAAAACTAAGACATATATTGAATATTATCCTGCTACACAAGACTGAAAATATGTTGAATATGACATGGCTATTCGTTTGTAACTGACGCTTAGTCAATACTTGGTATATTTTATGAAGATTGACAATTGGTGTATTTTATGGACGGCGATGCCGATTGGGAACATTAATATTTTATGAGAAGCAGCATGCATTATTAATGGATGTGGTTTTGATGCTCTTGACACAACTAGCAATTGTATAAGTAGAAATAATAATCTAAAATTGATATTCGCATTATTGTTGATATAATTAACTCATAGATTCCCCTTTTTTTAACTACATTGCTAAATATGATCATGCATTTAAGACGGCTTCCTGTGAGTCTTACCTTGATTTGTTTAATTTGCATTATAGAAGGAAAACGTTAAATATGGATTGTTTTTCAATCAAATTCCTAACCATTGATAGCACCCACACCAGGAGAAATCAATATTTTGGTTAAAAACACACAAAATTTCTGTTGTATAAAAAATTTTGTTAGATCTAAAATTAATATTTTGTAAAGGTAAGGCATTTTTAGGAAACTATCTTAATAATAGTTATTTATTCTTTATATGTAGAACGATCAAGAAATATTATTCTAGAGATACAATGCTTTTATTCGAACGGAACAATTCGTACTGCTTTACGAGTTGTTTTAAACTAGAATGAAATCCAGAGGTACAAAAAAAAAACGAATATACTTTTCATGGTATCTTTATTTGAGAATTCAATTCCATTTTTCGATTTTCATTTTATGTATCTATATATAGAGTACTACAAGGTACCTATGCGCTTCTTTGAAAAGATACAACCTTTCTTTTCGAAATGTTTATGAATAGTTTGTTGGAAAATTTGGACATCACATATATAATAAGGATAATTACATGTTATTATTTACTATCATCATAGGTTAGCCCAAATTAAAAGTGATCTAATTTGGTTAGAATTTTATTGGGCTTTTAATTATTAAATAAAGTATGGGTCAAATATGTGTAGATACTCTTCTAATCAAATTCTAATTAATGATGGGCTAATTAGAATTTGATTAGAACTAATATGCTAAGGTTATAAATATTAAGGTTATGGTCCCAAATTATACACAAGATATCTTTTCTAATATCCCATCATTAGGAAAGAGAGAGCAAATATTCTCTGAATTTCTTGTGTGCTAATTTGGAATATCAAATCCCCAAGATCCAGAAAGTTTCAAGGAATCCATAGATTCAGGTACGCTTCCATATCTAGTTTTGTTCTTGATTTATTCTTGATGATTTGACATGACAGATCCTGGTTTATTAAGCTTTATTATAGATTTATTTTAATAAATCTAACAAGTGGCATCCGAGCCTCGTCATATTGAATCATTGAGAATTGATTCAGGTTCTTCATTTGAATAATTGATTCATGAAATTTTATGAGTTTTATATTTCAGATATATATGTTGTTTTTTGAAGATTTATATTAAAGTTTTTTTTATTATCTTGAATTCATGTTAAAAAAAAATTTGGCTGATTTTTGAATTAATAGATTCAATTATAAAGTTTAAAATATTTGTGTAATATTATTTGATACCTACGTTTTTAAGCTTTATTTTGAAAATATTACGATTCAATTCCTGTAAGGCATGTGATTATTATTATTTTAATCCTATGTGACATTTAAAAATATATATATAAATGTATATATAGAAATTGATTCATATATATGTTTTCTATATATATAAATATATAATATATGCATGCTTTGATTGGTTTAATGTATGTGGTTTTGGAAAATTATATAAATATATATGTTTATCTTTTAATTTGATTGAAAAAATTAAGGTAAATATTTTGGAACAAATAAATTCAGATTTTGGCTTTTAATTAAGGATATCTAATATTTTAAATAAATTAGTTGGAACAAAATTCCATCAAAGTGACCTCTTTGTATAGATTAGTTTATTTGAAATATTAAGATGGTTATATGTTTTTGTAATTCATATGTTTATTGATTGACCTAAAGGTAAGTTAATATTTGGCAGAATTACAATGACATCTGTGGTGATAAATGTGTGACAATTATAAGATATTTTATGTGAGCAATAAGTTAGTCCAAAGATTAATTCATTGCATGACATAGTTTATTGTCAATGTTTGATTGCTACAAAAAGAGTACCGCTTACTATTAATATTACTGTCCAAAGACTTGATATTAATGTAGTGTTTGGTATCTTGAGATGGGATTAGCCATTATCTTGAATTTATTCTTTACTTATGAATATTGATTTAAACTTGTTTTTATTCTTTATTCAGCTAATTCATCTTCTGCTGCCACAATATCTGCTAATATAAATTCTATACCCATGCCTAATGGAACTAATTTTAAGGAATGGAAAAGGCACTTACTTAGAATAGAAAAGGCACTTACTTTTAGTGCTTGGCTGTATGGATATAGACCTTACACTAAGGGAAGAACAACCTGCACCTCTCACTATAGAAAGCACCCCTGATATTAAGAGGGACTTTGAGAGGTGGGATCGTTCAAATATCATAAGTTTAATAATCATGAAACACAGCATTCTAGAAGCCTTTAGGGGCACAGAATCTGAAGAGATTACTCGGGCCAAGGGTTTCCTTGATGAAATTGAGAAACGTTTTGCTAAAAATGATAAGGTTGAGATGACATCACTTCTAACTTCTTTGATGTCTATGAAGTATAAGGGTCAAGGAAATGTAAGGGAGTACATTATGGAGATGTTCCATACTGCTTCAAGACTTAAGGCACTTAAGATCGAGCTTTCTGAGAAATTGCTTGTTCTTATGGTTTCGGTATCGCTTCCTGCACAGTTTAACCAATTTACAATTAGTTATAACTGTCAAAAGGAGAAATGGGCCCTAAATGAGCTCATTTCTCATTGTGTACAAGAGGAAGAAAGGTTGAAGCGTGATAAGTCTGAAAGTGTTCATTGGGCCAATGTCCCTAAAGACAATGGCAAGAAAAGAAAATATTAGAATGAAGCTGCTAAGGGTCCAACTCAAAAGAAACAACAACAAGCTACAGAGAGTTGTTTCTTTTGTAATAAGTCTGGACACGTGAAGAAAGATTGTAGCAAATCTTATGCTTGGCGTGTAAAGAAAGGTATAATTCTTAATTTGGTCTGTTCTGAGATTAATTTAGCTTTAGTACCTAGAAACACTTGGTGGATAGATTCTGGTGCTACTACTCACATAAGTGTTTCTATGTAGGGTTGCCTGAGTTACCGAAAGCCAAGTGATGGTGAAAGACACATCTTTGTGGGTGATAGAAAATCGGTAGAAGTGGAAGCAGTTGGGCATTTTAGGTTGTTATTAGCAACTAGTTTTTATTTGGATTTAAAAGACACTTTTGTTGTACCGTCATTTAGATGAAATTTAGTTTTTGTTTCTTCGTTGGACAAATTTGGATATTATTGTTCATTCGGAAACAATCAATTTAATTTGCCTTTAAATTCAAATCTTATTGAAACTGTTATTTAAATACCTATGACAACCTTTATTTGCTAGAAACAGTTGCATCTTATAATGAAACCTTGCATGTGGAATCACGTGGTATTGAACGCAAATTAAATAAGGAAAATTCAGCATCATTATGGCATAGGCGCTTGGGTCATATCTCAAAAGTTAGAGTTGAACGCCTTGTGTTTGATGGTATTTTAGAGTCCTTTGACTTCACAGACTTTGATGTCTGTGTCGATTGCATTAAGAGAAAACAGACCAAAACCAAGAGATTGGGTGCAAACAGATCTTCAGACGTCTTAGAATTAATTCATACAGATATCTATGGGCCATTCCCTACGGCATCCTGGAATGGTCAACAATATTTCATAACATTCATAGATGATTACTCACGTTATGGGTACCTATATCTCATTCATGAGAAATCTCAGTCTTTGGACGTGTACAAAACTTATAAAGTTGAAGTTGAGAATCAACTCAACAATAGGATTAAAAACGTCAGATCTGATCGTGGTGGTGAGTACTACGGTAGATATGATGGCTCAGGTGAACAATGTCCAGGACCATTTGTGTAACACCCTCTAACCCTTATTCGTCCCCGAAATAGGATTACAGGGCATTACCGATCTGTACAGTTCAATTATAGTCATTTATTATAATAAATGTTTCTAACCCTACAAATTAAAACTTCAACCAAAACAATTTGCCAACATTCAAATAATCCAAATACACTTAAATATACTCAAATCTTACCAATCTAAAACATTTTATAACCTATCCAATGAATCTTTTTAAGTATATCACTTTCTTTATCAATTATTTCAACTTCATACTATATACCATTGTCAACCATAATTTACTTATTTCATCAATACTTTCACAACCTAGGTGACTCTGATAAGACATTCTAGGTACATGCCATTACCAATACTCAACATACTTTACCTAATCGAATTCGGGATCGGCCTGGAATGATGATTCAACGGTCTAGCCTTAACTTACCCTGCGCACGAAAACAAATCATACGCTGAGTATACACTCAGTGGTATTTCTATAATCTGAACACTTAAACAATTATAAAACATATTAATTTATATATATTGAACTATTCAAACTCAATGAGTATTCAAACATTCACTTTCCAACCAATGTTTTGGTCTACTTTAAATTTAAAATCATTTATTATTTTTCAATAGCAATTAATCAATCAGTAATATTCATTAACAATCAGTCAATCAGAACAATTATTTATTCAGTAACAATCAGTTATTCAGTATCAATCAATTATTCAATAATAATCAGTTATTCAGTATCAATCAACTGATCGGTTATCCAATAACAGTCAATTATTCAGTAAAAATCAGATATACAGTAACAATTAAATTATTCAGTAATAGTCGATCTTTCCAGTTCCTTTATTTACTCCTATTAACATGACTCGGACCTAGACGGATACAGGGATCCAACCAACACACCAGTACGGCACATAGTGCCTCATCGGCCGAAGCCGGAACAGTAACAGTAACAGTAGCAGTACAGTACACAGAGTACCTCATCAGAACAAATCCGAAACGGTAACATTAATAGTACGGTACACAGAGTACCTCATCGGAACAAATCTGAAATAGTAACAGTAACAATATCAATTATTATAGAAAAAGTGTATTTTCGGGTATTCATTTCTGAAAAATGGATTCGCAAAGAATTATTAAAAATATTTATGAAGTTAAGTGAGTGGTTAATTAAAGTTTAATGAAGTGAATTTAGCTTAGTTAGAGATAAATGGATAAAAGGATTAAATTGAATGAAGTGTGAAAGTTTAATTATAGAATAAAGAAAATTGAGGGTATTAAATAAGTAAATAAGCCAAAGTGAGTGCCAAGTGTGTGATAAAAATAAAATACATGTGTGATAAATAATGTACATACATTTGTAATACATGTATGTATTTACTTACTATTTAAGTAAGTATTAATGTATTTATTATTATTAAATTGATATTATATGATAAATAAATAAAACTAAGACAAATGTACAGTAATAATTGGATACAAATGTATTAATAAAAATTCATACACTTGTAATTCTTGTATTTAAATATTAATAGATATTTATTAATTAAATAATTATGTTATAAGATATTTATATGATAAATAAATTAAATAAAGACAAGTGTATAGAATAAATTGATATTAATATATATGTATACAAATGTAAAAGAAATAATTGATTATTAAATAGATATTTATTAATGTTATTATATTATATATATAAACAAAACGAATGAAATAAAGGAAATAAAGAGAAAGAAACAGAATGTGGAACGAAAAGTAGGGGAAGGAAAGAAAGAAAGAAGAAAAGAAAGGAAAAATGAGAAATAGGGATTTTAAAGCTTGAAAGTTTAATAGGTAAGTCAATTTAGCCCTTTTTATTTAATTTTAATGTTTTAGAAGCTTTGGAACAAGATTTTGATGAAATTAAGTTGATATTTTGAAAGTTATTAGATTTCTAGATAATATTCATGTTGAGTAAAATGATGAAATAAGGGTTAAATTGATAGAAATTCAAGTTAGAAATGAAATAAGGATTGAATTGTAAAGTAATTCATAAGTTTTATGTTGAAGGGCTAATTTGAGGAAATTTCGAAACTAGTGAAATAAGCTGAAAATTTAGTAGTTAAATTTGAGTTTGGGTGGAACTTGAATAGAAATAGAGTATGAATTAAGTTAGCAAAGTGAATGAATTAGTTAGGGCCTAATTGAAAATAAGGTGTAAATTGAATAGAAATTCAATTATTTGTTATAATGAGTGCTGAAAATTAATGGTATAATTATTTTAATTCCCGTAGCTAATGTTGTCTCGGGAAATCTCTGCTAAGCAAGGAAAAAGATAAAGACAACGAGAATTAGCTCAGAAATTACGGTTTGTATTTTTATAATCCGAACTTAATACTTAAATTGTTGGATTTATTATTTAATATATATATAGTAGGTGTTTTGAGATGATTATTTGAATTGGATTGAATATTGATTATATTGAATTGATTTATGAATATATATGAATGTTTGAATTGAAATGAATATTGATGTGGAAATTGAATAATAAATATTTATTATATTGGAAAATATAAGTAGTTGGAAGTGTGATGAAATTGATAGAAAAATGTGATTATTGTAAAATTGAATATTTATTAGTGAAAAGTGAATGAAATTATATTGAATTGAAAATATATAGTTAATTAACTAAAATATGAATCAATTGAAAACTGAAAAGTGAATTAAATACCCTATTAACTAGTCGGGCTAGTCGGATATAGTTGGCATGCTATAGGATATGGAAGAGTACAGGTTTTGTCAGCTTACTGATCAGGTACTTTTATGCCGACTACTGTTACTGTTACCGTTACTGTTACCGATTCGACACTTCGTGTGTCAAATATTATTATCATTACCGTTACTGTTACTGTTACTATTTCGGGTTTGTTCTGATGAGGTACTCTATGTACCGTATTGTTACTGTTACCATTCTGGATTTGTTCTGATGAGGTACTCTGTGTACCGTACTGCTACTGTTACTGTTATTGTTCCGGCTTTGGCCGATGAGGCACTATGTGCCGTACTGGTGTGTTGGTTGGATCCCTGTATCTGTCTAGGTCCGAGTCATGTTAATAGGAGTAAATAAAGGAGCTGGAAAGATCGACTATTACTGAATAATTTAATTGTTACTGTATATTTGATTTTTACTGAATAATTGACTGTTATTGGATAACCAATCAATTGATTGATACTGAATAACTGATCATTATTGAATAATTGATTGTTACCGAGTAACTGACTGTTACTGAATAAATAATTGTTCTGATTGACTGATTGTTAATGAATATTACTGATTGATTAATTGCTATTGAAAAATAATAAATGATTTTGAATTTAAAGTAGACCAAAACATTGGTTGGAAAGTGAATGTTTGAATACTCATTGAGTTTGAATAGTTCAATATATATAAATTAATATGTTTTATAATTGTTTAAGTGTTCAGATTATAGAAATACCACTGAGTGTATACTTAGAGTACGGTTTATTTTCGTGCGCAGGTTAAGTTAAGGATAGACTATTGAATCAGCATCTCAGGCCGATCCCGAATTCGATTAGGTAAAGTATGTTGAGTATTGGTAATGGCATGTACCTAGGATGTCTTATGAGAGTCACCTAGGTTGTGAAAGTATTGATGAAATAAGTAAATTATGGTTGGCAATGGTATATAGTATGAAGTTGAAATAATTGATAAAGAAAGTGGTATACTTAAAAAGATTCATTGGATAGGTTATAAAATGTTTTAGATTGGTAAGATTTAAGTATATTTAAGTGTATTTGGATTATTTGAATGTTGGCAAATTGTTTTGGTTGAAGTTTTAATTTACAGGGTTAGAAACATTTATTTTAATAGATGACTATAATTGAACTGTATAGATTGGTAATGCCCTATAATCCTGTTCCAGGGACAGATAAGGGTTAGAGGGTGTTACAATTTGCAAAATTCCTAGAGAAATACGGTATTGTCCTACAGTATACTATGCCAGGATCACCTAGTATGAATGGTGTAGCTGAAAGACGAAATAGAACTCTTAAAGATATGGTAAGGAGCATGATTGCTCATTCTACCTTACCTGAGTCCCTCTGGGGAGAAGCATTAAAGACAGCAGCTTACATTTTGAACAGAGTACCCAATAAAGCAGTTGCAAAAACACCTTATGAGCTTTGGACAGGTAAAAAGCCTAGTTTAAAGCACTTTCACATTTAGGGATGTCCAGCTGAGGCAAGGCCTTATAGGCCACATGAAAAGAAATTAGACTCCAAAACAGTAAGCAGTTACTTTATTGGTTATTTTGAACGATCTAGGGGCTATAAATTTTATGATCCCATAAAAAGGAATATTTTTGAGACGTGAATTGCATCATTTTTTGAGGATGTTGAGTTTGGAGGGAGAAATAAGGTTAGAGACATTGCTTTTGAAGAGGAATTGGATTCTAACTCAATTCCTACTATCACTTTTGATGATGTTCAGGTTTTTATACCTATTATTAATCAAGAAGTGAATCTAGAACCTCTACAAGACAATGTTGAACAACTCTCCATTCAAAATGACATAATTGTTCCAGAAGAACAAACTCAACAACCTCAAGAACAAGTGCCATTAAGGAGGTCCATAAGAGAAAGGAGAAATGTTATTCTAGATGATTATATTGTATTTCTTCAAGAACATAAGGATGATAATGGAATGATGGAAGATGATCCAATCAACTTTCATCAAGCCATGAAAAGTTCTAATTCTCAAAAATGGATTGATGCCATGAAAGATGATTATAAATCTATGCAAGACAATAAAGTTTGGGAACTTGTCCCATTACCTGAAGGTGCAAAACCAATTGGTTGTAAATGGATATTTAAAACCAAGAGGGATGCAAATAGTAATGTGGAGAGGTATAATGCGCGTCTTGTAGCTAAAGGATATACCCAGAAAGAAGGTATTGATTTTACAGAGACTTCCTCTCCAGTTTCATCTAAAGACTCCTTCAGGATAATCATGGCGCTTGTTGCTCATTTTGATCTTGAGTTACATCAGATGGATGTTAAGACTGCATTTCTTAATAGCGACATTGAAGAAACAATTTATATAGTGCAACCAAAAATTTTTGAGCCAAAAGACTCAAAGCATATGGTTTGCAAATTGACAAAATCCATCTATGGACTCAAACAAGCTTCCCGTCAATGGTACCACAAGTTTCATCAAATAATTGTTTCGTTTGGTTTTGGGATGAATATTGTTGATGATTGTGTGTATTACAAATTCAATGGGAGTAAGTACATATTTCTGGTTCTATATGTTGATGACATTTTGCTTGCCACTAATGATATAGGCTTATTGCACGAAACCAAGAGGTTTTTATCCAAGCATTTTGAGATGAAAGATCTTGGGGACGCCTCTTTCATTTTAAGAATTCAGATACATTGAGATCAATCTCGAGGTATTCTTGGATTACCACAAAAGAGCTATATTGATAAAGTGCTCAAAAGGTTTGGCATGCAGAGTTTTAGACCAGGTGACACCCCTGTCACTAAAGGAGACAAATTTAGTCTTACTCAATGCCCTAAAAGTAACCTTGAAATTCAGGAAATGCAAAAGATTCCCTATGCATCAGCTGTTGGGAGTTTAATGTATGATCAAGTATGTACGCATCCGGACATTGTGTACATTGTTGGGATGCTAGACAGATATTTTAGCAACCTTGGTATAGACTATTGGATAGCAGCTAAAAGGGTTATGAGATATCTTCAGAGAACAAAAGATTATATGCTTACTTATAAGAGGTCAGATCTTTTAGAGCTCGTAAGGTATTCTGATTCTGATTTCGCTGGATGCTAAGATAGTAGGAAATCTACATCAGGCTATATTTACCTGTTAGCCGGAGGAGCTATATCTTGGAAAAGTGTCAAACGACACTTGTAGCTTCGTCCACTATGGCAATAGAGTTTGTAGCATACTATGAGGCATCAAACCATGGAATATGGTTGCGGAACTTTGTCACAGGGCTGTGCATTTTGGAGAATGTAGAAAGACCACTCAAATTATTTTGTGACAATAAGTCATTAGTGTTGTATTCCAATAACAACAGGAGTTCATCTAAGTCAAAGAATATTGACATAAAGTTCCTAGTTGTAAAAGAAAGAGTGCAAAATGGTCAAATATTCATAGAGCACATTGGGACAAACTCCATGATAACGGATCCACTCACAAAAGGTTTACCACCCAAGGTCTTTCATGAGCACACTGCTCATATGGGTGTTACATTGTTTGAGGATATCATGATTTAGTGGGAGTTTATATTTCAGAAATTTATGTATTTGGTTATTTTCTGATCAGAAATGAAGTATTCAGTTTATTCACTCTGTTTATTATTTTGAAATTGACCTCACTTAAGTTTAAAGAGGACCAGTTGGAAATAGACATGTTTAGATATTGCATGTAATTTCCATGCTACACATTCATACTTGATCTATGTCATTTGGTTGTGTTAATATATGTGATCATGGATGGATTTAGTTATGATATATGTAACGAAAGTCACCTTAGTTCTATGTTAACATAATTAATGGACGAGATTGTTCAGAATACCTTTTGGATATGATAGTAAAATTTTGAGCTCATAAGGTTGTATAATGACATTTAATTATAAAGTAATCAGTATATATATGTGGTCTAAGTGGGAGATTGTTGGAAAATTTGGACATCACATATATAATAAGGATAATTACATGTTATTATTTACTATCATCATAGGTTAGCCCAAATTAAAATTGATCTAATTTGGTTAGAATTTTATTGGGCTTTTAATTATTAAATAAAGTATGGGTCAAATATGTGTAGATACTCTTCTAATCAAATTCTAATTAATGATGAGCTAATTAGAATTTGATTAGAACTAATATGCTAAGGTTATAAATATTAGGGTTATGATCCCCAAATTATACACAAGATATTTTTTCTAATATCCCATCATTAGGAAAGAGAGAGCAGATATTCTCTGAATTTCTTGTGTACTAATTTGGAAGATCAAATCTGTAATAGCCCAAAATTGGGTCTAGTTGGAACAGAGGTTTAGTTACCACAAAATCTGAGATATAAATAATTATTTTATGATTATTTTGAGGTCTATGATATGATTTCATGATTGTGTAAAAATTTCGTGAAGAAATTCTATGCATAAAGTGCTTAATTCGAAGTTAGGGACTAAATTGAATAAGTTGCAAAACTTCCATTCTAGAAGTTTCTAGTATGAAATTGATTTGAAATATTAATTAGGAGGTCTTAAATAGGAATTTGATCAATTTCTAAGTTATGGACAAAAATTGGACATGGATGGAATTTTTGGAATGTTTAGTAGTAAGGGTATTTTGGTCATTTAGGGGTAAAATGAATTAAAATACAAAATTAAAAGCCAATTTTGCTCATCTTCTTCACCATGGACGTGTATACCAATGGAGACTCCATGGCTAGGGTTTTCAAGCTTCCCAAGCTCAATTGTAAGTCCGTTCTAACCCCGTTTTTCAAGTTCTTTACGTTTTTGGAGTCCCGGTAACTTGATTTAGCTTATGCTAGCAATAATTCAACCTATGGTTCAGATTTAGAAAATATCCATAGGTAAAATTTGTGTATTATGGTGTTTTATGATACAATATTAGGTTTTAAATTATGTTAGACAACTTGTGCTACTCGGTTTTAAGTGAAAACGAGTAAAAGGGCTTAATCGGTAAAAATACCTAATAGTCATAAGTATATGTTAGAGTGAGAATCTGATGTTTCCATAGAAGGGAAAAGTGATCAGATGTCATAAAACATAAGAATAAGGGATGAAGTTTAATTCCCGAGCCTAGGGGAAAAAGTGTAAATATGCAAAAGTTTAGGGGCAAAATTGTAATTTTTCCAAAGTTTGAGTTAAGGACTGTTTTGAATAGTACATTAATTAAATAAGTAAAATATGATGTTTTAGATCCCGGAAAATGAAATTTGAACCTAGAATGAGAGAAAAATCAAAAATTGAGAAAGTTGGTAAAATGGCCGTTTTAGTATCGAGGTAAGTTCATATGTATAATAAGCATTAATTTATGCATGTTTCAATGTAAAATTGATATATTCATTATGATTTCCGAGGTGTTGAAAGTGTGTAAGTTGGTATGATAATAATACAACAATAATGTTGTAATTTATATTTGAAAGTTAAATTTAGTGAATTAATTGAATTATATTAAATTAAATGATTATGGTGCCAAGTTTATGAATTGATTTAAAAATATGTCTATGGTACATGAAGTGCATTGAATTATCATACATAAATGTGATTTCTATGATTATGGATATATGGGAAATTGTAAGTTCATATGATTTTTAATAAGGCAATGTGTAATTTAATGTTATTGCCTTGATATTAAATGAGATGTAAGTTTATATGTAAGTGATACATCAATATTACTTATATTATGATATTTTATAATAATATTGGAAATATGTTTGTGGATAATTACTTGATTGGTGAAATTGTTGGAAAAGAGAGAGAAATCCCGGTTGAACCTTCGGAAAGATTGGATGATACAGATGGTATGTAGCTAAGTCACATGTATAGTGCTGAGTGCACATCATGTGTACAAGAGAGCTACAAGACATTATGATGTAGCTAGGTGCATGGGTGATACTATGTGTACACCATGTAGACAAGAGAGCTACGGGATATATGTAGCTAGGTCGCATGCGTGGTTCCAAGTGAAGGACACCATGTAGACAAGAGAGTTACGAGATAAACTGGCTAGGTCACATGAGTGGTACTAAGTGTTCACCATGTGTACAAGAGAGCCGAACTATATGATGGATGGAGCTATGTGCTGAAACCACCAAGTATCGAGGATTGATCCGAAGTGTTCAACGGGAGACTCTCTATGTATTGCTTTGTGAGTTTTGTGATGAATAAGTGCAGGAACATGGTTATGTGAATGATGTGTTCATTAAGTGACCAGGATGTGGTAAGGTTATAAACAAGTAAGTTATACATGAGGATGATTTTATGGTGACCTTGTGATCATGGGCCTATACTTGGATGTATGAAATGTGGTGAAAATGATTTGTGATATGTATGTTAAAATGTGGTTAATACAGAGAAAGTGTGAAAGAGTGAATTAGCAATAAAACTGTTTTGGACAGTAGCAGTGATGTGATTTTGAAAAATCACCAAAAATAGTATAAATTAAATCAGAGACTGAATGAGATATCAAATTAAATATTAATGAGTATATTTTCATATAAAAGAAATATAGAAAGCAAAGGAGTTCTATATTTTTAGATATTTATGTTTTTGTGAGACTGATTCAGAATGATTACGTGATCCCCTGTTCTGACTTTGGAAAATCACAAAAATTTGGATAAAAATAATTAGAGGCTAAAAATTATATTTTTAAAATCCATAATGAGTCTATTTTCAAGATAAATCAACAAGAACATTATCCAGGTTCTGTACTGTGAGATAATTATTTTTTAGTGAAGAGAGGTCAGAATTGTCAGAAAGTGAAATAGGGGAAATTTTAATGAATAAACTGTACTAATTGGCTAAACTAAAAATTATGAAAATTTTATGGTAGAAATATATGTGAGTCTAGTTTCAGGAGAAATTTACGGATCTTAATTTGGATCTCTGTAGCTCGAATTATAAATAATTAAGTGACTATGACTCGTGTGTACAGTTTGATGTGAACATTTATTAGTAAATTGTGAAATCGTACTTACAAGAATGCTATATACATTAAGGATGTAGAATGGAGAGGAGGAGGAGGAAAATAAATATATGTGGAATACATGGAAACTATGGTATATGAAATATTGAGATAATAAAATAAATGATATGTGTTTATAAGAAAACAAAAAGAGAATGTTATGTATCATGACATGTATATATATATGACTAGTCTCAATGTAATGCTTGTTGGGTATGGAATTGAATTGAAATGTTTCAGGCAAACATGTTATTCTCTGCATCTGAATCATGGTATTTTATAAAGATATGATCTAGCTTTAAATATGAATGCTTGATGATTAAGCTGAAGATATTTGGTAAGATGATAATCTTGGTATAAATGTATAAGTGGTACTATAATAAACAAGGTAAAATGAGTATGAGAGACACATGTATGATGACATACAAATGCTATGTTTGTGGTTTAATTGAGGATGTTTAATCATTAAATGAATACCATGTTATATGCTTTTGATTTTGTATAAGTGTGTAAGAGATCAAGGTTGACCAAAGCTTGGAAAATAGCCTAGGTATATTCCACACAGGCAGAGACACGACCATGTGTCTCAGCCGTGTATGGAATACGACTTTGGGACACGGGCGTGTGGAGCCTTAAAGCATGAAATTTCCAAGATTTTCGTAAGTTCTCGGTTTAGTCCCAAACCCTTTCTAAAGCATGTTTTGGGCTCCGTAGACTCAAATAAGGGACTATGTGTAAGAGAATGAACGCTTTGAAATATGAATAAAATTTTATGGCTCGTATTTTAGTTTAATGTTTGTATGTTTGTCTGGTAATGCCTCGTACCTTAGCCCGGTCTCGGGTACGGGTAAGGGGTGTTACAAAATTCCTAAGATCTAGAAAGTTTCAAAGAATCCATAGATTCAGGTACGCTTCCACATCTAGTTTTGTTCTTGATTTATTATTGATGATTTGACATGACAGATCCTGATTTATTAAGTTATATTATAGATTTATTTTATAAATTCTAATATAGTTGTATCTTTTTCAATTTTTATATTACAATCTTTCTTTTTTTTGCCGATATAATATATATACATGATTATTGTATATATTATAAATAATATAAAACTTTAGTAGCACATTTTATTTGAAAATAATTTATATAATATTATATATTATATTCAACAATTTCAATGTCGTCCTAGCTTACCTTTCTATTTAATTTCCTACAGGGAAGACACCATCGATTAATAATGTTTTGTGTATGGATTAAATTGACGTCAGAGATGCACGCAAATTACGAAGTGTTAGATATCCAAGTTAGGTGTGTGAATGAAATATTAGTTTTTGTAAATTATTAAGTTTGATTTAAAAAAAATTTGAATTTAATTTAGTAATTATTAAGCTAAGCTCAAGTTATCGATTGAATCAAATTTGAGTTTAATAATATTCGACTCGAATGACTCGTGAGTCTAATAAAGTTTTTTATATTTTTATATTATTAAATTACGTTTTTGCTCTTAATATATATTATTAACCTTAAACTTAATTATTCAATCGAGCTTGAGTTTGAGTACAAAAATTAGTAAATGAGCTTAATTGAACTAGGCTCGAATAGCTCAATTATATCTCGAATAGAGCTCAAGCTTAAAAATAGATATTTGGTCGAACTTTAAATTTTGAATTGAGTTCAAACTCGATAATATTAGGGCTTGACTCAATTACAGCCTAGTGGAGGAAGACCAAGAGATCTATAGCAAAACAGCCAATCCCATGGAAAGACTGAAAATGGTGATTAACAGAGGTTTGTATGAAAAAAAAAAGTGGGATAAATTCGAGACAATATAAGCCCCGTCATTTCAATTTCTGTTGGTGTAGTAAATGATACAGGGAATGGATTATGGAACTATGCAAGGAAAAACATGCTGATTCCACAAATCAAATTTAGCACCCAATAATACCGTAACTTCAATGGAACTGTTTGCACGATGGCATCGCTCCGACTGATTCTCATCATGGAAGATTTTGGACAACTACCGCATATACCTTCAAGTTAAGCAATCTTTTATCTTTCTTCAGTTTTTCGCCTCATTTCATTACTACACAATTTAAAAATAAAAGGTTTAATGTATGTTTGTTTTCTTATTTTGTATCTATTTTTTTTTAAATTGATATTTAAACTATTATCTCATTATCTGGTTTAGTCATTTTCTTTAATAGTATTAAAAATAATCGACCGCCACATAACAGTAATTAAAATGTGTCATGTGACACATTAACCAATCACAATATATCATGTAACAATTAAGTTTATTTAAAATAAAACATTAAATTTAAATAAAAACATCTTTGGCTTTGACTCATTGTTGATTGGATATTAATTGGCATTGATATTAGTATTGACTGTCATTGACTATTCAAGTGGCATGTTCACGTGTCATTTAATATTTTCAATATTATATATATTATATTGATTAAAAATATTAAAAAGTCAAATGCAATTATAAATAATTCAGAAATATTTAAAAAAATTTAAAAATATTTTTTAATAAAATTATAAAATATAGAAATATAAATTTAAAAAGTCAAATTAAAATATAAACGGGAGAGTTTTATAAAAAAAAGGAATTTAATTTTTTAAAAAATTGAAAAAAAACTTAAATATTCAAAAATATATATTCTAGAAAATTTTTATTTTTCAACAACTTTAAATTGTAAAAAAATTAAAAATATATATTTAAATTCAAAACAATTTAAGTTTTCCCAAGAATATATATATTTTAAAATTTTAGTTTTCCTTCAACAAATTTTTAAAATTTAAATTTTTTCTTAATTTTTATCAAAATTTTCAATTGATATTTATTATTTTCACTTTTAAAAATTTATATAATTTAGAATCTTGTAAAAAAATAAAAAAATAAAAAATAATTTTTTTTAAATTTTTTATATATTATATGATTTTTTTATATTTTTAATCAAAATAATATATAATATATTTAAAAAATAAAAAGATACATGTTCTAATAGCACCATGTGAATGGTCAATGGTGGTCAACATCGGTCGGCATACGGTCAATGGTGAGTTAAAGTCAAAGATATTTTTTAAATTTAAATTTAATATTTTTATTTTAAATAAATTTAATTGTCAAGTTACACGTTATAATTGGTTGGATGTGTCATATGTTACATTTTGATTAGTATCATTTAACAATCAATTTTTTTAACGTTATTAAAAAAGAACTAAACCAAAAAACAGAATGTGCTGCAAACAACGAGGGAAGAGTCAATCAAGTTGACTCGGGGAATTAGTGCTGATAGTGTTTAATAGAAAACTAGGAAAAGCAAAAAAGGAGAACGGCGGTATTTATTGTTCTGATTAACTTTGGGTAAGTAGTTGTAATCTATTGTCTAAGCAGCAGTTAAGCATCAAGTAATTCCCTGTATGGTCTCCTTCCAGATGAAATAAATCATAGCAATGGAGGGAATGTGAATAATGGTTTTTGCCCGTCTCTTCCCTTTGGATTTTTTGTAATCCTTTGGAATTCCCTGTCCCAACTCCCAGCTTGTCTCTGAATCCCATCATAGCCAAAATTTGCTGCCCAATTTGTTTGGTGAAACAACATTCTGCAATCAGAATAGGTGGTCCTTCGTCTCCCTTTCTCGCTTACGTAAGATGCAGGTTGTATCAACTGTCATGTAATAAGCTTTACTTTGTGACACGCCACATCTTTTATATTCCAAACTGCTGCTACCTAGTATTTATTGCCAACAAAGGACAAAAATATTATTGTCATCCTCCTGTCCTACGTAGCTTTTGCCATTTCACCTTTGGAGATCCCACTTACTTCAAACAAGCATGACATTTTTCATTTACCACATAATATATTTTCAGCAAAATAATTCAATATCACATTAGACTATTAACTTTCAATTATTATTAACTTCATTAGCACTATAAAAACAAAAGCCCCTACCAATTATAAAAAAAAATTGAGTTCGCTAAGGACAAATGGTTTTTATTTATTTTCAAGGACAAACGGGGTACATCAAAGTTTACTCATGCCAATGAGTAAGGTTTACTCATAACTGCCAAAAAAAAAACACTTGTTTGACCATTCCACAAAATGGAAAGTGTTTAAGACACAAGCACAAATTGGATCTTCATGCAACACTCGTGAGATCAATTAAACCATTGGAACAAGTTTAACAGTTAAAATTCTAAAAAAAAAAAACAACCACCACCAAGTTTACATGTCATAACTCCAATATAGAGGGATTTGTGCAAAATTGCTCACCGGTGCAATGGTCTATGAAATTATTTTATAAAACTATTATAAAAAATTATTATTTCTACAATAAAAATTATTTCATAAAACAATTAATTAAATTACTTAATCATTTTATTTTGCGGTAACTACAATCTAAAGGGATTAGTGCAAAACTTTCTTTCATAAAGTTATACAAATTAATCCTTTCAAAATAATAAATAAATAAACACTACAAGAAAATAGACTTTCAGCGGCGCTTTTTTTAGCCTTTAGTGGGGCTTTTGAAAATGCCGCTAAAGGTAACGCCGCAAAAAACTGGATGGCTTTTAGCGGTGCTTTTCCCACAAACGCCACTAATTTTGGCAGATTTGCAATATATTTTTTTCACCAATATCCAGCCCTTCCTGCATTAAAATCCAACCAAATACAACAAATATAGTATAAAATGCAGCTAAAAACAGCAAATTTAGTATAAAAAATACAACCAAAAACATTAATTCTAAATGATACTTCAAATTTAACGAAAGATATATGATATAATTAATAAATAAAGTATAATTTAAAATATTCTTACAATAATGTTAAACGTGACAAAGTTAAAAACATTCTTACAATGAAAAAACTAATGTCTAAGATGGCGGCTTTTGTGATTGCTGAAACATCTACATCATCTGCTGAAGCTGTAGCTGGAGGTCATCGTACTTTTTGCTCTATTCTGCTGCCACAGCTACTGCCTCTGCCTCCCTCGCTGCTACCGCTGCCTTCCTCGCTGCTGCTGTTTCCTCCCTCTCTGCTGCCTCCTCTCTAAGTTGTTGCTGGAGTTCTTCATATTTTCGTTGAACCTCGGCAATTTGCTCAACCGTGTTCACTTGCATCTGAGCTATCTGGTCTCTTAACCTCTGAAATTCAGCTTGAGCTTGACTTCCGGAAGACATGTATTGTTGGGAGCCGGATCCAAAATATTGGGTCGGGGTAACACCAGATCCTTGAAATCGAACCCGATCGTACTTTTTAGGACTCAAAACTTCAGTGATAATTCTATTATCAATGTTCTCAAGATTAACAGAACTATCAGTCGAAGCAATCGCTTCATATTCCGCCTTCTTCTCCTTTAGTTTCTCCTAAAAAATCAATTAAACAGCTAGAAACGAAATATATAATAAAAAGGAATGCAACATAACTTAACATTATTTAAAACTAGTAATGATGAATTGAATTAAACAATTATAATTAAACATTATAAATATTTAGAATAAATCAAATATTATTAAGTAAATATACCATAATTTCTCCAGCTTCGGATGTTATAGGAGATCCATCTTTCTTCCTATGCGTAATCTCAAAAAGTTAAAGGCGTCCAACTTTTTGTCCAGATTTGACTTCCTACAATATAGTAGTAAAAATATTATTTAATAGTAGAAAGTTATTAATATTTGAAAGAATTAATAAATTCATAATACCTTGGCCTCAGCTACAGAAGCAAAATTTCTCAACCCTGCCGTGTGAGTGAATTTTTGTTTTTGCCTGCTGCTTGTTCCAACTCCCTCACAGTCCTACATAATGAAATTATTATTACGTATATAGTAAACACTATATATAAGAGTTTGGAAATACACAATACCTCTCCTTTCTTTGAATTCCAGAATCTAACCGCATCTTCCCATTGGTACCTCAGCATTCCCGGCGGGACATTTCTCAATTTTTCCTCGAGGCTTATGTCTTTCTTAAAATAATGTTTTTTAAAGTGCTTTTATTGTCTCTCCATTTTTTACCCAATGCCTTCTTGATATAATCATCGGAGACCTCTAAAGCAAATCCCTCCTAAAAAAACACAAGTTTAGAATGTAAATATAAATGAAACTTAAACCAAAGTATTATAAATTACATTCACAGTTTGTTACCTTAATATTAGCGAGAGCCTGATTTTTGTTGCTATCAGGCATGTGATGCCATGATTCGTAGTTGATGGGCAACATATTGGCATTTCGTGCTAAAATGTCCAAATAGCTTGCTAAAAGTCGAGCTCCAGATCCAACAAGCTGACCATGAGTATTTCTACTTACTTTGACACGCTCGACAGGATCTAAGTCGTATAAATCTCTAAGCAGCGTACATCCTCGAACTCTGCGAGTCCCACCACTTTCAGCTGAAAAATTATATACTATTATTATATTAAAATTGACAAAAAATTAATAATAAAAGTCAACACATGGAAAATGAACTTAACATTACTTTGAAATTCTTCAGGCTCGTCAAGTGTCCCCGGCACATTCGAAGATCCAACAACTGTTTGCTGTTCACTATTTGCTTCTTCTGAATTTGGAGTATTCTGGAAAATACTTAAATCTCGTAATCTTCTTCTACGCATTTTTCCTGCAATACACATAAAATAGTTAAAGTTTTAGTAACAAATTATAACAATAATAGTACATATAAAATAGTTAAATTATATAACATGACCAAGATTAAAATTATAATAGTACATATAATTAAAAAATCGTAAAATCTTACTACATCATTATTCGTAAATATCTTCATACTACATCATTATTCGTAAATATCTTCATCCACATCATGTCGAACCCATTGATGTTGTGTACTAGTACTAGGGATATTTTCATCTAAGTTTTGTTTTGGAAAAGGTAATGTTTCTGATCTTTCGACGATGTCATCTCTACTTCCATTACTCATGTCAAATAAGTCTCTAGGGGTGTTCCGGAGTACAACATACCAACCCTCATCAGTTGGATCTTTCGAATAAAAAACTTGTTTCACTTGAGAGGAAAATACATATGGCTCGCCC
Organism: Gossypium hirsutum; assembly: GCF_007990345.1. Lineage (NCBI taxonomy): Eukaryota > Viridiplantae > Streptophyta > Magnoliopsida > Malvales > Malvaceae > Gossypium > Gossypium hirsutum. Next base: position 65,121,115 of record NC_053426.1, read on the forward strand.
ATCAATTGTTGTCCAGTGTGAATCAAACGAGAGAAATTCACCATTGTAAAACCAAATTGATCTTTTTTAATTCCTCGAGCAGTATTAACATCAGCCCAATCTCACCGAAATAAGACAACTTTCCATCTGCCATAGTAATCCAACTCAATAATGTCGATAAGAAGTCCGTAATACTCCACATTACCCTCAATCGGATTACTGTCCCTAGCACTAGCATAACTTGTAATTGAAGAATTAACAACAACTCCACAATTTTGAGTTCTCCTCATTCTCTTGCGATACTATGTATGAAATCTGTATCTATTGATGAGGAATGCATTATATCTTTTTATTACTCTGTTTGGACCTTGGGAAAGCCATTTAACTTCGTCATTGACGTTCTTCCCACTCCAAACCTATTGAATCGAAAGTAAATTGAAGAATTATAAATGTATTATGTAAAAACATTCTTATTTGATTAACTAAATTTCACGATTATATGTAACTTATTAACTTTAGTTACATACCGTTTGGCTTAACCATTCATGAAAAGATTTTGTGAATAACTTATTAATCTCTCAATGTTGTAATCTTCGAGAGCGTGCACGAGATCTCAAAATTTTTTTGTACTCACTATGTTAAAAACAAGTTTAACTGGTTAGAAGATAAACAAATCAAAACGATGAATATGTGAGGAAATTTTAGAACTTACTTGCGTAACGGTTCAACTAAATTGTGGTGGAAAACTACATATCGATGTGCTTGTATCCACGATATATCATCTAATTCTGCAATTTCAACTTTGCTGATTGTTTCTCCATAACTTTGGAATAAATAAGTTTCGGCCAAGTTATGATCATTGAGCCCAGCATTTCTAGTTGGTTTATTCAATCGTGTTTCAACATCTTCTAAATATCTAGAACAGAAGGTCATGCACTCCTCTGCCAAGTAGCCTTCAGCAATTGATCCTTTTGGATAACGCTTATTGTGACAATAAGGTTTCAATTTGCTTAGGAACCTAAACACGATATACAATATTTATCAAAAGTTGTAACTAAATGTATAGAGGCGAATGAATAAATACTTGACAAATAAATTAGCACTTTTTTATAGGATACATCCATCGATAAAAAATCGGTCCACCAAGTATTGCTTCGTGAGGGAGATGGATTACCAAGTGCACCATAATAGTGAAGAAGGAAGGTGGAAAGATCTTCGCCAAATTGCATAAAGTCAAAGCAGCTCGATCCTGTACTTTCTTAAGTTCTTCAACATCCAAAACTTTGCCACAAATAGCTTTCATTATATTGGATAGTTCAATTATACAGTACGTCACATTTTTTAACATGCAGCATCGCAAAGCAACTGGGAGTAAATCTTGCATCAAGATGTGGTAATCATGTGATTTTAATGAATATAATCTTCGATCTTTAAGACTCACACATTGAGATATATTTGACGCATATGCATTTGGGACCTTTATATCCTTCAACACCATGCAAAACACCTCTTTCTCTTTCTTTGACATTGAAAAAATAGAAGGCGGCAACCGATATTTCCCATTCGGAAGTACTTGAGGATGAAGATCACGCCAAATTCTCATGTCAACTAAATCAGGTCGACTCTGAAGATTGTCTTGTGATTTTCCATCGGCATTTAAAATCGTCCTAATTATGTTCTCGCAGATATTCTTCTCAATATGCATGACATCAAGATTGTGGCGTAACATGTTGTCCTCCCAATAAGGCAACTCAAAAAAAAGTACTCCTTTTTTCCACAAGTCCGCCTCATTAGGATCATCCTCTTCGTCAGATTCATCATCAGATTCATCCCTCGATCTTCTCCTTGTTTGCGTGATAGGTGGTTGATTCATCTTCCCGTAACTAAAGTTGATATATTTTAACATAAACAAGATTTCAGATCCAACGGTCTGCTCAGGAGCTCCTCTGTACTCTTCAGTATCGTCAAATAGAGTCCTTTGAAATCTAAATTTATGATTTCCATCTAACCACCGACGATGGCCTATGTAAGAGAACTTCTTCCCATTATACAATCACTTCGAACAAGTTTGTGCAGCACAACAAGGACAGGCATAACGTCCTTTAGTACTCCAACCCGATAAATTAGCATAAGCTGGGAAATCATTAATTGTCCACAATAAAGCTGCACGTAAATTAAAGTTCTCCTTTCTTAATACGTCATATGTCTCAACACCCGACCATAACTGTTTTAACTCTTCAATAAGTGGCTGCAAATAGATGTCAATATCATTTCCGGGACTTTTCTCTCCAGGGATAATCATTGATAAAATAAATGAAGATTGCTTCATGCAAATCCATGGAGGCAAATTGTAAGGAACAAGCACTATAGGCCAAGTACTGTACGAAGTACTCATGATTTTAAAAGGATTAAAGCCATCAGCTGCTAGCCCAAGCCTCACATTCTGAGGATCGCTTGCAAAGCTTGAAAATTTACTGTCAAACGATTTCCAAGCTAAGGAATCAACAAGATGCCTTAATAATCCATCATCGGTTCGTTGATCATTATGCCACCTCATAGAATCGGCCGTCTTTGACGACATGAAAAACCTTTGAAGTCTTGGTATTAGGGGAAAATATTGCATAACCTTGACTGACTTCTTTCTTAAATATGCCCCACCTTCATCCCCATTCACATCTTTTGTATTCCCATTCATCCAACGAGACTTACCGTAAACATGACAAGACTGTTGGTTCTTCTGATCACCCTGTACAACATGCAAGCATTTGGGCAACTATGAATTTTATCGTACCCAAGGCCCAAATATTTTATTAGTCTCTTCATATCTTGACAAGACTGGGGGATTTTTGCAAATGGAAACATCTCTCTCAGAAACTCTAGCAGCATTGTAAAAGAGTTTTCGGTCCACCCTCCCAAACATTTTAAGTGAAATAGACGAATACAGAAAGACAATTTCGAATATTTTGATCCCTCGTAAAGTTCTTCGTTCATTTCGTTAAGTAAATTGTAGAACTTCGCCACTTCTTCATTTGGCTCCTCATCAGGTGCACTTGTTCCCGTTTCGCAAAAAACATTTCCACCAATATTACAATCGTCGGATGCAATAAAGTTAGGTGAAAAGATTGCTCACCATGACTGTGCATATTAAATGCATCCCGCAACATACCTTCCATGTCATCTTGTCTAACATACTGGTGGTAATCAGTATGAGGATGAGTCGGATTAATTATTGAAGAAGTTCCACTAGATGTACATTCTCCATGGAAAATCCATTTTTTATACCCCCGAATAAAGCCATCAACAATTAGATGCTCGTAGACAACTTCACGAAAATGCCAATTGATGTTGCCACACTTCTTACACGAGCAAAGAATCATATTCTCTTGGCTTGCATTTTGAAATGCAAAATTTAGAAAAGTTTGTACTCCATTTCGTTAGGCATTGCTTACCCTTGACAATTTCATCCAACTCCTATCCATTTCGTAGTTCTTGAAATCTAAAGTTGACAATAAAAGGGATTATCTTATGTAAATTATGTAAGATATGATATATATTTATGTATTATGTAGGTTATGTAAATTATGTAAGTTATTTATCTTATGTAAATTATGTAAGATATGATACGTCATTATGTATTATGTAAGTTATTTATCTTATGTAAATTATGTAAGATATGATACATCATTATGTATTATGTAAGTTATGTAAATTATGTAAGTTATTTATCTTATGTAAATTATGTAAGATATGTTATATATTTATGTATTATGTAAGTTATGTAAATCATGTAAGTTATTTATCTTATGTAAATTATGTAAGATATGATATATATTTATGTATTGTGATTGTGTTGATGGGAAAACACAAGGGAAGTGAAGAATTGGTTATTGGATTAAATTTACAAGTTTAGGGTTAATTATTTATTTTGAATTAAGTTCATCATATGTGGTCAATAATGATTATTTAATTAGGTAATTTAAAAATAAAATAAAAGTAGACAAAAAAATTTTCCTGATTAAAATAAAATAAAATAAAATATTTAAAATAAAATTTTAAATACAATTTAATTTAATTAGGTAATTTAAAATTAAAATAAAAGTAGACAAAATATTTATCGTGATTAAATTAAAATAAAATAATATCTTCAAAATAAAACTTTAATTACAATTTAATTTAATTAATAAGGTTAATTAGCCTTTTATATATAGTAAGCTTAATAAGGTTCATGTGTATAAGAAAGTTTTACATAACTATGTAGTTGCAAGCAGTAAAGAATGTGCAAGGCAAGGCTACTATATCCGTGCATTGGGCTGTGTCGGTAGAATTGATGACAGTCATCTACATATTTACAATTTTTGAATTGTACTAAATTATCTAAATTCAATAATTCAATTTTTTATTTAAAGATTAAAAAAATATAGTTAAGCATGAACTAAACTTGAAAATAGTTATTGGGTTCGTTTTACATTTCATGTTTAATGTTTGTGATTATCTATTTTAACAATATATACTAAATTTAAATATTAAATGTATAAAATCCATTACACTTGAATATAAAATTGTTTAATTTTACAATATTAAAATTTATAAATTTCAATTCAAGGACACCTAACTTTGATAGTATGGTTAAATCCAAGCAGTGGGCATAGACATCAAATCACACTGCGACTGCCATTAAAAAACTTGTTTGAATTAGGGGGTCAAATAATAGAGACAGAAAATTAGCCAATTACAAATTAAAAGGTAGAAACGAATGCATAATTTTTAAAGTTATATTAAAAGACATTAATTGTTGGGTTTTAAATATTATGGTTTAAAGACATTAATTTTCTACTCGTTCTAGGGGCCATGTCCGGTCATACTAGTTGGGTTTGCCCAAATTTAAAAATAATCAAGTTCACCATCAAATTGAAAAGTGGAAGCAGGTTAAAATTACAGGGCAATTGATAGCATTGGATCCTCGAAATTCAATTTGAAATTTAGTGCAAACTTTTCCCCCAAATTTAAAAAAATCCAAATCCACCGTAAAATTGAAAGGCAGAAGGTGGATTCATATTGCTAAGAATTAGATAATTGAAATTACCTTTGATGAAATACTCGGAAGAAGACCAACCTCGTACGGTGGTGGTGGACAAGGACTCCTCCAGGGTCAAACGATTAGCCAATTTCTCAACAATCTGAGCAAGGCCATATGATTGCGACGTGGGATGAGGATTTTCCGAAAGAGTAATTCTTCAAAAGAAAATTACAAGCACAATTAGTGTTGGATGTCATTCATTCTATCCATAGAAAATAAGGAAGCACCCAATTCCAAGAAGACACGCACCTTTGAGGAAACACTTAAAAAATCCCACACTTCATGTTGTTCAGCCACATTGGGTATAGACAACAGATCCTGTAAAGAGGTGGCTTAGTTGAAGAAACAGGTTCAAAAGTAACCATCCTAAAAAAATGAAAGACTAGGACATAAATTACTTGCAGATATTTGTCAAGATGAATGCACCGCTGATGAACAAAAGCATCCTATGTGCTTGATGAAAATATCCTTTTGGGGGGCAAATGTAATGAATAATTGGGAATTTCTTTCAGATGTCGATGCAACCATTCAAAATTTCTATATCTGCAGTTAAAAAGAGAGAGAGAAGATTAACTATTAAAGAATAAAAAAATCAAATTCTCAGAGCTTCATTTTGTTCTCTTGAGATCAATACATTGCGGTTTAAACTTTGGCACATAACAGGGACACTATCCAGCAAAATAGCTTTGGCACATAAAATATCTTAAATATGCAAACATTTCGACCTTTTTCTTTTTTCCCGAAACTTACTTAAACATACACTAAACACACCTAAGAAAAAATGTAAAGCCTTTGCCAATCAACAAAACTAACAAATAAACATATGATAGAGAGAAAGCACCTACTGATTCAAAATAAACAAACCTTAAACATGCATATCATATTCTATATTTATTGTTTCAATCAACTAAATCTCAATCATTTTTATTAACGGGTATGGATTTGAACCAATAGAAAAAGAGCAACTATGTTTTCAATGGAAATTGAAAGGTAACCATGGGTTTTGGAATTAGATGCTCCACTCAAATTTGGGGACCAATACTGATATTCCATGTGACACCCCTAATTTGACCCTAGTCGGAAAGCGGTTTCGGGACCGCTAAACCGAGTAACCAAATTATTTGAACATGATATTTATTGTCTAAAATAAATGTGTGAAAATTTTAAGCTTCGATTTAGTAAATTTCATGTGAATTTAGTCAATAGGACTTATGTGTGACATTTTTGAAATGTGATAGATCAAAACATAAGGACCTATTAGTGCATGTTGAAAAAGGGGGGACTTGCATGTCAATTTCCCCCCCCCATCTAGTAGTGGCCGGCCATGACATTAGGATGGACAAAGGGTGATGGGCAAAACATGTCATAGACATGTTGTGTTGGTGCATCATGGGAGGAAACAATAAAATAAAGAGCATGGGCAATAAAATATTAGTGTTAGTAGGATGAGAAACAAAAAAAAAAAGAAAGGATATGTGTGATTGTCCCCCCCTTGCCGTGAGTTGAAGGAAAGAAAAACAAAAAAAAAGTGTTCATCCTTTGGTTCATCCTTGGCCGAAAATTTTAAGGAGGAAGGAAGAAGAAATATTGAAGAGGTTCGGCCATGCATGTAACTAGGCTAAGGTATGTTTGATGATGTTCCATGAGATGCATGCATGTTTTAGTTGTTAGCTTGAGTTCTACCTAGCCCATGGTCTAAATCTTGCTATGTGATGGAAATGACACTCGGCCATGGATGCATCATTCTTGCTTGGTGTTGATGTTGTGTTGGTGAGATATCAAGTTATTTTGTGACCAAGTTGAGATTTGAATTTTTGGAATGAGTAAGGTTTTCGGTTATGTTGTTTTGTATGAGTAATGGATTGTTGAGTTCATGCTATTATGAATAAAATTGATTAAGAGAGGCTTGAGATAATTAAATATGCATGTTGGTGGTAAGATGAGCATTCGGTTTTTATCATGGAAGCATAGGAAGCTTGTTAAAGTTGAATTTTAGAAAAGTTAAATGTGTGTGTGCTTGTGCTAGTGCCGAATGTGCCTAGGGTGATTTAGCATTGAGTTTGGTGTTATATGAATTGAGTTTTATGGTTTTGGATTTTTAAGTGTTGTTAAATACTTTGAATAATATATATATGTGGCTTTGAAATGTGAAACTCGGCCAAGTGGTTATAAGCATGATTTTAGAGATTCAATGATATTCGGCCGATTTGAATAATTCATGGCACCCCAAGCAAATTAGTTTTAGATGTTAATAAATATTGAAATTATTTAAAAGCATATTACCGAATGTGATTTTAGTCAATGATTCGGTTATGAGTGCTGATTTGTTTTATAATTAGCCGAATGTGTATATGTATACTATGAGGTGGTTTAGCTTAAAGAAAATTAAGGTGCTCGGAAGGTGATTGTCATGGATAGTTTAAGTAATGAAATTTAATTTCTGTTATGTAAAGTGATGACATTGCTGTTTGCAAATTTGAAGTTAAAAATTGTTGATTGAGCATCAAGAGCTTATGGAAACAAAGTCGGATCATGGAAAAAGGGAAATTGGTCGAATAGTCGGAATTGACGTACATTACGATCGAGGTAAGTTTTAAGTATTAAAGCCTATAATGTGATTGAGTATGATATGTTAAGCACATATTAAAAGAATCATAACTCTATTGTAAATTTTTATGCATATAGCCTAATGGCTATTATGAAGTATAGGTAAGTTATTGATATGATATGTTGCCAAATGGATATGATATTATGAAGTGCTAAAAGGATATGTCAGAAGAGTAAAATTGTGATAAACCTGCTCAGGACAGCAGCAGTAACATGAATTTAGAAAATCACCATAAATTGTTGGAGTTGAATGGGAGGCTGAATAAATTATGAAATTAAACTTAATGAGTCTAGTTTCTTATAAAAGAAACCGTGTAAGAAAATTTATTTCCGATAATGAGATATTTAAAGTTGTGTGAGACAGTGCAGAATGACACTGTAATCCTCTGTTCCGTTTTTAGAAAATCATTATAAATTGTAAAAAAATAGTTATAAGATAAAATTTATATGCTTAGACTCCTTAATGAGTCTAGTTTTAAATGAAATCAAATACAACACATTTTGAATTCTGTAAAATGAGAAATCTGATTCGTAGTGAAGAGTGGTCAGATTAGTCAAACAGTGAAACAGGGGAAACTTTAAGAAAAATCTGGTATTGATTGGCCAAACCTAAAATTCTGGAAATTTTATGGATGGAATATATACGAGTCTATATTCAGGAAAAATTAACGGAAAGTGATTTGGAGTTTTGTAGCTCCAGTTATAAATGATTTAGTGACTATTGCTCAGGAAAAACAGCTTGTGCTGAATTTGAGATTGTGTTGTAAACCTTGATAAACTTGTTCTAGTTGCTCATAAGCTATTGATTAAACCCATACGTGAATTCTAAATTGTGATATTGGAAAATGATAGATGTAGATTCAGCCAAGACAGTGTATATATGTGATAAGGCCTAATAGCCGATGTGATGAATGTGAAAATGTATATATGTGATAAGGCCTAATGGCCGATGTGATGAATGTGAAAGTGTATATATGTGATAAGGCCTAATGCCGATGTGATGAATGTGAAAGTGTATATATGTGATAAGGCCTAATGGCCGATGTGATGAATGTGAAAGTGTATATATGTAATAAGGCCTAATGGCCGATGTGATGAATGTGAAAGTGTATATATGTGATAAGGCCTAATGGCCGATGTGATGAATGTGAAAGTGTATATATGTGACAGGGCCGAGTGGCCAACGTGATGGATGTGAAAGTGCATAAATGTGATAAGTCCCGAAGGGCATTTGTGTCAGTACTATATCCGGGTTAAAACCCCGCAGGCTTTATGCGAGAATATTATCACTGATTAATGTCCGTAAGCTTTGTGCTCGTACTATATCCGAGCTCTAAAGACCCGATGACTACGTGTGGGAATTTTGTCCGGGTAAGACCCGATAACTTCGTGTGGAGATTATGCCGGGTAAGACTTCGTAATAAGAATTGCTTATAAATATATTCAATGCGAAAGGTTAAACAGGTATGTACTCCAAGTTTATATGTGAGCTTGATTTGCACTAAATCATAAGGTAGTTATGTGATGCATACGAGAGCAATCTATGAGACTATTCCTATGATTATGTGACATCGGATCAGTGTGAGAGGTGATGTGAAATCATACGATATATCTATGTCACATGAGCTCACTTTTATGTGAAATTTTATCTGCCTATTGTATATGATGAGATGTGCATATTCGGTAAAGGGATGGTATGCCCGAAGGAAGAGTGAAATAAAAATACGAACAACTATGTTATAATTTGATTGTTATCTGTTGACACTGCTTAAAACTTACTAAGCATTGTAATGCTTACTCCGTTTACTCTGTTTCCTCTGTTTTATAGATCTCATTGCGAAGCTACAGGCTCGGGGATCGTCAGCAACTAGTCACACTATCACTATCCACTGTTTGGTACTGCTATGTTTTGGATTATCTTATGGCATGTATAAAATAGACTAGTGGCGGAAGAATATTTTGGTTAATGTATATAGCCATGCGAAAATGGCTTATATATGTTTGAGCATAATGTTATAATCATTTGGTATGGAATGGTTAATCACTATCATAATTTGTGCTATTTATGCTAAAAGGGCTAGTTGAATCATGGAAACTATGAAATAGGTAAAGTCTACCTTAAAGGCAGATGCTGGCAGCAGCAGTGATGTAGATTTGGAAAATCACTAAAAATAGTAGGATTGGAATTAAATAATGAATAAATTATGTAAACGAACCTTGATGAATCTATTTTCATAGAAAAGTAACGAAACAATCATATGGACAGTATGTTAAGAGATATTCAGGTTCTCGTGAGACAGGGCCAGAACGGTTTCTGGATTCCCTGTTCCGATTTTTGGAAATTCATTATAAATTAACCAGAGATAATTAGGAGTCATGCCATATATGTATAGATTCCTCTCTGAGTCTAGTTTCTATAGAAACAAACGGCATCAGTATTGAAGCTCTGTGCAGGGAGATATCCAAGTCGTAATGCGCAAAGGTCAGTGTAGTCGATCCCTGTAACATGGGAGACTTTGACTAATAAACTATACTAATTGGCCTGACCAAAAATTCTAGAAAAAAATATGTAGATGGGATATGAGTATAGTTTTAGGGAAAAATTACGAAACTGATTTTTGAGTTGTGAAACTCAAGATATGATTTTTAAGGTGACAGTGTCGCAGTTAGCCAACTGCCTGGAAAATTTTAAAATGGACTGCTATAGTAAGCGAATTTAGTCTGTGAACCCCTCGTGTCCGACTCCGGCAACGGTCTCGGGTACGGGGTGTTACATTCCAACAGAAGGATACCACATGTTTATTCCTTTTTGAAGCTAAGAAATTCTAACCGGAACTACTCCACATTAAAATTAGGCACAAACCTCCCTAGCAATTTTTGAATTAGTACGCATGTTCCGAAATAGGAAACACGAGCGACTCAATTCAATAAAACTAATGTTCCTACTATCTTAGTTTATTAGTATAAAATTTTTGGGTAAAACAAATAATTCATAAAATTCACAAACTTCAGAATTTATGTATCTAGAATTATGTTTTTATATCAACATAAAAACAATTCATATAAGTTCAATCATGAAGACGACACCTAAACCTGACTAAGTTATAGAACACACACACGGATAAAATATATATATATATACAACTCCTATTAAGCTTTCCATGAACAAGATTCAAATTTTTAAATTCCAGTTTTCCAGCAGGAGCTATATACTGTCATGACCTCAATGAGGGCCTTAATAATCTTCAAACATTTTGAATGTTTTTACATCCAACTTTTGCACTCCAAAAACAAAACTTCTACTTTTATGTGTGTTGATTGTGATTATTATTATTATTTTGGTTCTATTGTTGATTGTGATTTTGAATTTTTGACACACTACAAAAACACTACCAATATGGTACAGTTGTATTTGTAATTTTCCTTTTGGATTTTAGAAATTATTAATATTATAAAAAAATACAAATATATTAAATATGGATACAATATAAATACATGAATCGTTTGTGATTTTTTTATTTTAAAATTTCTTTTGAGATTTTATAATCTTCTCTCTGAAACGCCTTTTGACATCTATTTTGTTTTACTTACTATCAATCCTACTGATGGAAAATACCAACCTCCAAATTCCTTTCTTCTTGAGCAAGCACCAAAAACAACAAAGCCCCCCATCCCCTTAATAAAAGCCTTCCATTACCTGATTAATATATCTATATATCTTTGCTAATTTTTCCAATAATATATATGAACTGAAGTCATAGATATGCTGATCATATGTATATTTATATCATACCTATAATAATAAAAAAGTAATATATATCGAAATAATGTTTAAGCAATCCTCCCCACTCCATTACCAACCCCCAACTTTCTCCTACATTTTGTTGTTATTTCCTATTAGATATTAATGATTTGACATGAGTACTAGTTTTAGTTATAGCCCCCTCCTGTGTTCACAAGAATTTCAAGTCACTGCCACCATATATTTCACACAATCATAACATTTCCTCTTCCATTTGTAGCTTTGTTGAGTGGGGCATCCTACTTACTTCTCTTATCACCACAACTCTTTCATGTATTTAAATAAGTCGCAAACATCACATAAATCAATTAAATTAAGTTGGAATATTATAAATAAAGAAAAAAATATTAGAAGAATTTTGAGTCTTATTTAAGAATTCAATTTAACTTAATTTTGAATTTAATTAAAATTTAATGTGACTATTAAACAAGAAAGAATATCATATCAAAATATATTCATGTATGCACATGCAGCTACAAATATTTATGATGGGAAATGATGTGGATTTTCAAGCAGTTGGATAGAAATATACGTGAGAGTAGATTCATGTGCAAACGTTTGGGAGGTACCTGACAGGCATTTACAACCAGCTGCTAATGTTGACATTTCTCTTCCATGTTAAAGTTTTTGCCAACCATTTTAATTAAAAGAAAATACAGCTCCACTTAGTACAAAACTGAATCAAGCAACACAAACCCAGATAAGAAACTTTAATGAACTTAGAATATAACATAGCAAATAACAAAAATAACCAGTCAAATTGAAATCTGAAGCAGAAAAGAAATATGCTTTTCCTTTGAACCCAAAAATTATCGAGGAGATGAGCAGAGAAGAACTTACAGGTGTAAACGAAAAAGGCAAAAGGGGTTTTTTTCGTATGTCGAATTGGGGAATTTTAGAGATGAGCAGATGAGCAGGGATGAGCAGAGAAGAACTTACAGGTGAATTTTAGAGATTTCAAATTGGGGAAGAAGGGGTTTTTTTCGGATGTCAAATTGGGGAAAAACAAGTGATAATTCTTTAGGGATTTGGGACTAAGGAAAAGAGGGGAACTGGGGAGACTTTGACAAAATTTCTAAGTGTTATCGTGTGTGAAAATGAAGACAACAAAACGACGATGTTTTGACAAACATAATTTAAGGTTTGCGGCATTTTTGCAATAGCGCCGCTAAAAGGGTAAGCTATTGCGGCATTTCAAATAAACGCCACTAATAAACTAACAAAACGACGACGATTTGATCTGAACAAAATAATAGTAGCGGCGTTTATACACAAGCGCCGCTAAATCCAAACCTATTGCGGTGCTTCACAAAAAACGCCACTAAGAAATCCTACAAAACGGCGCCGTTTTGTTTAAAACATGATGCTCTTTTGTGGCGTTTTTATAAAAACGCCGCTATTGTATACTTTTTGCGCCTTTTTTTATAAACGCCGTTAATTCCTTTAAAATTTAAAATTATTTAATATATAATTTAAAAACAATATAAATTAAAAAAAATCACTTATATACCCAAAAAGCTTTAAAATTATTTTAAATAATAGTATTTTAATTTTTTATTTAAGTAAATAATTTTTTAAAATTTAACTAATAGTTAAAAGAATTAGATAAAATTTGAAATCTTCAAAATTATTGAAAATTTGAAATCTTTAAAATTTGAAATTATTTAATATATATAAATTAAAAAAACACTCATATACCTAAAAAACTTTAAAATTATTTTAAATAATATTATTTCAAATTTTAATTAAATTTTTTAACACTAATTATCCTAAACCCTAAACCCATAACCCATGTCCCCTTAATGCCTTAACCCCTAAATCCCTAAACCCATAACCCCCAACTCATAGCCCTTAGACTCTTAACCCATAAACTTTAAACCTTAAACCCTAAACCATATACCCTTAACCCTTAACTCCTAGACCCTTAACCTTTAAACCCTAAATAATAAACCCTAAATCTCTAAACCTCAACCCTTGAACCATAAATCATAATCCCTAAGTCCATAATCCATAATCCATAAACCTTGAGATATTAACTCATAAACCATAAACCCCTAAACCTTAAACCCTAAACCCATAATTCATAAACCTTAAAATATTAACTCATCATAAATCATAAACCCTAAACTATATACCCTAAACCATAAACCTTAAACTATAATGATAAGTAATTCAATATTTTCAAATTAATATTATCCCTTTTATGATTATAGAATAATTTATTTAATAAATAAATTGACAAACAATCAGTCATATAACAAAAAAGCTTTAAAATTATTTTAAATGATAGTATTTTAATTTTTCATTTTTAACATATATTTTTATATGTTTTTATTTTCAAATTTTTTCTACATGTCATTATTTTTTCCCGAAGAAGTTAAATATTCAATTAAAAATAATTTAATTAATATAAAAAACCAATAAAATGTTTTTGTGGCGCTTTTTGAAAAAACGCCGCTATAAATAGAGCAATAGCGGTGTTTTTCAAAAAGCGCCGCTATAGATCTGAGCATTAGCGGCGTTTTTCAAAAACACCGATATAGATCTGAGCATTAGCGGCGTTTTTCAATAAGCGCCGCTATATATCTGAGCATTAGCGGCGTTTTTCAAAAAGCGCCCTATAGATTTGAGCATTAACGGCATTTTGCTTAAAGAGCCGCTATATATCTGAGCATTAGCGGTGTTTTTCGTAAAGCGCCGCTATAGATGTGAGCACTAGCGGCATTTTTCATAAAGCGCCGCTATAGATTTGAGCATTAGCGGCGCTTTTGGCAAAACGTTGCTAATAACACTAAAGGTCAACGTTAAACGATGACGTCCTGCTTTATTTTTTGCGGCGTTTTTTTGCAAAATGCCGCTAATGCTCGATCTGTAGCGGCGTTTTTTAAAGTGTCACTAATGCTCAATCTTTAGCGGCGTTTTTACTTCAAACGCCGGTAAAAACGTCGTGAAAAACCTGTTTTGCTATAGTGAAAATACTAACTCTTATATTATCTTATCCTTTTTTTTTACTTCTCTAGTAAAGTTGTACAAATTAATCATTTCAAAATTATGATTAGTTGGCTTACTAGTAATAATTTTCACCAAAAGAATAACAAAGAAGAAAATATTTAATTGCAAAACCTGGCAAAGAATAGTTTACTTGACACTCTTCAAAGAAGCACAAAGACAAATCAGCATATGGGTCTTATGGAGATAAGAATTTTCCCATCAAGTTATTGACTTGACGATAAGCAATTGGCACATAGAAACTCAACCTACCTTTTTAGCTTATTCAATTGAGCAGCTTCTACATAAGTAGCAATGGAGACATTTTAACAAAACATAGCCTCATAAAATGAAAACATCGTCACATCATCAAGGGCATGAATGCTTGAGACTGGTATTAAGTTTGATTAGATTCTCATCATTGCTAGGAAGAAAAGTCGAAGGAACTACGATCATAGTGGAGCTGCATTTGCAACATATCGAAAAGGGAACACTGATTGAGTGAAAGGAATTCACATAAAAAATGAATTAATACTATATTTACTCAAAAATGAATAAAAGAACTTTAGCTTGAATATTATTGAACTAGAATGGTATTTTTACATATAGAATAAGAGAAATCAGGGTTTTAACCAACTAACAGAATCTTGAACTATCAACCAATTCTCTTTACAACAGACTCTAATATTCACCCATCTACTACTATGTTGTGATATGAAGTTTCTCTTGCAACTGACAAAAATGAGAGGTGGATAAAGGTTTGGTGAGAATATCAACAATCTGATCACATGCAGAAACTTTGCCAACAATTAAAGATCCATCTGCAACTTTCTCACGAATAAAGAAAAGATCAAATTCAACATTCTTGAATTTAGAGTGAAGAACGGGGTTGGCTGCAACAACCATTGCACTGGAATTATCACACCAAACAATAGGTTAGTCTTCAGAAGGTAAATGAAGTTCCTGTAGTAATGATTCAAGCCATGTAATGTCTACAGGTGTAGCAGCTATACCTCGATATTCTGCTTCAGTCATCAATCAAGAAACAACTTATTGTTTCTTGGAGCACGAGGAAACTAGATTCCCACCAAAGTACACAGAATACTAAGTGGTTGATTAGCGATCGTCAAAATCCAAACCCTAATTTGCATCTGCATACCCAACTAGAGACAACTTATTAGCGGGTGTAATTTGTAACCCATGGTCAATAGTAGTACAGAGGTAACATAAGATTGATTTGATGGCAACAAAGTGAACATCAGTCGGATTGTGCATGAACTGACATATATGATTAACTGCATACACAATATCAGGTTGGGTAAGAACCACATATTGTAAGGCACCGACAATGCTTCGATACTTCCATGGATAAAAAAAGGTGTCCCCATGTGTTTGGATAGAGAGTAAGAACTAACCATGGGTGTAGGGACACCTTTAGCTTTGTCCGTATGACATCGTTCTAACAAGTTGATAACTCTTGAAAAGAGTTATATTTCATGCATTTAGACCTAGCTAATTGACTGTACTTAAGTACATTTTGTTGCATTTTTAGGACATTTTAGTTAGCATTTTTAAAATTGCATTAGGACTTGGGCTTTGTTGGAATTAAGTGCTTTTAATCACTTGCTGTGGAGTTTTTTGTGTGACAGGAACAAGTTTTGGAACAAGGAAATAAATGAGTGAAGTTTTGTCAAGGTAAATTGCAGACAGTTTGCCAGCACGGATGCTGTGCCAATGTCAGGAAGACCAAGTCAACATTTTTCGCACAACAGTCCCAATGCAAATTCAAACTTGTACCAGATAAATCCCTTTAAAAGAGGAAAGGATAATCACGAGCTGTTAGCCAACCCTATCCTAATCTATCTATAAAAGCCGATGAAGGGGACCTTACAAATGGAAAAAAAAAGTAAGAGGGATTTTTAGGCGTGAGTAGGGGTCTGGCTACGCAAAGGATAGGAAGTTAAAAGTAGTCCTTCTTAGCCATCATAGGATGTTGTGTTGCGGACGTGTGGACTAGGTAAGCAAAAGCTTCTTTCCGAAGTTCTTCCGTTATTTCCATTCATGTTTCTTTGAAAGATTGAATTGAAGTAGTTGAATGCAATGTCGGATAATATTTTGGTTTCAAATTTTATTTTCTAGCCCATGAGCTAAATCTCATAGGGTTGGGATTACTTTCGATGAAAACTTAAACTATTTTTATGGATGCAGTATTTATCTAATTTACTTTACTATTTCATTTGATTGTTCCTATTTCTAATTAAAATGCAAACGATCTCTGGACATATAAGGCTGTTCACATGCTAAAAATTTATTCTAATTTTGAGAGGGTTGGATTGGTTGGATTAAAATTAAATGAAATGAGCAAGTATTCAATCGACACTTGTAGTCGACTCTAGACATAGAGTTATGATCATACAGAATGAACCCATGCAAGATATCTAAAAAGCCTATAGACACGAGCAAGGTAAGTTAAGGTTTTGCTCTTGCAAGAGACGTACCATTTTAGAACTCTTTTGTACAGTAAAATAGATACGATTTTGCCAAGGCATTATTAACAGTAAGGGTTGATTTTGGGTAATCTCAACCTTCCGAATCAACATCACTCTACCATTATTCTTTGTCGTAGTATCTTTGTCACAACATATTTAGTTGTTTATTTCTTTATTTAAATTTTACTCGGATAATCACTCTCATTATTGCCATTAAATTTCTGCTTTCACTTTTTCCATAGCATTTCCAGTTATTCATTAATTCCACGTATTACTTACATCATTACTCTACTAATTGCCATTGCATATTTATCATTGACTTTTCTATAGCATTAATCACATTTTATTATAATAACTTGACCACTTTTGTGCTTCAATCCGAACCTTGTGGGACCGATACTCACTCATCACTTTATTACTTGATTCAACGTGTATACTTGCACAAAATCGCATATCATTTCACATGCGACACAAGTCAATGATGTATTTCTGCTAACAAAGATTAAGTCCACCATTCGAAATACTCGTCGCCTCTATACCCAAGAAGTAGTGAAGGAATCCCAAATCTTTAAGCGAAAACTCAGTATGGAGTTGTCGAACAAAAACATCAATCTTTGAACTGGAGTAACCCATAATAATGATGTCATCTACATGCACCAAGACATATATCTAGGACAGATTAGTAATACAAACAAATAAAGATGCATAGGATTTGGAAAGTGTGAAACCAAAGGATTTAAGAAAATTCTTCAACTTATCAAACTAGGCTCTTAGTGTAACATCCCGATTTAGGGTCTAGTCGAAACAGTGATTTCAAGACCACAATTTCAATGCAAGAAAATTTATTTTTATTATATTTTTATGGTCTAAAATTTCACTGGATGATTTTGTGAAAATTTTGTTCAAAAATTTTGACGTTTGGGCACTCAATTTGGTCAAAAAGACTAAATTGTAAAAAGTACAAAACTTGAGTTCTAGAAGCTTGAGGAGTCTAATTGCTATGAAATTTTGAATTGGAGGTCCTTATATGGTAATTAGACCATTGGTTACTTTTTTGGACAGAAATGGACATGAAATAGGTGAAATAGAATATTTTTAAGTTAGGGGCATTTTGTCATTTGGTAATTAAAATAATAAAAAGGGAAAATAAAAGCCAAATTTATGCTCATCTTCAACCTTTGGCCGAAATTTGCATGGAAGCCATGGCTAGGGTTTTGTTCAAGCTTTCCAAGCTCAATAGTAAGTCCGTTCTTGCCCTGTTTTTAATGATTTTTACGTTTTTGAAATCCTCGTAACAAGATCTAGCTATTTCTACTATTTATTTGAGCTAGTGTTGATGTTTGAAAATTTACCATGTGATACATGTGTGTATTTTGATGTTTAAGGGAGGAATATGAATGTTTGTTGTGTGTTAAACGACTTTTACTAAGTAGTTTTTGGTGAAAACACTAAAAAGGACTAATTTGTAAAAGTTATAAAATTTGTTATAAAAGTGTGATTTAGTGGAAATTGTGGGCTACTATAGTTATGAAAATTATTTGGCTAGGCTTGAAGTATAAAGACATTGAATAAATTTCATTTTACGAGCCTAGAGGCTAAATTGCAAATATGTGAAAGTTTAGGGGTAAAAATGAAAATTTATAAAAGTATGATTTTTGGGTCAATTTGAATAATGTGAGTAATAAATAAGTTATATTTGAAATTTTAGATCAAGAAAACTAAGATTCGGGCTTAAATCGGGAAAGTACAAGATTATAGACTAAAATGGAATAATTAGCTGTGCTTGGATTCGAGGTAAGTTCGTATGTCAATAATAATGCAATGTTATACTTGAATGTTAATGCTTGATATTACATGAATTGTAAGTACATGTGTAAATAATGTGACAATGTAATATAATTTGATGTGTTGACATTATGTGATAAATGTTTCATCATTATTATGAATGTTATGCCTAATGATAACTTTGTAAGTATGAATGATATTGGTCATTATCCACGACGTTACGAGCAAGTACAATGGAGATGCTATGTGTATATGAGATAGAATCCCATTTGAACCTTAGGAATAATTTAGGATACAAGTGACATGTCATTAGGAATTAAGAAGTTCGAGCTCGTTGAGTGGTCTAAGTTTATAATGGATATGATACATGTGATTGAGTTTCGGGCAATGGTCTTCTGTGTACTACCGATGGCTAGGTAATCCTTGAGTGGTCGGATACCTGACAGCTTTTGTGAGGAGTCCGTGTAGTTACACCTTGACCAATAGCTTATATGAGCAAGCCCGTGGGTAGCTCCATTGCGAGCATTGCATGATATGAGGTAGCTTCACCTAGTATTTTTATGTGGCACTTATGTGCAAATTTTCATGTATCCAATAGTATTCCGAGTGTTCAACAGGTAATGCAATGGATAATGTGATGAAAGACCCGAGGAGGGCATGTTAAAGAAGGTATGGTTATGTGATATATTACGAGTTGGTACAGGTATGTACACTAAACTCACGAGAAATGCCTTGATATATGATGTTTCATGATAAAGAGGTATGTGGGTGATAAGTAAGTCAAAGGTTTTGAATGATGAATAAACTTATGTTTATGTTTATGATTGTGTTTATTATGTCATCATATGATAGTTATCATGATATTGTACTAAAACAGTTTTGGACAGCAGCAGTTGTGTGAATTTGAAAATCGACCAAAAATTATGGAAATTGAATTAGAAACTGAATAAGATATGAGATTATAGCTTATTGAGTCTAGCTTCACATAGAGGAAATAATGTAAGCAAAAAAAATTCATATTATGAGATATTTGAATTTTTGTGAGATAAGGTCAGAGTGATTTCGGGTTCCATTGTCTTAACTTTGGAAAATCAATAAAAATTGTATGAATGTAATAGCCCGATTTAGACCCTAGTCAGAACGGTGGCTTCAGGACCATGAATTCGAGTCAGAAAAATATTTAAAAATTATTTTCTGTGTTTATTTTGTGTGAATTTATGCTTGTGAAATTTTCGTAATTTAATTTGGACATTTGAATGTCTGATTAAGTAAATGGATTTAATCATGTAAATTGAAAACTTGATAGTTTATTTTATAAAGACCGAATTGTTAATGGCTTTGTAAGTTGAAGCATTTATGTTGCAAATAAACCTTTAGACTAAGTGATGGTCGAATGTACCCTTATTATGCATAATTTTGTTATTAATTTTAAAAGGTTAAATATGTAAATAGGTAAATAATATATATGATATAATATAACATAATTAAAGTCATGTTCATATGTTCATATGTTGATCGAAAATAAAAAGAAACAAAAGCTTTGTGATATTCAGCCATTTCTTAAGCTTGATTCAAGGTTAGTTTGGTTTCGGTTTTTGATAATTTTTACGTTTTTGAGATCGTTGCTTCGAGTACTATCCGACCCATGCCTAAATTTTTGATTTTGATGAATATTTTGAGTTATGCCATTGATGAGAGCTTGAGATTTTTGTTGGTTGATGATGAAATATGAAAGATATGTTTTAGATTAACATGTTTTGTATTGGAGTTTTTGATGATTTTGAGTAATTAGGACTAAATTGTAAAAATAATAAATTGAGAGACTAAAATGTGAAATAAATGAAATATATGGACTAGTATGAATATGAGGAAGATTAGACCTAACTATGTTGTTGTCAGATTTTTTGTATTTTGTGTTTTATGCAATTAGGACTAATTTGTAAAAGTATTAAATATCAAGGGTAAAATGGTAATTTTCCCATTTATGTGTTGTTGGATTAAATTGAATGAAATTTTGTTTGAATGAGATTAATTTGAAATTATATAGATGAAGAACAAAAGAAATTAGACTTGGATCGGGGAAAAGCAAAAATAGTAGAATAGCCGATTTACATCGTTCGTCGATATCCGAGGTAAGTCTTTAAGCAATTAAACATCATTAATTTTGAATGTAACTTAGTTTAATATGATAGTTTAAAATTCATAGATTTATAGCAGAGTCAGCCGAGTATGATTAAGCATGGAAATAATGTATTTGAGTTTTAATTCGACTGAGTTTTAATATTTGAAAGTTCGTATGAACTATATGGAATATTTGGATTTTTTGATATATGAATTGTTTATGAGACAACTTTATAATAGTGATATTCAAGTTTTGAGCCTAGCAAGCCTTGTGCGGGTGAATTTAATCGGGTTTTATGCTTAGCAGGCTTATTACTGGTGTATAAAATCAGACTTTGAGTCTAGCAGGCCTTACGCCGG
Organism: Gossypium hirsutum; assembly: GCF_007990345.1. Classification (NCBI taxonomy): domain Eukaryota; kingdom Viridiplantae; phylum Streptophyta; class Magnoliopsida; order Malvales; family Malvaceae; genus Gossypium; species Gossypium hirsutum. The sequence goes on from NC_053426.1 coordinate 65,142,323, forward strand.
TGTGAGATACAGGCTTAGACCTAGCAAGCTTTATACTGGTGAATTATTATAAGTTTATACCTAAAAGACTTTATGCTGATGTTGTAATTGAATACGTTAAATGAGCTAAATGATCAGGTATGAGTTAGCTTGTTGTTTACTTGAGATAAGGTAAATAAATAACTTGATATTTGTTACTAATTATGTGTGATACAAATGAAGATTACATGTGAATTTAGTATGTGTATTTGGCCTTATAAATAAATAGTATGAATATTGTAGAATTTATTCTTGGATATGTGCATATATGTGATCATGTAAATTCGACCATATAAGTGGTATATATACATGATGTTATACTATGGTTCTTGAGCTTATATAAATGCGTATGCATATGTTTGATTATATTAAGACATTTTGGCTTTGAAAGATGTATAATATTAGGTCAAATTAATTAAGTGAGCATTCGGTCAAGGTCGATTTTTGTGTATGAAATGGTGTTATTTATCTCATTTGTAGGTTTGAGGTTAAGCTTGATGATGGTAATGAAATTCGGATTAGCTTAAAATAAGTTGATTATATCAATGGGATGTTTATTTTCTTATGACTTACTAAGCTATTATAGCTTACTTTGTGTTTTCATGTTCATTGTGTTTTATAGATTTTGGATTCAAGTTATAAGCTCAGGGATCGTCAGCAAAGTTTATCACACTATCAACCGTCTTCAATATTTTAATAATTACATTTTGGAATTATGGCATGTATAGGCTGGAATGAGTTTTGGAATGCTGTATTTTGGTTTATGTGTAAAGGCCATGCAAAAATGGCTTAATCTCTATGCTTGAGTATGTTTTGGTTAAATAATGGTTTGAGTCTATTTTAGATATTATGTCTTATACCTTGGATGATTAGAACTTGTGTTGTGTGTGTGCATATTGAGATTGGTTGATAAATGAAATGGTCATATTACATGTACAAATATGTTTGCTCAACTTGGACGCGGTTTGTATAGGAAAAGTTATATATGAAATTTAGGTTATTTGTTAGGTTAACGTGCTATAAATGAGTTGGTAATAAAGGATATATTATAATGACTGAATATGATGGGAGATATATTGTATGTTTCTTTTAAATATGGTTCATGGAAGTTGTGTCTTGAATATACATATGTATCCATAATCGATGATTAAATTATCTTTGAAAATATATTTTATATCATGTTTTGGTTTTAAAATGTATTCGGCTATATATTCATATGACTAGAATTTATTTTGGTATATGTGTATTATTTAATATGTTTGTTTTTGGAGAATGGTATACAAATTTTGGTTAGCAGTGAAATGAATGGGACATTGAGATATATGCTAATTATATGAATATGATGATATGTAACTTTACAAATTTGCAAGTTGATAGATCCATTTGAATATGAAATGAATTGTATCGGGTTATAAGTTAAGCATAAGATCTCTATATAAATATTTTTGAATTCAGTAATTGTGTCGAACTGTATTATGTCCAGTAATACCTTATAACCCCAATCCGGCGATGGATATGGGTTAGGGGTGTTACAATGAAAATAATCATGGGTTATAATTCATATGACTATATCCTTAATGAGTCTATTTTCAAGAGAAATAGACGGAAACATCATCGAGATCCCGTACTAAGAGATAAATAAATTTTAGTAAAGAAAGGTCAAAGGTGTCAAACAGCAGAATAGGGTTAACTTGGAAGAATAAACTGTACTTATTGGTTAGACCAAAAATTCTAGAAATTTTATTGGAAGAAGATATGTGAGTCTAATTTTAGGGAAAATTAGTGGATCTTAATTTAGAGTTTCATATCTCAAGTTATAAATAATTTAGTAACTATTACTCAAGAAAACAGCTTGACCAGAACATAAGTAAATATGTAATTATAATTGTATTACCTTGAGAAGCATGTTGACATATTGCTTATTATTTTCATATGGACTTACTAAGCTATAAAGCTTACCCCTCTCCTTTCCATTTCTTTTAGTGTTTTCAAGTTAGCTCGAGGTTAGAGATCGTCGAAGGCAGCATCACACTATCAAATCATCAAGCTAGGGTATTAATGAATCCTAAGTGTTTTCAAGTGAGTGGCATGTATAGGGACTTAGTACTTTATGATATATGTTTCATGATTTAGCCAATTGAGTTGGTTTATAATGATTCATTTGTATAGAGCCATGAGATATGGCTTATATTTGATCATTGGGTTGTAAACCTAATTGATTTTGCATGATTGTTCTAATGTTTTGATGATGTGCATGTTGTGATGGCTTGATATCGATGGATGTATGATATGGTATGTATATTTGATGAATGAAATTTGATCAATAGATATGACCATAATTTTAGTATAAAAGTGTAAATTTAGAGTAAGTTAATGATAAATTTCGAGTAAGTTAATGATGTTAATGAAGATGACAAGGCCAAATGAATATGGTTTGGTATGTCTAGACTTGATATAGAATGAGTATGAGAAACACAAGTATGATGACATGCAAAATGTTATGTTTGTAACTTAATTGAGGATGTTTAATCTTTAATTGGATACCATGTTCTATGCCTTTGATGTTGTATAAGTGTGTGAGGGATTAAATTTGACCAAGGCTTGGAAAATAGCCTAAGTGTTGGCCACACGGACAGAGACACGACCGTGTGTCTCAGCCTTGTGGAAGACACAACCTAGCACCCGAGCGTGTGTCTTCGTCGTGTGACCTTAAAATATTGCTGACGTCATAAACAGAGAGTTACATAGGCTGAGGACACGGGCGTGTCCGAGCCACATGGGCTTGTGTGACCACACGGCCTACCCACACGGGCGTGTGACTCTCCAAAACTAGAAAATTTTCTAAGTGTTGTAAAAAGATTGTAAGTTTTCGGTTTAGTCCTGAACTACCCCGATGTATGTTTTGGGCCTCGTTGGCCTGTATAAGGGATGTTATGCATGTGTTTGAATGTTTTTGAATTAGTTAGAATTTTATGGCCTGATTTTATGAAATTGTGTATGTTTAAGTCCAGTAATGCCTCGTACCCTATCCCAGCCTTAGGTACGGGAAAGGGGTGTTACATTTAGAGGTATCAGAGATAAGGTTTAGTCAGTTCTCAGACTAACCTAGCATGCATGAGAGTCTAGCTATACATGTTACAAATCTGTGATAGTGTGATGTCTCCCGACGCGAATGAGAACCATCTTATTTGGACAAAGGTACTCTCCAACCCAGCTACACCGACCCTGTTAAATATGATGCCAAGGAATCTGAGTAAAGTATAGTTATGATGAGCCTAAACTCAAAAAATTACGAATAAAAGTTCATGTTGTGATGACTATCCGTGCTTGTTTAATGTTCATATAAATGAAATGACACCTAGATGAAAGTTTTGATTGTGATATACTTATCCATGCTTGTTTGGCCCTCATAAGATGCTATGTGCATGACTTGTTTGATTGAATGAATGGGATAAGTAATGTTATTCAGAATCCATAGAATGCATGCATAAGTGCACTGTTTAAATAAGATAATTGGGAAGCTCGTGTCATACAAATGTGAATAATAGTTTGCCTGAAGTGAATGTTATGCTTGTGAAACTGTTGCTATGATGATGAAATTGGGCTATATGCATATGCGTATGAGGAACGAGTTAGGGACCTTACAACCCCACCCCCTTACTAGAGTGGTGTTTATAAAGGATTTTATGAGATCTGTGGAATAAGCTCACAAGTGTTAAACCAAATAGTTCAGCTATAGAATGATTATAAATATGGTTAGAATTTGTAAATGAGTTTATAGGTAAAGACAGAACTAGAAAGGTATCAGATTGATTTAAAGATTATTCAGTTTACGAAGCATCACAACTAGAGAAGAGCTTAACTTTGGTAAATCGACTTATTCAGACACGATGTTGAAAGAAGGTAGTAATCGAAATTCCTTCTGAACTTATTTTCTTCAGTGAAAGGAATAATACGAGATTTGTTATGACAGAAATAGTTGAAGGAATAATATTTGAAGGGTAAGATATCTGAGTGTAACAGTTATGGCTGAACCGATTCCGACAGCTTCTTCTGAGGTATTCTATATGTTTAATTGTTCTTGGAATTATTCCTATGGCTATTGCTCTTTTGATAAAATCCTTGTTCTATGGGAATGTTTTCTATTCATGATGCATAGAAGAAAGTATTGATAGTCCGACTGGTATATAATCTATATTGTTCTATTTCCCTCGGCATTCTATTACATTTCTTCTATTGGAATTTTATGAGGTAATACACATGATGTTATGATTCTATTTCTTCTAATTGATGTTTTGTTCGATACATATATGGGAAGGTATACTATCCTTGTTGCATTTAATTCCAGTGGGTTGGATTGATGTATTCTTCTGGACTTCTTTTCTCTGAGGAATTATCGAGATCCTTCATATTTTTTCTTATGAGCGTTGTTCTGTGTAACACCCCAAACCCGAGACCGTCGCCGGAGTCGAACACGAGGTGTTAACAGACTTCAAACCACTTATTAAAAATTTCCCAGACAAGCTGCCAATCTGCGTACTAGTCACTTTAAAAATCATATCTTGAGTTATGAAACTCGAAATCTAGTTCCGTAAATTTTCCTCGGAACTAGACTCATATATCTATATGGTAGAATTTTTGTAGAATTTTTGGTCAGGCCAATTGGTACAGTTTATTAGTTAAAGTCGTCCCTGTTCCTGGGTTCGACTACTCTGACCCTTGTGCATTACGACTTAGATATCTCCCTTTACAGAGCTCCAATACTTATGCCGTTGGTTTCTAATGAAACTAGGCTCAAAAGGGAATCTATACATATAAATCATGACTTCTAATTGTCTCTGATTAATTTAGGGTGAATTTCTAAAGTCGGGACAGGGGATCCAGAAATCGCTCTGGCCCTGTTTCACAAGAGTTTAATTATCTCCTAACATACAGCTCATATGGTCGTTTCTTCTATATGAAAATAGACTCATCGAGATTCGATTACATAATTTATTCATTAATTAATTCCATTCCTACTATTTTTAGTGATTTTTCAATCTCACGTCACTGCTGCTGCCAGCATCTGTTACTAAAGCAACTATGCCTATTTCGTGGTTTCTCCTTGATCTAACTAGTAATTCATCATACATATCACAATTTATGATCATGACTAGCCATGCCAAAGGCTAATCATTGTCAAACATCTCCCTACTACACTATTTCCATATCATAAATTTTAACACCAAAAATAATCAACCATGACATATGGCATAAAAATCGAATTACCAAGACTTACGACCTAACATTATAGAACCAAATCCAACCGAACATTTATGCCATTTTCGCATGGCTAAAAGTTTACATACCAAATTTCAACAAAACATATTAGCCTATACATGCCGAAATGTTCTCCTAAACCGACTAAGAAGAAAGTACCAAAACTTGCTAGCTGCTGTGATGACTTCGATGACGGCCCGATCACGCAAAAAGAGACGAGTCCAAGAAACCTAAAATAGGTGACAAGGAAACACCGAATGAGTATATAACTCAGTAAGTCATAAGCAATGCACTACCATGCATACTGAACCATGCCATAGTTCCTTAGACCTATCGGTTCAATCTCATACCAAGTCATGCATTCACATTCCATATACCAATCAATAGGATATTTGAGGCATTTTCATACATCATTTTATTTTCGTTACAATCATACAACTAAACGACCTTTCACCTATTCCACGATAAATCTTATGTACGTGACTTCAATTATAATTGTCACATAGGTTCAAACTTACCAAGCTCAACTCCAAATATAAACATAGCGCCTATTAGCCATGAACTCAAGGTGCTTACCCGATCCGCTGTCCGTGATCAACTCAATAATGTCGCACACTTAGTGTCCATAGTGATTCAAAAATATATATTAAGTCCGCACACTCAGTGCTATATAATCAACTCGCACACTTAGTGCTATATAATCAAACTCGCACACTTAGTGCTGTACAATTTAAACCCGCACACTTAGTGCCAATCTCATGATCATAAATGTTTATACCCGCACACTTAGTGCCGAAATCAACAACTCAATACATCTCACCTCTTTTCTTTTCATTCAACACTTTCATCACCACATGCATACATATATATAATTTTATCATTCCATTCGGCATAATTACATAGACATTATGTCTATTTAGATCAATACAAAATATATGCTTGGTGACTTACCTTATGTTGGGGAAAACGATTCCAACTCGGCTACTCGATGTTCTTTCCTTTGCCCTTGCTTGCCTCTCCACCTTTAACTTCTTGAGCTAAATCGATAAATTAACTAGTTTAACCGTCTTGCTAAATATTTATATCAAAATATTAATGATTTCATAGCATAGGAGACACATGGCCAATTCTTATCTTTCTACCCCATGCTTTTGAACTATTTGGTTAACAACCATATACTATCACCCTATTGTCGATAATCCAATCAAGGATAGTATCACAATTGTGTACACCCATATAGCCGAATGTGCAAGATTAAATTCAACATCACCTATATACTTAATTAGATGGCCAAATATACCAAATTAAACTCAACATTAAATGTCACAAGAACCCTAATCTAATTTGCAAATTGCTTGGCCAAAGACTCACAAGTGCCTTATCTATAACCTATTCGGCCTTACTACTTAAACTTAGCCTTTCATACATTTATATCTAATGTCATAGAGATGCCAAATCCTTAAGTGTTCCAACATCTAACTTACTCAATTCAACACATCGAACAACATTTATACCGATTTTGCTAGCACACAAGCCTTTGGCCGAATGTCATTAACCTCTAGTCACCTAAATTTTTATTCTTTAAAACTCATCCAACACTACATTCGGCACCTCCAACCTATAATTTAGATATTCTCAAGTTCATTCACAAGTACATTTATATGACACATATATCATTAACATTTTTCAACATGAATCTATAACATGACCGAATACTCATGCACATACATACATAAAGAGAACTCAAATAACACCCAAAAATCTCCTTTCCAAAGTGCATATATACCCATACATACGGCAACTTCCATTCTTATCTCCCAACAATGAATTCATGAATTTAGCTATGGGTTAACTAGACTATACACTTATCAACTTAATCTCAACATCAATTAGAATAAAATCACAATGCATACCTTTCCTTTGAACTAGCCATGGCCGAATGCCTTGGTTTCTTTTTTTCAATCTTTCCTTTCTCAATTTCGACAATGAAGGAGATGAAAGATGAGCCTTCCTTCCTCTTTGTTTTCTTTACTTTATTTCACTAATATTATTTTTTTCTCACATAATGCCATTTCTTATTTTAATAACTAATTAAACATATATATTTTCCCATCAACACCCATCTTGGCCGTCCACTATAAAGAAAATTGGGCAATTTGACATGCAAGTCCACCTTTGTGTTGACATGCACTAATAAACCATTTAAAATTAGTCTATCATATTTCACCATGTCTCATATTGATCCCTATTTAATAATTTCTCATGCAATTGGCAAAATTAGGGAATGAAACGTCGACATATGCATGTACACACATAATAAGCATAGAATATAACAATTAATTATTTTTACGACTCGGTTTTGTGGTCCCGAAACCACTTTCCGACTAGGGTCACATTAGGGCTGTCACATTCTGGGACTTTTATTATGATATTGTATCTTATATTTCTTTATCTTAGATTTCTTTGACCTGGACTTCTTTATCTTGGTTTTCATGTCATCTCTATTTCGTAAATTTTTTATTGTGGCTCATATCTAAAGTGTATTCTTTGGCCTATGATAACTATGTTAATTATAATCATACTTCAGGTTGATTATAGTAACGTGGTGATTCCGATATTTAGATTTCTCTAAATCTTCGTGAAAAATTTGAAATCGGCAAGGACATAAGTGGTGAAAATGAAAATTTCAATTGGTATGGTGGAATTCTTTTCTCAAGTAAGTTAATTGAAGTTGATGCCTCCAATTGAGATATCCCTGTTACTTGAGTTAATGCATTTGAAATGGTTTTTGATTAGCTTGATAAGTGAACTTTAAATGATTACATGTTGAATCATTCTATCGACTGGAAGAGAGGATTTCTTGAAATGCCATTTATTGATGATTAAGATCGACTTGGTTGTTCAATCAGTATTGGTTATTGTTTGAAAGATTAAATGAGATATTCATGTCTGGGAATAAAATTTCATTTCTTTACGGGTAAAAGACGATTAGTCTGAATGAAAAGTGTATATTTCTTAGCAGACTTTGATATGATTTAAAGTTCTTATGAATGATAAAGTTATCGCCTTGTGAAAGTTTGGAACATACAAGAACATTGTTAATCAAAATATTAGACCAGGTTTAGCCTACATTGGACAAGAGATTCTTGATTTTTCAGTGATGTGTCATTAAATGGATTGTGATGCGTTTTAAGACTAAAAGACAATGTGATAGCTCAACGTATCCAATGTTATATCCAGATCTGAGTATTTGATAGCATAGATGATTAAAGTTGTTAAAAGATGGTGAGCTAGTTATTGTATGATCTTCGAAAAAAGCAAAATACATTCACTAGGGCTTGGACAGAAAATCCAGAGCTAATACAGAAAGTCACAAGAAAACTCACAGGAGTAATGTATTGGTGTTCGAGTTAGGAACTCGACATTTCTGATCTTTGTGCTTGAATACATGAAATGTTATCAGAATTAAAGTCGAATATCAGGTAATGTCAGAACGATTCTCACAAGTGGTGGTAATTGAATGGAAATGAGAATGAGATTAATATAGAATTCAAATTAGGATTATTCCTATCTTTGAAAGAGAAAGATGTTATGTGGCTTGTATTAAGTATTTGATGAAATCTTCAAATCATGTCGGTACGTACTAAATTTTCCCTTATCAGATTACTGGAATTAAGTATCTCTGAGATTGTCGAATTTCTTAAAATAATAGTCTTTGTTAATCGGATTGAGATCTAGGATTTATATCGTGAATTATTGAAAAAGCTAAATGATGCTTTGAATTTTAATGACGACCAGAGGTTGAATTAGCAAATTGTCCGACTGAATAAAATTGTAGAGAGTATAAGGCCATGATAATCGGGCTAGCTTCGCCATATAATTCCGAAAGGATTCAAGTATGTTATGTATGTATGTTCTATAACGGTATGGATTTGACCCTTGTGTACATGAATTCCCCAATAGAGATCAAGATTCAGTTAATGTGTCGTATAACAATGAATTGCTCATGACTTTAGTATGAGAATTTGAAGAGCTAAGTATTAAGCATAGCCTAAGAAAAAGTTCTTTAGCAATGATTATGAGATAGTGGAGTTTATATGAAAACCGAACCACTTTTCTGGTAAGATTTTCGGGGACGAAAATCCTTAAAGGGGAAGAGTTATAACATCCCAATTTAGGGTCTAGTCAAAACAGTGGTTTCGAGACCACAAGTTTGACGTAAGAAAATTTATGTTTATTATATTTTTATGGTCTACAATTTCACAAGATGATTTCATGAAAATTTCGTTCTAAAATTTTGACGTTTGGGCACTCAATTTGGTCAAAAGGGCTAAATTGTAAAAAGTGCAAAACTTGAGTTCTAGAAGCTAGAGGTGTCTAATTACTATGAAATTTTAAATTGGAGGTCCTTATATGGTAATTAGACCATTGGTTAATTTTATGGACAAAATGGACATGAAATAGTTGAAATATAATATTTTAAGTTAAGGGCATTTTGGTCATTTGGATTAAAATAATAAAAAGGGAAAATAAAAGCCAAATTTATGCTTATCTTCAACCTTTGGCTGAAATTTGCGTGGAAGCCATGGCTAGGGTTTTGTTCAAGCTTTCTAAGCTCAATAGTAAGTCTGTTCTTACCTCGTTTTTAATGATTTTTACGTTTTTGAAATCCTCATAACAAGATCTAGCTATTTCTATCATTTATTTGAGCTAGGGTTGATGTTTGAAAATTTACCCATGTGCTACATGTGTGTATTTTGATGTTTAGGGGAGGAATATGAATGTTTGTTGTAATAGCCTGATGTTTGGCTTAGTCGGAATAGTGGTTTTGAGGCCACCAATCCGAAGTCGAAGAAAGTATTTTATTATTATTTTGGAGTTATAGCATGTTTATATGTAATTTTAGCGTTTGTGAGCTTAATTGCGAAAAAGGACTAAATCGCATAAAGTGAAAAAGTCCTATTTTGATAACTAAGGGTGTCAAATAGCTAGAGAACTTAAATTGGTGTCTTTAAAGGGCAATTAGACCCTTTAGAGAGGCATGGCTGGCCATAGGAGACAAAGACAATGTTAGGTGAAAATTTGGTGGCTAAATTGACTAAAAAGAAATAAAATAGAAAAAGAATGATATCATCCCTTTCACCCATTCTTTTTCACCGAAATTCTTAGCAAAATAAGGGTTCTTGGAACTTTAAAATTTCAGCCAAGCTATCCTCTTGCAAGTAAGTCAATTTGAAGGTTATTTTTGATAATTTTTGTACTTTTGGAACCTTTGTAGCATGGGCTAGCTAATGAGGGGACCATTTTGCAAAATGGTTAATAGTCTAGGGTTTTGTCATGAAAGGATTTATGATGTTTGCTGAGTTTTTATGGAAGAAAATGAATCTTAGTGGTGTAGTGAACAACTGTTGTGAAAGAACTTCTCATGAAAACCCTAAAAGGGACCATTTTGTAAAGTTTGTAAAATGGATAGTAATTTTGTGAAACAATGGAAATTTTAGGTCAATATAAGAGTAAAAAGGGTTCAGATAGGCTTATGATTTGAATAAATTCGATAAAAATCGATTTTCGAGCCTAGGAGTAAAATGGTCATTTTGTAAAATTTAAGGGAAAAATGGTCATTTTCCCAAAAATGTGAACTTATGATTGCTTAAAGTTATTTAGAGGTTAAATGAGTGAATTTTTATTATTTTAGATCAAGAAACACGAAAATCGGACTTGGATTGGGGGAAGGCCAAGCAAGTTGAGTAAATCGTCTAGCTGCCTACATTTTGTAATCCGATGTAAATTGTAAGTTAATAATGTAACTATATCTTTATAATGTGTATTTGAGTTGATTTGGCATAAATTGTCTTGATTTTGGAATATGATAATACATGTTGAGAAACTTACGTAGTAAAGACTTTCGTTGAACCTTTGGAATAGACTTGGATATTTGTATCGTGATAATGGGTGATATGTGTGCTAGTGTAAGACATGTTTAGGACATGCATCAGCCACAGTATGAGAGCCAGTGTAAGACATGTCTGGACATGCAGTGGCCTCAAGATATTTAAGCCAGTGTAAGACATGTCTGGGACATGCGTCGGTATTGAGATGAGAGCTAGTGTAAGACATGTCTAGGGCATGCATTCGCCTTGCGATATACAAGCTAGTGTAAGACCTGTCTAGGACATGGCGTCATCTTGTGATGTGTCAGTGTAAGACCTGTCTTGGACATGGCGTCGGCATTTTAACCCATGTTAGGGCTATTGAGTATCCAATAACATTCTAAATGGTTCAACAAAGGGTTTATGATTTATGTAAAAATGAGAAAAGTCATGATCATGTGATGAGTGGTACAGGTACCTAATTGAAATGTATGAGACATGGGCTCAATGTATGCAATATGAGTTGTATTGGATGGTGATGAGTAAGTTGTACTTGCGTATTTATGGTATTTGTGAATAATCTATGAAAGCTTATTAGCATATTGCTTTATGATAAGTAGTTGTTGTTTATTTTCATGCAACTTACTGAGCTCTATGCTTACCCTATTTCCCTTTCCATTTTCTTATAGTGCCGCCATAGTAGCTCGAGGATCATCTCTACGTTGGAGAAGCCAGTCACACTATCATTTGAAGCATTTGGTATTGTTAGATCTTTTAGTTTGATTATGGCATGTATAGGACCTTGACTTTTGAGTTTTGTGTCATTGTTAATTGGCCGGATATGTTAGCTTACTTTAACATTTGATTTATTTTGTATAAGGCCATGGAAAATGGCTACTATTGAAAATTATTGTGTGAATGTAAGCTAGCCTTTCATGAATGTGAAATTGTTGGCATGGTTGATTATATGTAATGTATATGGGTCTTAGCTATGGTTGTTTGGTTGAGAAATCATATTAAGTTAATCTTTGATGTGTTGGTTGATGTTAGATTTTGTTTCAGGGTGGCAAAGGCTTGGTAGATAGCCTTATATTGTCCATACGGGTAAACACACGGGCGTGTGTCTAGGCCGTGTGAGACACACAGTCAGCCCCACGGGTGTGCTATTCGGCCGTGTGTCCCCTGCACGTAAAATTTGCAAGCCAAAATGCATGGTAGTAAACACACGAGCAGAGACATGGCCTTGTGTCTCAGCCGTGTGGAGGACACGGCCTTTGGCCACATGCGTATGTTTTGGCTGTGTACCCCAAATTGGGTGCTGACGTCAGAAACAGAATGTCAAGGTTCTTGACAAGGGGTAAGACACGGGCGTGTCATGGCCGTGTAAGGGACACGGGCTATAGACACGGGCATGTGAAAACCCCTATTGGTTTGTATTTAGAATTTAATTCACACGGCATGGGACACAGGTGTGTCCTTAGATGCTTAGGCCGTGTGTGTCACACAGGCCATTAACACGGTCATGTTGTAATGACCACACGGGTGTGCGCCCTGTTTCCAGTGATATTTTCCAAAGTTTTCATAAGCGATCAATTTAATTCCAGACCATTTCCAAAGTATGATTTGGGCCTCGTAGGCCCATATTAGGAATCAACAGACTATGAAAGGAAAGTTTTAGTTTGACCTAGTTTTTACATTTCAGAAAAGATTGAATGCATGCGTTTAAGTCAGGTAATTCCTTGTGCTCAGCTCCAGTCTCGGACTTGGGTAAGGGGTGTTACATTTGTTGTGTGTTAAACGACTTTTACTAAGTAGTTTTCAGTGAAAACGCTAAAAAATACTAATTTGTAAAAGTTACAAAATTTGTCATAAAAGTGTGATTTAGTGGAAATTGTGGGCTTCTATAGTTATGAAAATGATTCGGCTAGGCTTGAAGAACAAAGTGTGACAGCCCTAAAGTGACCCTAGTCGGAAAGCGGTCTCGGGACCGCTAGACCGAGTCACCAAATTATTTGAATGTCATAATTATTGCCTAAAGTATGTGAATATAAATGTGTGAAAGTTTTAAGCTTCGATTTAGTTAATTGCATGTGAATTTAGTTGATAGGACTTATGTGAGAAAATTTAGAAATGTACTAGGCAAATGCAAGTGGCCTAATAGTGCATGTAATCAAAGGGGTGGACTTGCATGTCAATTTCCCCCCATTTAAGTACTAGTGGCCGGCCATGACAAGGGATGATGGGCAAAACATGTCATGAAACATGTTGTGTTAATGGAAAAATAAAATAAGAAGCATGCGCAAAACATGTCATGAAACATGTTGTGTTAATGGAAGAATAAAATAAGAAGCATGGGCAAAACATGTCATGAAACATGTTGTGTTAATGGAAGAATAAAATAAGAAGCATGGGCAATAAACTAATAAGAAATTGAAGGAAGAAAACAAAGAGAAAAAAAATGTGTTCATCATTCTCATGCATGACCAAAAAAAAAGAAGAGAAAAGCTCTCATGTTGTTCTTGGCCGAATAGGAGAAAGAAAAAGAAGGAAAAAGAGCTTTGAGGAAATCGGCTATGGTGGTTTGATAGACTAAGGTATGTTTGATGATGTTCCATGAGATGCATGCATGTTTTAGTAGTTAGCTTGAGTTCTAAATAGCCCATGGTTCAAATCTTTACTATGTCATGGAGATGATATTCGGCCAAGGTGGATTGGTGTTGATATCATTTGCATGCTAAAAGTGAAGCTTTGTAATGGTGCATGTGATGGTGGATTGATGATTCTTGAATCTTCTTTTTAGCATTTTTGAGTGAGACATTAAGTTTTTTGTTTAACCATGACCAAAAATTGAAATGGTATGGTGTTGTGATGCAATCGGCCCCAACATAGACATGTATGTTCGGCCACATGAATAAGTACATAAGTTATGTGTATGTTCGGCCATAGGTAGCCTATTGATGGCTTTAGCTTGACTTAGAAAATTCGGCTAAGGGGAAATATTAGCTAGTATGTTGAATTCGATTCGTGATTTCGTACATATGTGACTCTAGTGTCTAATGTATATATGGGCTAAGTACCTTGAGCTTCTCTTTTGATGTTCGAATGAATTGTATTAAATTGCTTGATGTGATTAAAAATGCGTATGACCATTGTGTATTTGAGCTAAAAGGTGGCCATATGACCTATCAAACTCCTTGTCATATTCGGCCATAAGCTAGCAAAATGAGACTTTAATGAGTTAAATTTGTTTGAATTAAGCTCAAGAGCAAAGGGGAACTAAATCCGATAAAGGGAAGGAAAAAGTGGTCGAATAGCCGTCGAAACCGTTCGACAACATCCGAGGTAAGTTCTTGAGTAATAGAGCTTAAATTATGATTTGATTAGATCATGATTTAAGCAAATCAAAATCATGCTCTTTGTTTGTGGCTATTGAGCCGAAATTGCAAGAGTGATAAGTGTCTTGTGTTTGAGTTTTGCTAATGAAAATGAAATACGAATGTGTCATGATTTATTGTTAAATGTGCATGGTTATTCGAATGATGTCCGGGCTAAGTCCCGAAGGCTTTGTGCTAAGTGACCATATCTGGACTAAGATCCGAAGGCATTTGTGCGAGTTACTAATTCCGGGCTAAGCCCGAAGGCATTGGTGCGAGTTACTAAATCCGGGTTAAGTCCCGAAGGCATTTGTGCGAGTTACTATAACCGGGCTATGTCCCGAAGGCATTTGAACGAGTAGCTATATCCGGTTAAATTCCGAAGGTACGTGATTTGGGAATGAACGATCTTGCTGTAAAAATTTTAGTTGATACGCTTGTAACATCCCAACATTGAGGTATGTTTCGTATGTGTTTTGAATTAGTTGAGCCCTTACAAATAAGTATTCGCTCGGTTGATAAATGAGCTACCGGCCTTTGGCTAAGTTGATCTTTGTGTATGAATATAAGGGTTGGTAATGTGAAGTAAGTATGAGATTGAAAATTTGTGCATATGAAATTATCTGTTTAGCTACATGAATGCTATACTTTTGTTGTGCTGGAATCCCTTGCTCAAAACTTACTAAGCATAAATTGCTTACTCCGTTTCTTTGTTTCTCTGTTTTATAGATTTTGGCTCGTCAGCTATCGGACTCAGGATTTTTGGAAGTCGAAGTCTCCCGCACTATCAAAGCCCCCTTTTGGTACAATTTTGGTTGAACTTTGAAATGGACATGTATAGGACTACCCTTTTGTTGTTGGTCATGTACCCTTCGGTTTTGTGTAAATTTGGATAGCCATGCGAAAATGGCTTAAATATACTTTGATCATAGCATTATAATCGTTTTGTATGTTGTCCGTCGAGAGGTATCGAAATGTTGGTAACGGTTAGCCATGGGAAGGGTTATTCTTGATCACTTTTGGAATATGTATGACAAACTCTAGTTGATCCATGGAGGATCATGAAATAGGTAAAGTTTACCTTAAAAAACAGATGCTGGCAGCAGCAGTGATGTGGATGTGAAAAATCACTAAAAATAGTAGGAATGGAATTAAATAGTGAATAAATTATGTAAGCGAACCTTGATGAATCTATTTTCATAGGAAAGTAACGAAACGATCATATGGACAGTATGTTAAGAGATATTCAGGTTCTCGTGAGACAGTGCCAGAACGGTTTCTGGATTCCCTGTTCCGACTTTGGAAATTCATTATAAATTAACCAGAGATAATTAGGAGCCATGCCATATATGTATAGATTCCTGTCTGAGTCTAGTTTCTATAGAAACAAACGGCATCAGTATTGAAGCTCTGTGGAGGGAGATATCCAAATCGTAATGCATGAAGGTCAGTGTAGTCACTCCCTGTAACAGGGGAGATTTTAACTATTAAACTGTACTAATTTTCCCGACCAAAAATTCTAGAAAAAATATGTAGATGGACATATGAGTCTAGTTTCAGGGAAAAATCACGAAACTGATTTTTGAGTTGTGAAACTCAAGATATGATTTTTAAGGTGACAGCGACACAGTTAGCCAGTTGTCTGGAAATTTTTTTAAAATGGACTGCGATAGTAAGCGAATTTAGTCTGTGAACCCCTCGTGTCCGACTCCGGCAACGGTCTCGGGTACGGGGTGTTACACAAAGAAATTGAATAAATTTCATTTTACGAGCCTAGAGGCTAAATTGAAAATATGTGAAAGTTTAGGGGTAAAAATGCAAATTTGTAAAAGTATGATTTTTGGGTCAATTTGAATAATGTGAGTAATAAATAAGTTATATTTGAAATGTTAGATCAAGAAAACTAAGATTCGAGCTTATATCGGGAAAGTACGAGATTATAGGCTAAAATGGAATAATTAGCTGTGCTTGGATTCGAGGTAACTTCGTACGTCAATAATAATGCAATGTTATACTTGAATGTCAATTCTTGATATTACATGAATTGTACGTACATGTGTAAATAATGTGACATTGTAATATAATTTGATGTGTTGACATTATGTGATAAATGTTTCATCATTATTATGAATGCTATGCCTAATGATAACTTTGTAAGTATGAATGATATTGGTCGTTATCCACGACGTTACGAGCAAGTACGATAGAGATGCTATGTGTATATGAAAAAGAAGGATACAAGTGACATGTCACTAGGAATTAAGAAGTCCGAACTCATTGAGTGGTCCGAGTTCATAATGGATGTGATACATGTAATTGAGTTCCGGGCAATGGTCTTGTGTGTCCTACCGGTGGCTAGGTAATCCTTGAGTGGTCGGATACCTAATAGCTTTTGTGAGCAGCCCGTGTAGTTACACCTTGATTGATAGCTTATATCAGCAAGCCCGTGAGTAGCTCCATTACGAACGTTGCATGATATGAGGTAGCTTTAGCTACGTATGTTTATGTGGTACTTATGTGTAAGTTTCTGTGTATCTAATAGTATTCCGAGTGTTCAACGGGTAATAGAATGGATAATGTGATGAAAGACCCAAGGAGGGCATGTTAAAGAAGGTATGGTTATGTGACATATTACGAGTTGGTACAAGTATGTACACTAAACTCACGAGAAATGCCTTTATATATGATGTTTCATGATAAATAGGTATGTGGGTGATAAGTAAGTCAAATGTTTTGAATGATAAATAAACTTATGTTTATGTTTATGATTATGTTTATTATGTCATCATATGATAGTTATCATGATATTGTACTAAAATAGTTTTGGACAGCAGCAGTTGAGTGAATTTGAAAATCCACCAAAATTTTTTGAAATTTAATTAGAAACTGAATAAGATATGAGATTAAACCTTATTGAGTCTATTTTCACATAGAGGAAACGTTGTAAGCAAAAAAAATTTCATATTATGAGATATTTGAATTTTTGTGAGATAAGGTTAGAGTGATTTTGGTCTCCCCTATCTTAATTTTGGAAAATCATTAAAAATTGTATGAAAATGATCATGGGTTATAATTCATATGACTAAATCGTTAATGAGTCCATTTTCAAGAAAAACAGACAAGAACATCATCTAGATCCCGTACTAAGAGATAAATAAATTTTAGGAAAGAAAGGTCGAAGCTATCAAACAACAAAACAGGGGTTACTTCGAAGAATAAACTGTACTTATTGGCTAGACCAAAAATTTTAAAAATTTTATGGTAAGAAGATATGTCAGTCTAATTTTAGGAAAAATTAGCAGATCTTAATTTAGAGTTCTGTAGCTCAAGTTATAAATAATTTAGTAATTATGACTTGAGAAAACAGCTTGACCAGAACATAAGTAAATGTGTAATTATAATTGTATTACCTTGAGAAGCATGTTGACATATTGCTTATTATTTTCATATGGAATTACTAAGCTATAAAGCTTACCCCTCTCCTGTCCATTTCTTTTAGTGTTGTCAGGTTAGCTCGAGGTTGGAGATCGTCAGAGGTAGCATCACACTAGCAAATCATCAAGTTGGGGTATTAATAAATCCTAAGTGTTTTCAAGTGAGTGGCATGTATAGAGACTTAGTACTTTATGATATATGTTTCATGATTTGGCCAATTGAGTTGGTTTATAATGATTCATTTGTATAGATCCATGAGATATAGCTTATATTTGATCATTGAGTTGTAAACCTAATTGATTTTGCATGACTGTTCTAATGTTTTGATGATGTGCATGTTGTGATGGCTTGATATCGATGGATGTATGATATGGTATGTATATTTGATAGATGAACTTTGATCAATAGATGTAACCATATTATTAGTATAAAAGTGTAAATTTAGAGTAAGTTAATGATGTTAATAAAGATGACAAGGCCAAATGAATATGGTTTGGTATGTCTAGACTTGATATAGAATGAGTATGAGAACCACAAGTATGATGACATGCAAATGTTATGTTTGTAACTTAATTGAGGATGTTTAATCTTTAATTGGATACCATGTTCTATGCCTTTGATGTTGTATAAGTGTGCGAGGGATTAAAGTTGACCAAGGCTTGGAAAATAGCCTAAGTGTTGGCCACAAGGACAGAGACACGGCCGTGTGTCTTAGCCTTGTGGAAGACAGCGCCTAGCACGCCGGCGTGTGTCTTGGCCGTTTGACCTTAAACTATTGTGGACGTCATAAACAGAGAGTTACATGGCCTGAGGACACGGGTGTGTCCAAGCCACACGGGTGTGTGTGACCACACTGCCTACCCAAACGGGCGTGTGACTCTCCAAAACTAGAAAATTTTCTAAGTGTTGTAAAAAGTTCGTAAGCTTTCGGTTTAGTCCCGAACCACCCCGATGTATGTTTTGGGCCTCGTAGGCCTATATAAGGGACGTTATGCATGTTTTTGAATGTTTTTGAATTGGTTGAAATTTTATGGCTCGATTTTATGAAATTGTGTACGTTTAAGTCTAGTAATGCCTCGTACCCTATCCTGGCCTCGAGTACGGGTAAGAGCTGCTACACTTGGAGCTTGTCGCAGACCATATAAAGCTTTTTTTAGACGACATATAGTGGGTTTCCAATTTTCATCTGTTTGGACATAACTGGGAGGCTGCTACATGTATACTTCCTCTGTCAAATCACCATTAAGAAGGGCATTATTGACATTAATTTGTCGCAATGTCCACTGTTTAGTAACAACAATAGACAGAATGGTGTGAATTGTAGCATGTTTGACTACGAGACTAAATGTCTCACGAAAGTCACACCCAGTAAGTTGAGAACACCCTTTACCAACCAATCGTCCTTTCAGGTGAGCCACTATACCATCTGGATTTCATTTCATTTTAAAAAGCCATTTGCAACCAATTACCTTTTGACTCGGAGGTAAAGGAACTAAAGTCCAAGTGTTTTTTTGAATCGAAGCATCATATTCATCCTGAGAAGCCATTCTCCATTCCACATTAGCAAAGGCTTCTCCAATAGTATGAGGCTTTTGTTTAGTAAGCTTAACTGTTAGAACCTTCGATTTAAAAATTCTGGCTTTCGATCAAGTGATAATAGAATGAGTATTAACAAGCCGTAGTGAAAAATGATCAACAGAAATAGGAACTTCTAGTGTAGGAGAGGAAGTGCTAAATTTACTGTCGAAACAATGAGTAGTATTATCGGTGTTAACATTATGGGCAAAAAAGAAAGGTATAGAGCTGGCTTGGGAAGAGAAGCTAACGGATGAACCAAAGGGGAAACATCTGTGAATACCTTGCTTGAAGGAGCAAAATGAATGAGAGGAAAAAGGTGGTGACCTAATTAGATGCTAGAGACACAAACAGAGCACTAGAGGAAGCAAACAAGAAGTGGTCCTCATCAAACACCACATGTCGAGAAATATGTACCCGTCCATCCTGAGCATGACATTGGTAACCTTTTTGTTGGGAGTTATAGCCAACAAAAGTACATAGTTGATATCGAAACTCCAACTTATGCTGATTAAATGGTCGAAGATACGGATAGCAACAACACCCAAAAACATGAAGGTGATCATATTCCAGAGGAGTACCATAAAGCACCAAATACGAAGATTGATTTTTAAGAATTGGAGTGGGCAACCAATTTATCAAATGAATAGCACATGAAAAGGCATATCCCTAATACTTCATTGGTAAATGGGCTTGATCTAGTAATGTAAGCCCAACTTCTACCACATGACAGTGCTTTCTTTCGATAACCCCCTGTTGCTTAGATGCATGTGGACATGTAACATGATGGATAATGTCATATTGAGCCAACAAAGACCCAAATGGACAAAATTCACCACCCCGGTCACTCTAAAACTACTTCATATCTTTTCAAAGCTGAAGTTTCACCAACTTTTGAAATAAGATAAAACAACCAATAGCTTGAGACTTTTTTTGAATGAGAAACAACCATGTAAATCTACTACAAACATCAACAAATGAAATAATAAGGCCAACTAGTCTAAGAACTAACAGGAGTTGGACCCCATATATTAGAAACAATGAGATCAAATGGATGATGATACACAGTTGTAGAAGCTAAAAATGGTAACTTGTATGACTTCCCTTGTTGACAAGTAGAACATACATGCTGATTTTATTAGCAGAAATGAAACATTACAAGTTTTTAAAACCAATTAGAGAATGCTTGACGACTGGTGTCCAAGTCAACGATGACACAACTAAAAGAAATCACTCCTAGTGGACAAGGAAGAACTAGTGCCTAACTCTGCATTGTGGAGAGAAATGTCAAAACTTTGAATTGAACCCATATTGCCGGAAGAAGACACTAGAGAAAATTGATACAATCCTTCATGTGTGTGGCCTTAAAGAAAAATTTCCTAGGTCTATATATCCTTTAGAAGACAATGAAATGAATAAAACTTGAAAAACACATTATTATCCCAAGCAAACTGAGAAACTGATAGCAATTTTTTATGAATAGTAGGTATATGTAACACATTTGTTAAATGCAACAACTTATGAGAAATAGAAATGACACTATGGCCCAAATGAGCAATAGGAGCACAATTACCATCACCCATAAATATATGAGTTTTACCTGAATATTCACTCGTATTACTTAATATGGAAGCTTTATGACATATGTGATTCATGGCACTAGAGTCTTGGTAACAAATAGATACCTCGATAGAGGTTGATGGCAAAGAGATAGTCGGGTTGGACAAAGCACTAACTAGCCCAACAAAATTTGGCATACACGGCCCAGCAAAATTATGCATACCCATGTGTGGAGAAGGAGCTAGCCCAACAGAATGGTATAGACCTATGTGTGGAGAAGGAGCAGGCCCAACAGAATGGTGCATACCCATGTGCGGGGAAGGCGCAATCGAGTTATCAGAAGTAGGCCTATAGGACTAAGCAACATGCCCAAACACAGTAGGAGGCCCATACGACATTGATCCATTCAGCTTTGGTAGGTAAGAAACCTGATTCACTTAGACCATGGGGCTCGGTGGGAATATCGGACCAGCAAATGGCTATTAGAAATGACCCATAAGACAAAGGGAAATGTGTTGAAAACCCATGGGAAGGAAACAAGTCAGGGTTCGACAGCCACTGAAAATTCTTCAGGAAACGGAGAAGAGGATAACACTGAGGACGACATTGAAGGTCTATCGAATGATCGATCGAATTGGTAATCACATCTTTGAGCAAGCTGGCCAAGAGGACTGCATATTTGACACTGATGATGGCCATGATTACTCTAGCCATGACTACTGTAAGGACCCTAACCACAATGAGGAAATGAGACCAATGATTGAGATTCAAGCATTGAACTGTCAAAAGAGTCATTGCTGGATTACCCAACACAGATGGATGTTGAAGCATATTGGTTTGTAGAAGGATCTCCGAAAAAAATCTCTTCTATTGATTTTCACATTTTAGCAAGATATCAACAAGGTGATTCATCTTCAAAGGTTTCAGCAAAGAACAAATTCAAACATTACCGAAGGACCCGCAAGCACAATGTCAATCTACTCAGTGTTCGAAATAAGATATCTAGAGGCACCAAGGAGATCGTAAATACTCTTGATTTTAGCCAAGTATTCCTTGACTGACATGTGACCTTTCTTCAAAGAATCCAGGTTATGTTTTAACCGGGAGATCTTGACACTGAAAGTTGTAACAAATATATGGGTCACTTGGCTCCATATTTTTCGAGCGATGTTAGCACCTATAAAATATGACAAAACATCACCACTGATCGTGGATAAGAGCCAAGATGCGAGAAGAGTATCTTGCTGATGGTAAGGCACAAAATTCAAGTTAGAAATCAACTTTCCTTCTTGATTTGACACAACCAGGACGGTGTTGGAAGAGTGCCATGGACGTAACCGATAAGTCCATATCCATCTATAATCAGCCTCAATTGATGTTGCCACTGAAAAGAATTATCTTTTTTAAGCTTTATCGTATCATGTTTAGGGAAAGATTGAACAACTTGTTAAGCTCTTTCTCCATCGGGAAAACATGACAATGAGGAGTTGCAAACAGGAGCAGAGTTTCTTGGGGACATTGCTTTATTTGTGGACACATCAAACGAAGTTATAGCCATCAAGCTCAGCGGAAAGTAGCCTAGCTAATGGTGACTGATACCATGAAAGGAACTCACATAAAGGCAAGAATGGATACTATTTTACTCAAGAATGAACCAAAAACTTTATATTGAATATTATTGAACTAGAAGAGGGTATTTATACATATAGAATGAGAGAAACTAGAGTTTTAACCAACTAACAGAACCTTGAACTACCAAATAATTCTATTTACAACTAACTCTAATATTCAGTATGTATGCTACATTACAAAGACTAGTTTTTAAATTTCAAGACTCATGAGAGCATTGAGGGTGCAATGCTCAATCCATGTACAACTTTATATTACATGTTTTGGTTAATAAAATAATACAAGTTTTTATATTGCAGGACTTATGAAGGCATTGAGGTTTTTATATTATAGGTTTACAATAAGTTTTAGTTAATGAAATAATACAGGTTTTTAGGAATCAAGGGAACACTGATGTGTAGCCCATGTTTGGAGCTTGATTATCATTAAAAGATGGTAGGAGCTCCAAAGAACAATCATATGACTAAAAAAGTAGTTGGTAGCATCACTCACAGAAAAAAAAGAAAATAAAAATAGCTCAACCACAATAGAAACATGAATTTATTACATCAAAACCAGATAAAAATAAAACTAAAATTCAACTTTAACAATAGTTTGCATCATAAAGTCACTACATTTAAGAGAAATAAACAAATACCTTCTATATGATTTTCAAAATAGATCTTCACTTGGTTTAAGTTTGGACTCCAAAGCTTCTTTGTTCCTAAAAAGAGACATTAATAGAGTAGGAGACTTTTGTTTTAGAACAATGAGTTGCATTAAAGTCTTGCATGTAGATAGAAGAAAGACAATAAATGGAGTTTGTTTGATAATTTTAAACCTCAAACGTTAAAAGAAAAGGCTAAAAGATGGAATCACCAAATTCTTGGTTTAAGTTTAAAAATATTTTTAAATTGCTATTTGTTTTTCCAAACATAATGTGGTTTCTGTTGCTTATGCACTAGGAAAGTGCTTATTAGATGACTGAGATTTTTCTTAGATATTCTGAATGTGTATGTTAATTTTTTTTTATGTTTTAGGTTGAAAGTGTAGTTTTAAGCAGTCAAGCATGATAAGCCTAATTTGTTAGTTTGTATTTGTTTAAGTGATACAATCTTCTTCATGTAATACTTGCTGAAGTTTTAGGATATGATTAACCACTGTAATAGCAGTAGTATTTTGTATATTATGCACCAAAATCTTAATGAAAGTAAGACATTCTATTTTAAAAATTTTCTGATTTTGTTTTCTTTTCTAGCTCTCTCTTTTATTCTCTTCCATAACTTAACATGGTATCTAGAGCTTAAAAAATTGATCTTGAGGAACTTGTGTGAGCTAAAAAACCAGAAAAAAAACTTTCTTATTCTACACTAAAAAATTCTTAGAACCTAATATGGCTTCCAACAGCTTTGCAATCCCAAATCCTCTTGTATTCATAGGAGAAAACCACCCTATTTGGGTAGTGAAGATGAAGGCATACCTGAGGGTTTTTGACCTGTGGGATGTTGTAGAAACAAGTAGAAATGTGCCTCCGTTAAGAGCAAATCCAATTTTTGTTGAAATCATGCAACATAGTGAGGAGGTAGCTAAGGAATACATGACTCTCTCTTGTATTCACTCTATTGTAGTAGATGTGATTTTCACAAGGATAATGACCTGTGATACTGCAAAGGAAGAATGGGACAAGTTCAAGGAAGATTTCCAAGGAAGGGACAAAACAAGGTAGATTCAAGTGATGAATTTTTCGATAGAGTTTGAGGTTATAAAGATGAAAGAGTCAGAGAATACTAAGGAGTATTTTGATAGGCTTATGAAGGTTGTAAACCAAATCAGGTTGCATGGGGAAGAGTTTTCGGACAAGAGGATAGCGGAAAAGGTACTAATCAGTGTTCTAGAGAGGTTTGAGTAAAAAAATTCTTCTTTAAAAGTGTAACGCCCTCCATTGGGTCTGAACGAAGGGTGTTACGTCTTAACCGAGATGCGACCTAAACTTTCCTACTCACCTATGTACTAAATGTATTAATGAATTAATAAAATTTCCAAGTTTTCTAGCTGAATTACCTCATTGTTATTATTATTCAACTACTTGTACAATGTACTATTTTCTTTACAAGTTGAATAATATCTATAGTTTTTGCCTTACATCAAGCAACACATACAATTAGAGTATTACATCTTTTGTGTAGACTTAACACATATAAGGGTTATCTCATACTTATACATTATGGCTAACAACAATTATGATGCTCTCTTAGCCTTTCCTTTGGTGTAAACTACACTTCCACCACAATATTTGTAACAACCCGATTTCGGGTTTAGTCAGAATAATGGTTTTGAGACCAAAATTTTGAAGTCAAGAAAATTATTATATTAATTTTTTTGGGTTATAGTATGGTTATAAGGGTGTATGAAAAATTTGGTGAAGTAATTTTAGCGTTTGAGGGTTGAGTTTCGAAAAAGGACTAAATCGCATAAAGTGCAAAAGTCCTATTTTAATAGCTAAAGGTGCCAAATACTTAGAGAACCTAAATTGGGGGTCTTTAAAAGAAAATTAGACCCTAAGATAGTGCATGGCCGGCCATAGGAGACAATTTGGTCAAAAAGTCCAAATTTGGTGGGTTAAATGGCTAATTTGACTAAAATAGAAATAAAATAAGAAAAAGATGATATCACATTCTCATCTTCTTCACTACCACCAATTTTTCAGCCATTTTTAAGGGTTTTTAGGTTCAAAAATTTTAGTAACTTGTTCCTCTTGCAAGTAAGTGATTTACATACTTTTTGTTGATGATTTTTACATTTTTTGGACCCCTTGAAGCATAAGCTTTCTATTAAGGAGACTATTTTGCAAAATGGTTGAGAGTTTAGGGTTTTTTCATGAAATCATATGTGTAGTTTTCTAAAATTTTATGGAAGAATATTAGTATTAGATGTGTAATAAACAACTTTTGTGAAGGGATTTCTCATAAAAACCCTAATAGGGACTATTTTGCATAAGTTGAAAATTTGATGATAGATGTGTGAGATAGTGGAAATTTTGGATTTGTTATAAGAGAAAAAGGGGTTCGGCTAGGCTTTTGATATGAGGAAAGTCGATAAAAATCAATTTTCAGACTTAGGGGTAAAATGGTCATTTTGTAAAAGTCTAGGGGCAAAATGGTCATTTTGCCCGAGTATAGATTATTGAGTGCCTAGATCGATAAAGCAATTAAATTTGTGAATTTTTGTTATTACAGATTAAGAAATTCAAACTCTGAACTTAGACGGGGGGAAAGCCAAGCAAATTGATTAGACCGACTAGACACCTTATTTTGTAACCGAGGTAAGTTGTATGCAAATATTACAACTACATTGTCATTATATGCGATGAGTTAATTTAGCATGAATTACTTGATTGAGGAAATGATAAGGCATGATGATAATTAAGATAGTAGAATTCTCGTTTGAACCATGAGAAATAAATCGGATATTCATGCCATGACGTATGGGTTATTGTGAGCTAGTGTAAGACATGTTTGGGACATGCATCGGCCACATTACGAGAGCGAGTGTAAGACCATGTCTGGGACATGGCATCGGCATTGAGACGAGAGCTAGTGTAAGACATGTCTGGGACATGCATCAGCCTCGGGATGTAAGCCAGCGTAAGACATGTCTAGGACATGCATCGACTAAGAGTTGAGCTACTGTAAGACCATGTCCGGGACATGGCATCGGCATCCTACCCCATATTGAGGCTTATTGAATATCTGGTAGTGTTCCGAATGGTTCAAAGGTGAGAGTTATGGTTTAAAATCAAGAGAAAAGTATAACTGTGTTGTGAGTGATACAGGTACCTATTCAGTCTGTGTGAGACGTGAGTTCAATATATATTATATGATGAGTATTGGATTGTGATGAGTAAGTTGTGTTTATTCCTATTTATATCAAGAGCATGTTGATGAATGGTATAGTTGTTCCTATGTGTTTGCATACTTCTTACTAAGCTTTATGCTTACTCCCTCTCTTCTCCATTTTCTTATAGTGTTGCCTAAATAGCTCGAGGATCAATAGACGTCGGAGGCCACGATCCCACTATCATTCGGAGCAGTCGGTATAGTTAGATTACTTGTTTTTGTGTATGGCATGTATAGGGCAAGAATTTAATGTTTTGTGTCATTGAGAAATAGCCACATGTGTTGGCTTAGGATAAATATATTTATTTTATATAAGGCCATGGATAATGGTCAATGCTCATTTTGATATTTATATAGAAGATATTATTTTCATGGATGAGTAAAATGCACAAATAAAATGCTGCTCATTGTGGTTAGTTTGGCTATGTGATGTGCCCTTGTTTGGTATAGATTAATTTTATGTAGGTTATGTAAATAAGGGTGGCAAAGAGGCTTGGTAAATAGCCTTATTTTGTTCACATTGGTAGGCACATGGGCGTGTGTCTAGGTCGTGTGTGACACACGGTCCGCCACATAGGCTTGTGATCTAGTTGTGTGTCCCCTGCACGTAAAATTTGCAAGTCAGTATGCATGGTAGTAAATGCACAGGCAGAGATACGGCCGTGTGTCTCAGCCGTGTGAAGGGCACGGCCTAGCACACGAGCGTGTGCCTTAGCAGTGTGACCCTTGAGAATTGCTGATATCAGAAACAGAATGTGCAGGTTTTTGCACACGGGCTAGGACATAGGCGTGTCATGGCTGTGTTAGGGACACGGGATAGGGACACGGGCGTATGCCAGGCCCTGTGGAAACCCCTGTAGTTGTGAATTTAGAATTAATTCCACACGTATGAGGGACACGGGCATGTCCCTGTATTGCTTAGGCCGTGTGAGTCACATGGGCCAACATCATGACCATGTCAAATTGGTCACACTGGAGTGTTGCCCCTCCCACACGAGCATGTCCCCATGTGACTAGTAACATTTTTCAAGGTTCGTGGTAAGACTCGAATTATTCCCGAATGATTTTAAATGAACGTTTAGAGCCTAATAGGCCTTTATTATGGAGTTTTTAATTTATACTAGAAAAATTTTAAGTTTGACTAAATTTTGATGACTAAGAAACGTGTGAACGTATATGACCAAGTTAGGTAACACCTCATATTCTATCCCGGCGTAGGTTATGGGTGTGGGGTGTTACAATATTTCCTTTAATCTTCTCTGTATGCATATTGGAACGACAGAAATGTGCAAGTGTACATAGTCGCAATAAGTAATAAAGTGACAAGTAAATGTCGAGTTATCGTACCCATAGGGACTGTGAAAATAATTATTTATGAATGCAATTTAAAACACTTTGGTGGAGAAAATATTTTGATTTGAAAAGTGATTAAAAACTATAAAACAAAGTAAAGTATATAAAATAAAATTCTAATGCACGATTTCAAAAGATGATTTAATCAAGATGACATAATTGTGTTAGATTAATTACATTTCTTAACTTAGAATTATTAAACTCGTGTTTATGTTGTTACGAATAATTTCATGGCAACTAGGTGCTTTGCTAACTTATGAACATACTTACCTACAAAAATCCATTCATCTCTTGACTATATCTCTATGTCAATTCAACCGATTAAACAAAATTTAATAGGTAAATGTGTTAATGCACATACATACTTATGAAATTAAAATAATCTCTTGTATATATCTCTATGCCAATTCAAACAATTAATTTAATCACATAAGCACATAAAAGATTACGTGAGGTAACAATGTATTTGTACCTTGAAACAGTTTAATCACAATAATCTTACAAGTTATGCAAGGCAATTGTATAGCTCGATACCGTTGCTAATTTAACCCTTAACTACCTTAGATGATTAAACACGCACTAATTAAGTATCATGTCAATTAATTACAATTTCAATCTATTTAAATAATTAATTCATTAGTTACCTTACAATTGTAATGCAAGAATAACTTAGTCATGGTTTTACTTAATCAAACATCTTATCGAGGCCTATAACAACACAAACACGATTTTAGTAAATTAAGAGGACGAAATGCAATCAACCTAACACGAATTAAATTTAAGCCATATTAATTAAATAAATCATATCAACATAAATATTCATATACATGTTCATCATAACAACAACAAAATTTAAAAAGATAGGGAACAAGAAGCAAATTCGGTGTCTCTCTGTGGCTTGGCTGAGTTGCTCCACTCTTCCTTCTTCACTTGTTCTTGTCGAACCAAGGCTTCTATGAACACTTGAATACTGCTCCAAATGGTGGATGAACGAATCTTTTTCAAGAGGTGAAATTGGCAAGAGGACAAAGGAAAATAGATGGAAAAATAAAGAGAGAAAGTTGAGAGAGAAGAGAAGAGATGAAAAAGTTGAGGTGTGTTCAAATAAGTAGCCAATGGGGGTTTTTATAGGGTGAGAGGGCTGCTAAAATAGCCAAAATCAACATCCAAAGATCCCTCCAATGGCTGGCCACACATGTGGCAGGTTTGAAGTTTTCAAACTTGCTATTTTAAGGCTGGGGAAAATTTAGAAAGGCACGAATAGTGGAGGGGTTTGTTTGCAGTTTGACGAAGTCTTCAAGGGCCTTTTTGCAAGCCAATTAATCAGCCAAGCAAGCTGATTGGGTCGCATACTGGACGGTTTTGGGCTGCCCAAAGCTTGATCGGTTCGGTTCTCTCGGTTCAGCTCAATTAGGCCAATTTTCATAATTTAATTAAAATTAATTTATTTAACCCAAATTAAATTGGATTAAAATTAAAATTAATTATATTTTGAATTAATACCCATAATTTGGAGTGTATTTAGCTGAAAAATTCATTCGTCTCGATGCTTCAAAAATCGCTTCTTGGTTTTGCGCTTCTAGTAGTGTTTATGTAACAGTCTATTTTTCAGTGAAATCAGATCAGTGGTTTCGGGACCACAAATTTGACCTAAAAATATGATTTATTTTTATTTTATTATATGTTCCGTATTATAATGGGCATGTCATGTGAAAATTTTGAGACGAAAATTTCATCGATTATGTGCTTAATTACGAGAAGGACTAAATTGCATAAAATGCGAAAGTTGAATTCTAGTATCTATAAGGATCAAATAGCTATAAAATTTAAAAATTTAGGTCCTTATATGGTAATTAGACCATTAAGAAAAGTATGTAGATTTTTCTTGGTGACTCATCCATGGAATTATAGAAAAAAGGCAAGGACTAAATTGGAAATACTAAAATACTTAATTAATTAAAAGATGAAAAGAAATATATTATCTTATTTTCATCATATTCAACCTAAAATTTTATGGAGACCCTAGGAGAGAGAGGAGAAACTTTCAAGGCTTAATTGGGTAAGTTCTCTTGCCCCGTTTTTAGTAATTTTGGTATTTTTAAAACCGGGATATTATAATCTCTTTATTTGAGGGATTAATTTGAAAATTTATCAAAGTATGAAAATGGGTCATGGATGTATTATGCTGGAAATTAGAAATTTATGGTAGAAAATGAAAGATTTTTTATAGATAAACAACTTTTACAAAGTAATTTTTGATGAAAACATGATTTAGGGACTAAAATGAAAAGTTGTAAAATTTGTTGAAAAATTTTGAAATTTTATGAATACATGTGCTGGAAAATTTGTAATGGGGATTTTTCTAGGCTTGGAATAGGGAGTAATTTGCACAAGTTTCATTTTCCAAGCCTAGGGACAAAATCAGAATTAATGGAAAAGTTAGGGGCAAAATGATAATTTTTCCTAGGACGTAAATTGAGTCCATTTAAATATGAAATGTATGAAATTTATGGTTAAATTCATTTATATAGATCCAGTCAACACTAATTCAAGGTTAGATCGAGGAAAAGAAAAGATTTCAGATTAGTAGACTTTTACGCGAATAAGTGTCGAGGTAAGTTTGTATAACTTAATCCAGATGTAAATATGTTTAATTGAATATTGTGTTGTATGGAATGTGATTTATATTGATGTACATTACTTGAATGTTATAATGAGAAACTTAATACATGCTTGAAATGGTGATAAAGGGTTAAGTCCCGATTGAATGTTGAATTTCGATGATTGTATGCGCTTTCCCGAAACAAATAGGGCCCTACATTTGTTGCGGACGGGATTTAGCTCGGATGAGTAATCCCAATGACGTTGTCATAGAAAGGATTTAGCCCGAATGGGTAATACCGATACGTTACCTCGCGAGCATACGTTTCGGTTAGGGTTTAGCTTGGATTGGTAACCCTAATTGAGCTCTTTTGAGCATATGCTATATAAAGACTTTAGCCTGGACTAGTAATTCTGTTATACGAAAAGTGGCTCGAGAGTGTGTTTCTTGGTTAAGTACCCTAAGGGGTAACTTTGATAAGTATTTCTAGATTACTGAATCGTACACTTCGAGTGTACTATTTAAGCCTTCATTGGAATTTCAATGATTCAACGGATATAAAACTCTTGACATGGCATGAAAATCTTGAGATGATATAATAATGACTTGAAAGAATATTGCTTGATGAGCTAATCTATTTTCACTTAATGTGTATGGAAACTTTGTGACTAACATGTTTGATTGAGTGTATGTGATTAGGCAATTTAGCCAAATGGATGGGAACATAACATTGTATGCCCAGATTTAATAAGCAAGATTCCGTTATACGAACTTACTAAGCATGTAATGCTTAACCCATTTTATTTTCCTCTATTTTATAGTGCTAGGAAGCTCGTGAAGGTTGGAAGATCATTGGAGCATCGTCATACTATCAACTAGCATTTTGGGTATAC
Source organism: Gossypium hirsutum (assembly GCF_007990345.1). Classification (NCBI taxonomy): domain Eukaryota; kingdom Viridiplantae; phylum Streptophyta; class Magnoliopsida; order Malvales; family Malvaceae; genus Gossypium; species Gossypium hirsutum. Next base: position 65,173,766 of record NC_053426.1, read on the forward strand.
TTAGTAAAATCATTTTGGTATAATGGCATGTATAGGAAAACTTGGCCAATAGAGACTTGAAATGTTGTTTTGTAACTTATCCATTGGAATGGCTAGTAATGGTTCTTTTTGTTATTTTTAAGTAGGGTATTATGATATATATACACATGTATTAAGTTGAGTACATATGATCAAATGTTGTTATTGCCTAAGTTAAATCAAGATAAGTTTATAACCACCTATGCATGTAATGGTATGCCTTGTTAAATGATGAATTTACCTACTTTAAATGCCTAGAATGGTTGGTATTGGTTGTGTGTTTCAAATGCAGGTCTCAGGTGAAATTTTGGGTGAGAAATGAAGTTAGAAATGGCTTCATTTTGTCCACACGGACAGACACATGGGCGTCTCTCTAGAACGTGTTGACACGGCCTAGTAACACGGGCATGTGGTTAGGCCGTGTGTCCCCTGCACCTAAATTTGAGAAACAGAATGCTCAGAATTGGGCACAGGGGCAGAGACACGGGCGTGTGTCTCAACCGTGTGTGTCACAAGGCCTAGAACACAGGCGTGTATCTTGGCTGTATGAAACCTGCACCTAATTTTGAATTGAATTAATTAACCGCATGGCCTAGCAAACTGGCATGTGGCATGATTGTGTGTAAAAGTTAGAGAATTACACAGGGTCGAACATGGCCTCCAACATGGGTGTGTCCCAGGGTCACACGACCATGTCCCTTAGACCACATGGGCGTGTGAGCCCTACACCTTGGAAAATTTTTGTAATTTCACGAAAAATTCTTAGAGGTCTCAATTAAGTACTGATTCGATTCTAATGCTCGTACTGGGCCTTGAGGGCCTGATTAAGGCACGTTATGAATGATCTCGATAAATGAATAGTAATTTATGAAGCTTAATGGAAAAATGTTTTGAATGTTCTGGTAATGCTTCGAAACCTTGTTTTGGCGATGGGTATGGGTTAGGGGTGTTACATTTAGTAGTATCAGAGCTACAGTTTAGCCGATTCTCGAATTTGACGTAGAAAACACGAGTTTATCTATATATGCCATTATATAAATTGTGATAGTGTGATGACTCCTGATCATTTTGAATCTATTTTCATATTGTAATGTCATCCAACCAAGCTAGAGCTGAATCCAAGGAAGTTGAGAGCAATGCTTCTCCTTCAATTCAAAGAGTTTCATCTGCGTCTGGTAGTGAAAGGCCCATGTCTAACGATTGAAGTGAGGAGGCAGAGCAGACCTTCTTTCAAATAATGAATGAATGATTTACCCAGTAGTTGAGAACAAACCTTGCTGTAAAATGACCTCCCTCATCTGCTCCCCAACCGATTCTTGAGGTACCACAGGGTGCTGAGCTTGTTAGAATTGGTAAGCCTCCGAAAGATAAAATCTGCAAGTATGATGTAGAAGAATTTAGAGCTACCGCAGATGATGGTCCGGAAAGGGCCAAGTTTTGGCTTGAGAACACTACACTGAGTTTTTGATGAATTGTCTTGTACACCTACTGGATGTCTGAAATGTGCAGTATCCTTACTAAAAGATACAACTTATCATTGGCGGAATACCTTAACTTCAATGGTACCGAGAGAGAATGTCACATGGGGATTCTTCCAAGCTGAATTCAGGAAAAAGTATGTGATTTAGAGATTTATGTATTGGAAAAAGAATGAATTTCTAGAGCTCAAACAAGGAAACATGACCTATCCTAATATGAGGAGGAATTTGTTCGACTGAGTAAGTATGCCAGAGAATGGGTTTAAACCGAGGCTGAAATGTGTAAACATTTTGAAGAGGACCTAAATTAAGATATCAAGTTATTGATTGGGATTCTCAAAATAAGGGAATTTGCAGTGCTAGCCGATCGAGAATACAAAATGGAGGAACAGAGTAAAGAAAAGAAACAAGTCAAAAGAGAGGCTCAGGTTTCTGGAAAAAAAACCATGAGTAAGTCACAATCATTTGCTTCTAAGAAATTCAAGAAGTATTATGATCGTGTGACCACCTCTACGGGATATTCTGGAAGAGAGCTGCGCTCTCAACGTTCTAACCCGAGGTCTTCATCTCCATCTGTGACTAGTGTGGGTAGTGTTGGTAATCCCAAATCGAAATGTAAATATTGTAACAAATTTCATTATGGAGAATATCGGTCTAGAAGTGGAGCTTGTTTCTGATGTGGTTCACTTGGCCATTTTTTTCAGGGATTGTCCCGAAAGAGTTGAAAAATGAGATAGAACTAGCTCCAAAATCGAGTAATCCTATCTCGAGGGGCAGACCACCCCGCCATCCCGGCAATATTGTGGTAGTCGAGGTACTATTAAGTATACTACAGTTAGATTTGAGGCACGAGCACCTACAAGGACATATGCTATTCGTGCTAGAGAAGATGACTCTGCACCAGACGTTATTACTGGTACATTTTCTCTACTTGATACTGATATTACTACTTTGATTGATCCTGGTTCCATACATTCATATATATGCACAAACTTAGTGACTGTTAAAAATTTACCTGTTGAATTCACTGAATTTATGGTTAAAGTTTCAAACCCCCTAAGCTAGTGTGTTATGGCGGATAAAGTTTGTAAGAACTGTTTGTTGATGGTAAAAGGTTATTGCTTTTCAGCTGACTTGATGTTATTGTCATTTGATGAGTTTGATGTGATCTTGGGAATGAATTGGTTAACCAGATATGATGCAGTGGTAAATGGTAAGTAGAAATATATTGTATTGAAATGTGAGAATGGTGAATTGATTCATATTGAATCTGATAAACTGGATGGATTACCTAATGTGGTTTCAGCAATATCAGCACAGAAATATATCAAAAAGGGTTATGATGCTTACCTTGCATATATGCTGGATACTAAATTATCTGATTCAAAGATCCAATCAGTGTAGGTAGTATGTGAATTCCATAATGTATTCCCAGAAGAATTACTTGGTTTTCCACTAGATAGAGAAGTGGAATTCTCTATAGATCTTGTTCCGAGAACAACATTGATATCCATAGCACCTTACAGAATGGCTCCTATTGAATTGAAAGAGCTAAAAGTACAGTTTCAAGAGTTGCTTGACAGAGGTTTTGCTCGACCTAGTTTCTCACCTTAGGGTGTGCCGGTTCTATTTCTAAAGAAAAAGGATGGTTCATTGAGGCTGTGTATTGATTACAGATAGCTCAACAAAGTTAAAATAAAGAACAAGTACCCGTTGCCTCGTATTGATGACTTGTTTGACCAGTTAAAGTGTGCTATTGTATTTTCAAAGATTGATCTCCATTCTGGTTACTATCAACTACGGGTAAAAGAATTGGATGTGCCAAAAACAACTTTTAGAACTAGTTATGGACACTATGAGTTTCTTGTGATGCCATTCGGCTTGACAAATGCACGTACAGTGTTTATAGATTTGATGAACAGAATTTTTAGCCCGTATTTGGACAGGTTTGTAGTGGTATTTATAGATGATTTTTTGGTTTACTCTCGAGATGAAAATGAGTATGCTGAGCTTTTGAGAATAGTATTGCAAACCCTGTGAGAGAAATAATTGTACACCAAATTCAGTAAATGTGAATTTTGGCTATGGGAAGTTAGTTTCCTTAGGCATATTGTGTTTGCTAAAGGTGTCAGAGTAGGTCCGAATAAAACTTTAGCCATTGTTAATTGGAAGCCACTGAAGAATGTGTCTGAAGTTTGAAGTTTTCTGGGACTAGCTAGTTATTATCAGAGATTTGTAAAAAAAAATTCAATGATAGCTTCTCCGATAACTCGTTTGTTATAGAAAGATATGACATTTGAATGGACGGATAAATGCCAGCAGAGCTTTGACAAATTAAAGGCTTGATTGATAGCAGCACCTGTGTTAGTCCAGCCTGAATCGGGTTACAGTGATGTGTCACTGAATGGTTTAGGCTGTGTTTTAATGCAAGATGGTAAGGTAGTAGCCCATGCTTCACGACAGCTAAAGCCACATGAAAATAACTACCCGAAACATGATCTTGAATTGGCAACCATAGTGTTTGCATTGAAAATCTGGCGGTATTACTTATTTGGTGAAAAATGTCACATATTCACTGATCATAAAAGTCTGAAATACTTGATGCCACAGAAAGATTTTAATATAAGACAGTACAGATGGCTTTAGTTATTAAAACATTATTATCTTGTTATTGAATGCCATCCGGGAAAAGCCAATGTAGTGGCTGATGCTTTGAGCAGAAAATCTTTGTATAATTTGTGAGTAATGAACACCCGATCGTTGTTGTCTAAAGATGGTTCAATCATAGCTAAGTTAAAAGCTAGACCAATGTTTTTACGAAAGATCTCTGAAGCTCAGAAAAATGATAGTAAGTTGCAAGCCAAATGGGTACAAAGTGAGTTGACTCCTAACTCAAAATTTTAGATCGAAGCTGATGGTTGTTTGTTATTCAGGGGCAAAGTATGTGTACTAAATGATTTAGAACTAGTATAGAAGATCTTAAATGAAGCTCGCAGTGGTAACATGTCTATACATCCTAGTAGTAATAAAATGTACAATGATTTGAAAAAGATGTATTGGTTTCCAGGAATGAAACGAGGTATTTCTGAGTTCGTATCTAATTGTTTGATATGTCAGCAAGTAAAAGCTAAACAGAAGTTGCCTTCTAGACTATTACAGCCAGTCACGATACCAGAGTGGAAATGGGAAAGAATTACCATGGATTTTGTAACAAGATTACCCCTATCTCTAAGGAAGAAAGATGCCATTCGGGTAATTGTTGATCGGTTGAAAAAGTCTGCACACTTTATTCCGGTATGTTTGGATTATTCCTTGGTTAGATTGGCTGAATTATATGTTCCTGAGATTGTCAGATTGCATGAAGTGTCTGTCTCCATTATTTCAGATAGAGATCCTCGGTTTACATCTCAAATCTGGAGCAAATTGCAAGAGGCTCTAGGAACTCAGTTACATTTTAGCATTGCATTTCATCCCCAGATAAATGGTCAATCTGAATGGGTAATATAGATCTTGGAAGATATGCTTCGGTGTTGTATACTTGAGTTTGAAGGTAACTGGGAAAAGTAATTGCCTTTAGTTGAAGTTGCGTATAAGAACAGTTATCAGTCTAGTATTAAAAATGACACCAAATGAAGCCTTTTATGGTCGTAAATGTAGAACTCCATTGTATTGGACAAAACTCAGTGAGAAAAAGTTACATGGAATTGACTTGGTCCGAGAGACCGAAGAAAAGGTAAAAGTAATTTGGGATAGTTTGAAAGCAGCCTCTGATCGTAAAAAGTCCCACGTTGATTTGAAATGAAAAGAAATAGAATTTCAAGTCGGTGACAAAGTATTCTTGAAAGTGTCGCCTTAGAAGAAAGTTCTCCGGTTTGGACGCAAAGGAAAACTGAGTCCATGGCTCATTGGACCATATGAGATTACTGAAAGAATTAGGTCGGTTGCATATCGGTTAGCTCTACCACTAGAGCTTGATCGGATTTATAATGTTTTTCATGTGTCTATGCTATGACGATATCGATCCGACCCTTATAATGTTATCTCTCCGATAGAGGTAGAGATTCAGCATGATATGACATATTGTGAAGAATCAACCAAAATCTTAGCTCAGGAAACAAAAGAGTTAAGAAATAAAAAGGTAGCTTTAGTAAAAGTCCTTTGGCAACGACACGGTATAGAAGAGGCTACCTGGGAGCCGGAGGATACCATGAGGAAGCAATACCCGAATCTTTTTTACTGGTAAGATTTTCGGGACGAAAATACCTAAAGGAAGGAGAGTTGTAACAACCCATTTTTTAGTGAAATTAGAACAGTGGTTTTGGGACCACAAATTCGACCCAAAAATATGATTTATTTTTATTTTATTATATGGTCCGTATTATAATAGGCATGTCGTGTAAAAATTTTGACATGAAAATTTCTTCGATTAAGTGCTTAATTATGAGAAGGGTTAAATTGCATAAAATGCGAAAGTTGAATTCTAGTAGCTATAAATGTAACACCCCTTACTTGTATCCAAAGCCAGGATAGGGTTCGAGGCGTTACCAGACTTAAACGTAACCAATCATACAAAATCGGGCCATAAAATTTTTGTTCAAAACAAATTTCTTGATACATGTGCAAACTATCCCTTATATGAGCCTACGAGGCCGAACACATACATCGGGGATGGTTCGGGATTAAACTGGGACTAAATCGAAGTTTACAGAACCATTTTTCATTAAACTGAGTTATTTTACTATTCATATTCCAAACGTATTTATAATGTCCCTCTATTGGGCTCAATTCTCATTAAATTTCTTATATATAGACAATTTCACATCATGTAATTATATAACATATAGCAACCATATCTCTGTATTTTAAATACATTTTCATAACAACTTGTCCTGATTTTATACTATTTTATATTTCAACTTTACTCATCAAAGTATTTGAAATATTATCTTTATGCAAACAGTACACATGAGGTACATAATTCCATAATTATGAATGAACATATTTATAAAACATATTCCATGTTCATATATCATAGTCTCATGTCTCCATATATCATTGACCATCATTTTTATAAAACCAAGTTCTATACGATTATTCCATGTCGGAACTTTATTCATTAAATCATTTGAGATACCAATTCATACGAACAGTACACTCAAGATGTACAAATATATAATCACAAATGAATTTATTCATTAACCAAGTTCTATACTCTTGTCTCATCAACTTGTACTTCCTTATATGACATAGTTCCATGTAACACTTACCAAACATTGTCAAATTAGTGAACGTCTTACAGAACTGAGTACTTCGTTTCCTCGATGCCATAGCCCAGCTATGGTCTTACACGGAATCATATAATCACATACCGATGTCATAGCCCAGCTATGGTCTTACATAGAAGCACATAATCACATCACACCGATGCCATAGTCCAGCTATGGTCTTATACAAAAATCACATTCACATGTTGCCATGGTCCAACCATGGTCTTTTCCGTCAATTCGTCTTAGCCACTAAACGAAAGTACTCAACCCTGAATTCTACTCAATTTGAACATTTAATTCAAACTTTATACTTTTACATTATTTACAATTTATTAACGAACATATGAAATAAAACATTATATCATTTCTAATTCAACGTTTATCGATTATAATCGGGCATATGATCAATTTATACACAATTCATTCATATATTTCCTCCTCCTCCTCTCCATTCCACATCCTTAATGTATATATATCACGCTTATAAGTAACATTATCTATAATTTCACTATTTGCTTATATGTATATTCAAAGCTGTCTATTCGTGTCATATTCACTAAATTATTTTTATCTTGAGATACAGAACTCCAAATTAAGATTCTCTTGATTTTTTTAAACTAGATTCATATATCATTTTACCATAAAAATTTCTAGAATTTATAGTTTAGCTAATTAGTACAGTAAAATCTTCAAATTTATCCCTATCCTGCTGTTTGACAGCTTTGACCTTTCTTACTAAAAATTAATTATCTCTTAAGACAGAATTTGGATGATATTCTTGTTTGCTTCTCTTGAAAATAGACTCATTAATTATTTAAATATACAAATTTAAGCCCCTAATTATTTTTCTCCAATCTTCTCCAATTCTTGAGGATTATATCTCATGATTTACAATTCCATTGCTTACATCGTTTCTTCTATGAGAAACTAGACTCAATAATATTTAATTCCATATTTTACTCATCTTCTAATTTGATTCCCAAAATTTTGGTGATTTTTTAAGAGTTAGACTATTGCTGCTGTCCAAAACTGTTTTAGTGCAAAATGTTGATTACCATTTTTCGCCTAAACTTTTAATACATGAAAATTTCATCCCTAGGCTTGGAAAATGAAATTCCTGCAGTTTAATTCTTATTCCAAGCCTAATTATTCTCATACATACCAATCACAGCCTATGAATTCCATGAAATTTCAGAATTTACCATAGATTTAACACTTTTCAATTTAACCCCTAAAACATGTTTTCATCCAAAATTCTTTCAATTTCATCATCAAATAACAAAAATCATATGAACTTATCGATGGTAACTTCCAAAATTTTCAACAAAATAAAAAACTAATAGAATACTATGTTGGACCTAATTGTAAAAGTCCAAAAATATAAAAATTTCAAGGAAAAAGCAAGAATTGAACTTACTTGAAGCTAAAATATGAAAGATCAGCTCAAAACCCTCTTCCATGGTTGTTTTTTGATAGAAAGTTGAAGAAACAATGGCCTAGAAATCCTTAAAATCAACTTTGGCCATGTAACTTTTGTTAAAATTCCAATTTTGTCCTTTTTCACATAAAAATCTTTGATTTTTTTCACGCTATGCCACCTTAACCATTTTAAAATGGCCCATTTTCCCTTTTAGTCCTTCCTTATTTAATGGTTAAGCTATTTAATCACTTTAGCAAGTTTTGCACCTTTTCAATTTAGTCCTTTTTATCTAATTGACTACCGAAACGTTAAAATTTTTTGACGAAATTTTAATACACCTTATTGACACTTCGTAAATATTCATAAAAACATTTATGGCTCGGTTTATAACATTGAGATCTCAATACCTCTTTTTCTCAATTTCTTAACCAAATAAATCTTTATGAAACACAATTTACTATTTCAAAAATCTTTTAAAAGCTACATTTGGCTCGTAAATATTGAATAATATAATTTACGAGTTCATTTGCCGAATTTGGTGGTCTCAAACCACTATTTCCTACATCGCTGAAATTTGGGCTATTACAATGCATAGTCTCATTGAACCATCCTTCTTCTTCACAAATAGCATCGGTGCGCCCCACGGAGAATAACTAGGTCTCGCAAAACCTTTATCCGTTAATTCTTGCAACTAAACTTTCAACTCCTTTAACTCCATTGGAACCATCCTATACGGAGAAATTGAAATAGGTGCAGTACTAGGAATTACCTCAATACCAAACTCAACTTCCCTAATTGGAGGGAATCTAGGCAACTCTTCCGGAAACACATCTGGATACTCACATACTACCGGCACTGACTCAATTTTCAATTCAGACTCTTTTGTATTCAACACAAAGGAAAGATAAGCTTTACAACCCTTTCTCATACATTTTTAGCAGTCATAGAAGTAATCACTATAAGCAAGATATCTGATTCATCTGATTCAACCCGTAGGATATCCCCATTTTTGCTTTTCAGTTCAATAAATTTTCTTCCACAATTTACTATCACATCATGACCAGTTAACCAATCCATACCAAGTATTATATCAAATTCATCAAACAGCAAAAGCATAAGATTAGCCAGAAAATAATGACCTCTAATCATTAAAGGACAATTCTTATATACTTTGCCAACTAACACATACTTGCCTAGAGGATTTGACATTTTTATCACAAATTTTGTAGACTCAATAGGCATATTCACACTAGACACCAATTTCACAATGAATGGTAGATCCCAGATCAATCAAAGCAATAATAGAAGTATCGTAAAGAGAGAAGTACCCGTAATCACGTCAGGAGATGAAGCCTCTTCGCGAGCGTGAATGACATAATTCCTCGCAGGTGCTTTATCCTCAGTCCTCATAGCTAGACCTCTAGGTGCACTCTTGCTACTTGCTCCATTTCCCAAATTTTTCTTTGGCTTCCCTTTAGAACCTATATTACTAGATCTTGCACTCTAAAATTTCTCTTTCTCAACCATCTCAGGACAATCCTTGATAAAATGATCATGTGATCCACACTTGAAACATGCCTGGTTATTCATCCAGCACTCACCGGGGTGACGTCTACCATAATGTTGACACTCGAATATATTAGGTTGAGTGTTACCCACACTTACTATCGAAGTAGTCTAAGCCTATGACATGAATACTGTTTCTCATGGTTTCTGTTTGAAAAGCCAACTAAAGCATTTGATAGTGTATTAAACTCTCTTGGTTTCTTAGATGAGGATTGAAATGACTTACCCATCTGTCTCTTCTTCAAATCTCGAGACTCTAACTCAGCTTTCCTTTTCTCTTTAGCCAATTCCTTGGCCTTACAAGCTCTCTCTACGAACACAACAAATTCTTTTAGTTTAAGGACACCCACCAAAAATCGGATGTCTTCGTTTAAGCCATCTTCAAATCTTTTAAACATGATGGCTCAGTCAATACACATTCTTGAGCGTATTTGCTCAGTCTCACAAACTCATGCTCATATTCTGTTACCATCATTCAGCCTATTTTAACTCGAGGAATTCCTTTCTTTTCCAATCAATAAATTTCTGGCCAATGTACTTCTTACAGAATTCTTCTTGGAAAAATTCCCAATTAATTCTCTCCCTTGGTACTTCCGACACAAGGGTGTTCCACCAGTAATAAGCCGAGTCTCTCAGGAGGGACACAACACACTTCATGCATTCTTCAGGTGTGCATGATAACTCATCAAATACTCTAATGGTATTCTCGAGCCAAAACTCTACCCTCCCAGGGTCATCATCTATACAAGCTCAGAACTCTTTGGCCCATTACTTTCGAATTTTATCCACTGGAGGTCTATTCAATCTCATAAAATCCATACCTTGGGGTGTTATAGGAACATGTTGAGGAATAAGTAGGGGTGGAGGGGGTTGAGCATTTTTTCGTTTGAACGAACTTCGTATACCAGGCATTCATCATATGGAAGAAGGCTTCCCTAGCCTCTTCTCCTCCCCCTGACTCATGGTCATGGGTCGACTCTCAACTGGAGCTGCCACTTGAGTGGGAGCCGGTGCATTACTTTCTACATCATCAGCTTCAGCTTGATTGGGATCCACCACTATATGAAACACAAATTAAAAAGGTCAGGAGTCGTCACACTGTCATAATTCATTTGTGTCATGTATAGCTAAACTCGTACACATGCTACGTTAGTCTGAGAATTGACTAAATCGAAGCTTTAATACCACTAAATGCAACACCACTTACCCGTATCTGACATCGGAATAGGGTCCGAGGCGTTACTAGACTCAAACATAAACATTCATACAAAATCGGGCCATAAATTTTTTTCCCAAGTTAAAACCATTCTTACACAAGCATATTGTCCCTTATAAGGGCCAATGAGGCCTAAAACATACATTGAGTGTGGTTTGGGACAAAATCGAGAACTTCTGGAACTTTTGCAACACTTAGAAATTTTTCTTGTTTTGGAGGGTCACACACCCGTATGGGTAGGCCGTGTGATTGCGCACGCCCGTGTGGCTTGAGACAAGCCCGTGTTCTCAGCTTGTGTAACTCTCTGTTTATGATTTCATCAACATAATTAGGGTCACATGGCCAAGTCACACACCCATGTGCTTAGGTTGTATGGCGAATTAAATTTCAAAAATCAAGTGCAGACTTCACCCGGTCTGGGCACACGCTTATGTCTTAAGACTGTGTCCTTCACATAGCTGAGACACACGAATGTGTCTCTGCCTGTGTGTTTACTATTGGACATTCTATTTTACCTAATTAGGGTGTAGGGGACACACGGTTGGATTACATGCCCATGAGGCAGACAGTGTGTCACACATGGTTTAGACACATGCTTTTGTGCCTACCCATGTGGACAACTTTGAGGCTATTTTCCCAAGCCTTTTTTCACCCTCAATAACACATGCACACTTAAATATCTCAATGACATCCTACATGGCCTAAATGAGCACTTACACATTTCTAAACATGGCTCATGCATATTAACTCCTTATCTATTTATGTTTGCTTAAGACTTCATATTTTATTTATACCAAGCTTACCAAATCACATGCAATATGTAACATTAATTTACTTCCATTTTATACATTCATGCCTTAGTTATTATTATGCTATTTACTCACAATTCCATCATCAAACATCCATGATCATATTCACAATTCATCTATGCCAAATGCGTTTAACCACATCATGAGTGACCATAGCACATGCATGTATGTATGAATATGATTACATCTCCACTATGAATATGGGCTATATCTCATGGCCATATACAAAATGAATCATCAAATCATTATAAGCCAACACATTTGGCTAAACCAATATGACATACAAAAAAAGACCAAGTCCCTATACATGCCATACTCAAAATACCTGAATTCACTATACTCAAAAGATTAGTTTGATAGTGTGAATCGAGTTCCAATGTCCTTCAATCCTCGGGCTAGCTTGGCGATACTATAAGAAAATGGAAAAGAGAGGGAAGTTAGTGTAACATCCTGAAATAAGGCCTAGTCGGAATAGTGGTTTCAGGACCACAAGTCTGACATTAAAATAATTATTTCATGATCATTATGAGGTCTAGGATATGAAAACAAGCATGTGTTAAAGTTTCATGAAGAAATTCTATGTGTAAGGTGTCTAATTAGAAATTAGGGACCAAATTGAATAAATTGTAAAACTTGGATTCTAGAAGAAATTTGTATGAAATTGCTTTGGAATATTAATTAGAGGTCCTTAAAGAGTAATTTTCTCAATTTCTAAGTTTTTGGAAGAAAAATGGGCATGCATGGAAAATTTGGAAAGGTTAGTAATGAAGGGCATTTTGGTCATTTGGTTAATTAATGTAATAAAAAGGGAAAATCTAGCAAAAATTCACTCATTTTCTTCTCCATGTTGTCGAATTTGAAGGGGTCTCCATAGCTAGGGTTTTCCAACATTTCAAGCTGTAACACCCCTTACCCGTGTTCGACGCCGGAATAGGGTACGAGGCATTACCGGACGTAATCACTAATCATCGTATAAAAATCGATTCATAATTTCACTCTAATTTAAAACTTTTTCAAACACATTCAAGCTATCCCTTAAAAAGAGATTACAAGGCCCATATCATGCTTTAATTCAACCACATACATAGGCAAACATGTACATTCATAAATTGCATCATTTAATTAATAACATAATCAAGACTATCTACATTAAATGACTTTATACAATAAAGACCTTCAAATAACATAGGTCAGTATTTTAAGCCAATTCCTAGCAACTTAATAACAATTAAACGAGTCTCCATGCATGCCAAAGACTTAAAATACTTTAAAACCTTTATATATCGATCAATAGTTTGATAGTGTGATTTAACCTCCAGCGATCTCCAACTCGAGCTAACATTTGCAACATTATAGGTAAAAGGAAAGGAAGGGAGTAAGCATTATAGCTTAGTAAGTAAGTATGTAAATATTGATAAACAATACATTATCATACTTTAAACAAAGTCACAATATGTTTCCGGAATATTACCATCACAAACACACATACTTTCACTATTACAATCATAAACAAGTTCAAAATAAGCTGTCTAGCAGAGTACCAGCAACTAAATTATTTATTTTTTGAGCTACAAAAATCCAAATTACAAAATGTTAATTTTTATTGAAACTAGATTCACATATATTCTTACCATAAAATATTCAGAATTTTTGGTCTAGCCAATTAGTACAGTTTATTCATTGAAGTTACCCTATTTCACTGCTCAACTGTTTTGACCACTCTTCACTACAAATAAATTTTCTCCTCGTACAGAATTCAAAGGATGTTATTGTTTATTTAATTTGAAACTAGACTCATTAGGAATTTCAAGAATATAAATTATATCCCCTAATTATGTTTGTACAATTTTTAATGATTTTTCCAAGTCAGAACAGGGGATCACGTAGTCATTCTAAACCAGTCTCTCAAAAACTTAAATATCTCATAATATAGAATTCCTTTGCTTGCTCTGTTTTTGTTGTATGAAAATAGACTCATTAAGCTCTAATTTGATATCTCATTCAGTCTCTGATTCAATTTATACTATTTTTTTTGTAAATTTTTAGAGTCACATCACTGCAACTATCCAAAACAATTTTATTGTCAATTTTGATCTTTCACACTTCAATTGTATTCATCACGTTCCCATAACAATCTTTCCAATTTCCAATCACATATCGAGCATATTGCTCATAAGTTACACACGTATATAAGTACACTTATCATCACAAAGTCATACACAATTTCATTTAATCAATTTCCCAGTTGAACGCTTCGGAATAATAACAGATACGCGATGGTATTGCACACAACCCACCTTTAAAATCGAAGCTCTCTTGTACACATAGTGGCCTTCACTTAGCACCACCCATGTGACCTAGCCAGTTTATCTCGTAGCTCTCTTATCTATATGGTGTCCTTCACCTGGAACCACACATGCGACCTAGCTACATATATCCCGTAGCTCTCTTGTCTACATGGTGTACACATAGTATCACCCATGCGACCTAGCTACGTCATAATATCTCGTAGCTCTCTTGTACACATGATGTGCACTCAGCACCATACATGTGAGCTAGCTACATACCATCTGCATCATCCAATCTTTCCGAAGGTTCAACTGGGATTTCTCTCTCTTTCTAATACTTGATTCCATACTTCCAATAGTCAATTATGATTCAAAAATAAGCTACAATACATAAAATATGCTGAAATACAAAAACATAATAAAGATAATGTATTATTTACATACAAACTTACATACTTTCTCATTTCCATGTCGAATTAATATTGAACATTTAAATCATCATAATTATACTTACTTTCAACACCTCGGCAATCATAGTAAATATATCAATTTTACATTGAAACATGCATAAATTAATGCTTATTATACATATGAACTTACCTCGATACTAAAACGACCATTTTACCAACTTTCTCGATTTTTGATTTTTCTCCCATTCTAGATTCAAATCTCGTTTTCCGGGATCTAAAACATCATATTTTACTTATTTAATTAATGTACTATTCAAAACAGTCCTTAACTTAAACTTTGGCAAAATTACAATTTTGCCCCTAAACTTTTGCATATTTACACTTTTGCCCCTAGGCTCGGGAATTAAACTTCATCCCTTATTCTTATGTTTTATGACGTGCTGATAATTTTTCCCTTGACAACATCAAATTCTCACTCTAGCACATAGTTATGAACAATAACAACTTTTACCGATTAAGCCGTTTTAATCATTTTTGCTTAAAACTGCTTAGCAAAAGTTGTTTAACATAATTTCAGCCTTCATATTCTACCATAAAACATCAAAATAAGCACATTTCACCTATGGGTATTTTTCCAAATATGAACCCTAGCTTAAATTATTGCTAGAATAAGCTTAATCAAGTTACCAGGATTCCAAAATCGTAAAGAACTTGAAAAACGGGGCTAGAATGGACTTACTATTGAGCTTGGAAAGCTTGAAAACCCTAGACATGGCTTCCCCCATGCTAATTTCGGCCTCCATGAAAATATGAGTCAATTTTGGCTTTATTTTCCCTTTTTATTTCTTTTAATTACCAAATGACTAAAATGCCCTTAAGGCCTTTCTTTAAAATTTTGTCCTATTCATGCCAATTTTTGTCCAAACAAAATATAATGGTCTAATTACCATTTAAGGACCTCCTATTTAAACCCCCATTTCAATCAAGTACTTATGAATTAGAACACATATTTTGCAACTTTTGCTATTTAGTCCTAAACTCCAATTAAGCACTTTATCAGTAAAATTACTTAATAATATTTTTACACAATATTTTAATCAATAAATAAACCTTAAAACTTAATCGGAATAATTTTTTTTAAATTCATATTCGTGGTTCTAAAACCATCGTTCCGTTTAGGCCCTAAATCAGGCTGTTACAGCAACTTCTGCAAATAAGCCCTAATAGGCAAATTAAACATGCAATCTATAAAATTTCTTATCAATACTCTAACACATGCATCTAATCACTCAGTAAATCATAAAAATTAATCAAAATAAACTTTTTTATCTCAAATTTGTGGTTTTACAACCACTATTCCATTTAGGCCCTATTTCGAGATGTTACACAAGCTTGATAGTAAGTGTTCCCTAGCGTCGTTTTTAATGTTCTTTGTATTTTTGAAACCCTCGTAACATGCTCTATCCATTTCTACCCATATTTCAAGCTAGGGTTCATGTTAGAAATTTGACCCATGCATGAGATAATTGTTCTTTGATGATTTATGGAGGATTATGGAAGTGGGATGTTGGATAAACATCTTTTTCTAGGTGATTTTTCATTAAAACACCAAAAAGGGATCTAATTGAAAAAGGTATAAAATGTGGGGTAGAAATGTGAAATGGAGGAAAATGTGGGATAGTATGAGCTTATAATACATTTGGCTAGGCTTGGGTATCCAAGGAATTTATTGCATTTCATCATACGAGCCTAAGGATTAATTTGTAAAAATGTTAAAGGTTAGGGGCAAAATGGTCGTTTTGCCCTAGAGTGAGTTTTAGCCGAAATTGAATAATGTAAGGTATTAATGATTTATTTTTACTGATATAAACCCTGAGGAACCAATTCCGGAGGTCAACCATAGAAAATGAAAGGTTTTAGAATAACCGAGACACGAATTCGAAACGACTACCAGGTAAGTTCGTATAACCCGAAATAAACTCTTAATATACTTAAATATGCACGTTATTGAATGTATGAAAATTTAGATATTCATGGCATGATAATCCATGAAATGTGCTAGTGTAATGAAAGGATGATAAATGTCCTGGGTGAAATAAACAAGGGAAATTCGATGGATATATTATGGCTTACATGACACGAAATCCTGCATGTGTTGCAAAAAAGGATTTAGCTCAGATGGGTAATTTGATGATCTCAAAATAGGAAGGATCTAGCCCGGACAGGTGTTCCTTGAGTGATCGAGCCTCCGAAGAATATGGGTGCATTAAGGATTTAGCCCAGATGAGTAATTCGATTGAGGACTGAATTTAGCCTGGACTGGAAATTCAGATCTGAGCTTATGAGAGCAATTGTCATTAAAAGGGATTTAGCCTAGACTGGCAATCCCGAGATTGCTCTATGAGTTATTACTACAGGGGATTTAGCCTGGACTAGTAATCTCACCGTAAGATGTAAGGTTCGCAGGAGTGCATACTTGTGATGATCACTTGTATGACTTGACGGTAATTGGGCCATCCATCGAGATTTCTGAGAAATTCAACGAGATTAACATGAGAAATAGAGACGGAAATATTGAATTGATGAGCTTATCTAAGACTAATTATATGATTCATTGTTCTGAGACTAACTTGATGATTGAGTGCATATGATAGGGAACTATTTCATGCTTGTTGGAATCATTGTCTAATATGGTTGTATGTTAATTAATCGATAAGTTTACTTTCTAGTTATTCGGACTTACTAAGCATATAAATACTTACCCCCTTCTCTTTTCCCTATCTTACAGAGCTCGTGGACTCGTGAAGATTGGAAGATGGTTGGAGAATCAACACACTATCGACTTGTTCTGTTTTGGTATATAGATACTTTTATTTTGTTTAATGGCATGTATAGGGTTTTTGGTTATTTGTTGTATGTGTCATCTGGCTAGCCAATGTAAGGGCTTAAAAGGTATACTTATTCTTTTGTATATGGCCATGAGATATGGCTCATATTGAGTAGGTTGTAAACCTACTAATGATGCATGATTATGTTTAAATATTTCATGAGATATGATGATGAGGTTTATCATGGATGGATGCTTGAAATGGGACCTAACAATTTGAGAGTGGACATAGCATATAATGGTATATGGTTATAATATGCCCTAATTGTAAAATGTGCTATGTTAACCCCTCTTACGAAAAGGATAATTTGGCATGTACTAAGCCGATGAGATGATGCTAACATGCAATGAGTTATGTCAAGGTTGTTTAAGAATATAATTAGGCCATGTTAAATACCATTGAAGTCTATAAGTGTGTATGGATGTTAGAGGGTGACCAAAGGCTTGGAAAATAGCTCTAAAAAGGTCTACACGGGTAGACACAAGGATATGTGTCTAGGATGTGTGTGACACACGGTAAGCCCCCATGGGTGTCTTGCCTGGTCGTGTGTCCCCTGCACCTAAAATTTTAGGTTAGTTTGCATGGTATAAACACACGGGTAGAGACATGGCCATGTGTCTCAACCATGTGGAGGACACGACCTAGCACATGGGAGTGTGCCTCAAAATGAATGATGACATCATAAACAAAATGTCTGAGTTCTTGGACATGGGCGATGACACGGGCATGTCTAGGCCGTGTGAGGGATTTAGCCTGGACTAGTAATCCCGTCGTAAGATGTAAGGTTCGAGGGAGTCCGTACTTGTTATGATCACTTGTATGACTTGACGGTAATTGGGCCATCCATCGAGATTTTTGAGAAATTCAACGGGATTAACATGAGAAATAGAGATGGAAATATTGAATTGATAAGCTCATCTAAGACTGATGATATGATGCCTTGTTATGAGACTAACTTGATGGTTGAGTGCATGTGATATGGAACTATTTCATGTTTGTTGGAATCATTGCCTAATATGGTTGTATGTTAATTGACCAGTAAGTTTACTTTCCAGTTATCCAGACTTACTAAGCATATAAATGCTTACCCCCTTCTCTTTTCCCTGTCTTACAGAGCCCGTGGACTCGTGAAGATTGGAAGACAATTGGAGAATCAACACACTATCGACTTGTTTCATTTTGGTATATAGATACTTTTATTTTGTTTAATGGCATTATAGGGTTTTTGGTTATTTTGTTGTATGCGATATTTGGCTAGCCAATGTAAGGGCTTAAATGGTATACTTATTCTTTTGTATATGGCCATTAGATATGGTTCATATTGATGTAGGTTTTAAACCTACTAATGATGCATGTTTATGTTTAAATGTTTCATGAGATATGATGATGAGGTTTATCATGGATGGATGCTTGAAATGGGACCTAATAATTTGAGAGTGGACATAGCATATAATGGTACATGATTATGATATGGCCTAAATGTAAAATGTGCTATGTTAATCCCTCATATGAAAAAGGATAATTTAGCATGTACTAAGCCGATGAGATGAGACTAACATGCAATGCTTTATGCCGAGGTTGTTTAAGAGTATAATTAGGCCATGTTAAATACCATTTGAAGTTTATAAGTGTGTATGGATGTTAGAGGGTGACCAAAGGCTTGGAAAATAGCCCAAAAAAGGTCTACACGGGTATGTGTCTAGGCCGTGTGTGACACACGTCAGCCCCCATGGTCGTGTTGCCTGGCCGTGTGTCCCTTGCACCTAAAATTTTAGGTCAGTTTGCATGGTAGTAAACACACGGGCAAAGACATGGCCATGTGTCTTAACTGTGTGAAGGACACGGCCTAGCACACGGGCATGTGCCTTGGCCGTGTGCCTCAAAATGAATGATGACATCATAAATAGAATGTTCGAGTGTTTGGACACGGGGATGACACCGGCGTGTCTAGGCCGTGTGAGGGACACGGGCGTGTGCTTGGCCATCTGAAAACCCCTGTAGGTTCAAAATGAAAAATAAATTCAAAAAATTCAACACGGGTGAGGGACACGGACATGTCCCCAAGCACACGGCGTGTGCTTTGCATCCACACGGGCGTATGAGCCATAACCCTAGGAACTTTACTAAAACTTTCTATAGTTTTCGGTTTAGTGCCGGATCGATTTAATGTATGTTTTGGACCTTGTAGGTCCATAATAGGGACACTATGATGTTGTTTGATTGTTTTTAAATTAGAATGAAATTTTAAAACCCGTATTTTTTGATGCAACACCCCGGACCCGAGACCGTTGCCGGAGTCGGACACGAGGGGTTCACAGACTAAATTCGCTTACTATCGCAGTCCATTTTAAAATTTTCCAGGCAGTTGGCTAACTGCGACACTGTCACCTTAAAAATCATATCTTGAGTTTCACAACTCGAAAATCAGTTTCGTAATTTTTTTCTGAAACTAGACTCATATTCCCATCTACATATTTGTTTCTAGAATTTTTGGTCGGGCCAATTAGTACAGTTTATTAGTCAAAGTCTCCCATGTTACAGGGATCGACTACACTGACCTTTGCGTATTACGACTTGGATATCTCCCTGCACAGAGCTTCAATACTGATGCTGTTTGTTTCTATAGAAACTAGACTCAGAGAGGAATCTATACATATATGGCATGACTCCTAATTATCTCTGGTTAATTTATAATGAATTTCCAAAGTCAGAATAGGGAATCTAGAAACCGTTCTGGCCCTGTCTCACGAGAACCTGAATATCTCTTAACATACTGTCCATATGATCGTTTCGTTACTTTCCTATGAAAATAGATTCATCAAGGTTCGTTTGCTTACACGGTTTCTTTTATAAGAAACTAGACTCATTAAGCTTTAATTTCATGTCTCATTCAGCCTCTAATCCAAGTCCATAAATTTATGGTGATTTTCTAAAGTCACGTTACTGCTGCTGTCCGAAGCAGACTATTTCAAATTACCCTTAAATTCCCAAGCTCAAACACTTAAGAACTTACCATTTGAGCTTAGAACATATCATGGCCACATCATATCTTATTAAATCAACTCATCATGTCCTATTATAATTGAATTTACTCAACGTTTAAACACTTAAAACTTACAAATGAATCAAACTCAAATACTTAAGAACTTACCTTGAATTTGATCGACTTAGTACAAATCGGCTATTCAACTACTTTCTCTTTTCCCCTATCCGAAGTTGGTGTCCTTTGTTCTTGAGCTAGATTTAAACAAATTCAAATCATTACTAATCCATAATTCATGCACCTTATTTCGGGTATATCAAAAATCATTCAACCAAGTATTCAAATATAGCTTAACACCAAATTCACATTCGGCACTCTATTAACGCAACATAACCATTTTCACCTTGTTAACACATAATCGGCAAGGTTAAATCCCATATACACAACTTAAGTCCATCCTTTAACAATCATAATTCACCATAAGTCCGAAAGCCACCTAAACATCACTCTCAAGTCTCTTTTTACCATTTAACAACCTTAAAGCTTACTTAATAGTCAATTTAAAATTAAAAAAAAACAACATCCAAAATTTAACACAATGCCACATAGCCGAATACCACTTTTAGTAATGAAATTCATCTTTAACACAAAATTACTAAGCCTCACTTAATAATTAACTATTTAGAACTCTCAAACATCAAATACTTCAAATTTTATGCAATCCACACCATAGCCGAAATGCTTAATATAAGAAATTGAGTTAAATTTGAGCTAAATTTAAGCTCCCAATCATAAACTAAACTTATAACTTTACACACTCAATAATTTTAACATTATCAAGTCCATCCAACACTTATCCAGCAACTTTTAACTTTAAAAACAAATCCCTAGCTCAAAAACACATGAACCAAACTTAATACGCCACTTAGACCAAAATTAGCAAATGGGTTTCGGCTAGATAAAGAAGTGAAGCTCGTATTCATCAAAATTTAACAAAATTACAATGAAATTACCTTAGAAATTGGCCTCCAAAAGACCGAACATTCCCAAAACACTTTCCCCTTTTTCTTTCTTTAGTTTCGGCTAGAACCCAAAAAGAATGAAGTCTCCCCTCCTTCCCTAGCTCACAGCACTTCAAGAAAAGAAAGAAGATGAAGACTTTCTCTTGCTTTCTTATTTTATTCCCCCTTTCTTTTTTTTTTTTGATCTATTTTAATCATTTACTAATAAAAGCATCATTAAAAATTCAACTTAATGGAAGAACCATCCTTGCTTGGCCGGCCACTACTTGAGGTTTGGGTGATTTGACATGCAAACCCAAGTTTCCTCACTTTGTTATCATTTGATCCTTACATATTCCCCTATCATATTTTCTTAGGTTCTCAACTAAGTCAATCACATGAAATTCACCTTCATAAGTCTAAATTAAAACATCAAATTTTCACACATGCACTATGGTTTAAATTCATCAACAATTACATAAAAATCACATTAACATACCTTTGATTTATGAACTAACGATGGCCGAATGCCTTGGCTTCTTCTTCTCCTTTTTTTTCTTTCACTAGTTACGGCAATGGGGAAAAGAAAGATGGACATACCTTGTTTCTATCACTCTTTCCTTCTTTTAATTATTCTTTCTTCCATAATATAAAGCCATTAACTATTATCATGCTAAAATAAAATGCATATAATATCTATCAACTATCATTATGGCCGGCCACTAATTAAAAGTGGTCCATTTGACATGCAAGTCCCTCATGTCAATAACTCATGCATTATTTGGCCACTTTAAATTTCACCTATCACATTTTCAAGTCTTATCACATGGGTCCTTTCTTATAAATTAACACCGCCTTGATAAAATCAAGGCACGAAATATTCGCACATACAAATTCCACATTCAATAAGCACAGAATATAACATCTGATTATTTTTGTGACTCGGTTTTGGGGTTCCAAAACCACTTTCGACTAGGGTCAAATTAGGGGTGTCACAACTCTCCTCCCCTTTAGGGATTTTCGTCCTCGAAAATTTCTACTGATGCATAGTTTAGGATAACGTCCTCTTATTGAATTATATCCATAAAACATTAGCTCATTGATAGAAATTGTAATTCATTACTAATTTCGCATCGATCTATAGAATCATTTTCTTATCTTAAAATAAATACATAAACATTTCTACAAGTATGCACATATATCTCATTTTCTTGATTTCATAAGCAATAATCACTTAATTTAATTCACAAATGCATTTCAAACACATATTAGGCACATATTAACATGTATAATTCACATCGTCAACCCACATATTCATTCATGAATAAGCTGTAACCTAGCCGAAAGTACACATATACTCAAACATCCCAATAAATATCCTTTATAACTTTATCACGTCTCAATATTCAACTAAACTCATTTCCAAAAGAAAAGTCAACTTCCACGTACCTGAACATTTAGTTCATTTAGCACATTCAATCATAGTTAATGTTACCTGTATACAGTCGAATAGGCATAAAGCCTAATATAATACACTGGCATGAGATTTATTCTAGCGCATAACTCGTATATCCAAAATTATCAACATTCATCAAAAATTCTTTCAAACTTTCGAATGTCGAAACTTAACCAAAATAATTTCTTGAACAAGATTAACAAAATAGTGTCCATTCAGCAATAGCACATATAGCTTTTACAATGCCATATCCTAGATATGGTCTTACATATTCTCACATATCGAGCCGATGCCATGTCCCAGACATGGTCTTACACACTATCTCAAATCAATGCCTTCGTCCCAAATGAGGTCTTACATGAATTCCACTTCACACACTTAGTGCCCACTGACCGGTCTCGCACTCATAGTGCTCGGTTAAAGAAATTCGCACACACACAGTGCCTCTAATTATTCACATACATAGCGCTCTTATTCATTCGTTAATACACATTGATATGACTTAACCAAGTCTATAAAAATCATGTATGTACACTTTTAAACATATCATCTCATTTAAATTTGAATTTGTATAGTAATGAGCACTTAAACTTTGCTCAAATTACCGGCACGAAGCCTACTAGGCACGAAGGCCCGAATACACGTCACCAGCATGATTACTCTTCGAGGTTTAGCACGGATATATTACTAGCACGAATGCTCTTCGGAACTTAGCCTGGATACATCACTAGCACGAATGCTCCTCGGGACTTAGCCCGGATATATCACTAGCACGAATGCTCCTCGGGACTTAGCCCGGATATATCACTAGCACGAATGCTCCTCGGGGCTTAGCCCGGATATATCACTCTCAATTCTCATGTACATATACACATATAGCAATACACATTAGTATATCATTCACATTACTTGAATGCAAACACAACATGCTTATCGACCATTCAACTTCCAGTTCCATAGCCACATACAAAAATCACATTTATAGTCATAACACTCTTTCAAAATTGCATCACTTATACCCTTATAATCCAATCCAAATCGAAATTCAAATACGAGTACATGATACGTACCTGATCAACTTAATAATTTAGGCATATCTAAGTGAAGTTATATCGCAAATTCTCATAGTCAGAAGCTTGCTACAGCTCGATCGGGATCAAGATTCATTGCAATACAGCAAACACATTTTAATAGCCAAAAATCATCACACTATCATTTTATCACTTTATGGCATGTATAAATAGACTCACGCGTGCTACGTTAGTCCTAGAATCGACTAAACCGTAGCTCTGATACCAATAAAATTGTAACACCCCGGACCCGAGACCGTTGCCGGAGTCAGACACGAGGGGTTCACAGACTAAATTCGCTTACTATCGCAGTCCATTTTAAAATTTTCTAGGCAGTTAGCTAACTGCGACACTGTCACCTTAAAAATCATATCTTGAGTTTCACAACTCGAAAATCAGTTTCGTAATTTTTTTCTGAAACTATACTCATATGCCCATCTTCATATTTTTTTCTAGAATTTTTGGTCGGGCCAATTAGTATAGTTTATTATCAAAGTCTCCCATGTTACAGGGATCGACTACACTGACCTTTGCGCATTACGACTTGGATATCTCCCTACACAGAGCTTCAATACTGATGCCGTTTGTTTCTATAGAAACTAGACTCAGAGAGGAATCTATACATATATGGCATGACTCCTAATTATCTCTGGTTAATTTATAATGAATTTCCAAAGTCAGAACAGGGAATCCAGAAACCATTCTGGCCCTGTCTCACGAGAACCTGAATATCTCTTAACATACTGTCCATATGATCGTTTCGTTACTTTCCTATGAAAATAGATTCATCAAGGTTCGTTTACATAATTTATTCATTATTTAATTCCAATCCTACTATTTTTAGTGATTTTCCAAATCTACATCACTGCTACTGCCAGCATCTGCCTTTAAGGTAGACTTTACCTATTTCATAGTTTCCATGATTCAACTAGCCCTTTTAGCATAAATAGCACAAATTATGATAGTGATTAACCATTCCATACCAAATGGTTATAACATTATGCTCAAATATATATAAGCCATTTTCGCATGGCTATATACATTAACCAAAATATTCTTCCGCCACTAGTCTATTTTATACATGCCATAAGATAATCCAAAACATAGCAGTACCAAACAGTGGATAATGATAGTGTGACTAGTTGCTGACGATCCCCGAGCCTGTAGCTTCACAATGAGATCTATAAAACAGAGGAAACAGAGTAAACGGAGTAAGCATTACAATGCTTAGTAAGTTTTAAGCAGTGTCAACAGATAACAATCAAATTATAACATAGTTGTTCGTATTTTTATTTCACTCTTCCTTCGGGCATACCATCCCTTTTACCGAATATGCACGTCTCATCATATACAATAGACAGATAAACTTTCACATAAAAGTGAGCTCATGTGACATAGATATATCGTATGATTTCACATCACCTCTCACACTGATCCGATCTCACATAATCATAGGAATAGTCTCATAGATTGCTCTCGTATGCATCACATAACTACCTTATGATTTAGTGCAAATCAAGCTCACATATAAACTTGGAGTACATACCTGTTGAACCTTTCGTATTGAATATATTTATAAGCAATTCTTATTACGAAGTCTTACCCGGACATAATCTCCACACGTAGTCATCGGGTTTTTAGAGCTCGGATA
Organism: Gossypium hirsutum; assembly: GCF_007990345.1. Classification (NCBI taxonomy): domain Eukaryota; kingdom Viridiplantae; phylum Streptophyta; class Magnoliopsida; order Malvales; family Malvaceae; genus Gossypium; species Gossypium hirsutum. The sequence continues at coordinate 65,199,287 of NC_053426.1, forward strand.
TAGTACGAGCACGAAGCTTACGGACCTTAATCAGTGATACTATTCTCGCATAAAGCCTGCGGGGTTTTAAGCCGGATATAGTGCTGACGCAAATGCCCTTCGGGACTTATCACATTTATACACTTTCACATCCATCACGTTGGCCACTCGGCCCTGTTACATATATACACTTTCACATTCATCACATCGGCCATTAGGCCTTATCACATATATACACTTTCACATTCATCACATCGGCCATTAGGCCTTATCACATATATACACTTTCACATTACCAACCTTTTTATTCATACACAAAGATCAACTTAGCCAAAGGCCGGTAGCTCATTTATCAACTGAGCGAATACTTATTTGTAAGGGCTCAACTAATTCAAAGCACATACGAAACATACCTCAATGTTGGGATGTTTCAAGCGTATTAACTGAAATTTTTACAGCAAGATCATTCATTCCCAAATCACATACCTTCGGAATTTAACCGGATATAGCTACTCGTTCAAATGCCTTCGGGACATAGCCCGGTTATAGTAACTCGCACAAATGCCTTCGGGCTTAGCCCGGAATTAGTATCTCGCACAAATGCCTTCGGATCTTAGTCCGGATATGGTCACTTAGCACAAAGCCTTCGGGACTTAGCCTAGACATCATTCAAATAACCATGCACATTTAACAATAAATCATGGCACTTTCGTATTTCATTTTCGTTAGCAAAACTCAAACACAAGACACTCATCATTCTTGAAATTTCGGCTCAATAGCCACACACAAAGAGCATGATTTTGATTTGCTTAAAACATGATCTAATCAAATCATAATTTAAGCTCTATTACTCAAGAACTTACAATATCACGATTTAGAATTCAAGTATGGGTTTAATCAATAGCTTGTGAGCAACTAAAACAAGTTTATCAAGGTTCACAACATAATCTCAAATTCAGCACAAGCTGTTTTTCCTGAGCAATAGTCACTAAATTATTTATAACTGGAGCTACAAAACTCCAAATCACTTTCCGTTAATTTTTCCTGAATATAGACTCGTATATATTCCACCCATAAAATTTCCAGAATTTTAGGTTTGGCCAATCAATACCAGATTTTTCTTAAAGTTTCCCCTGTTTCACTGTTTGACTAATCTGACCACTCTTCACTACGAATCAAATTTCTCATTTTACAGAATTCAAAATGTGTTGTATTTGATTTCATTTGAAACTAGACTCATTAAGGAGTCTAATAATATAAATTTTATCTTATAACCATTTTTGTACAATTTATAATGATTTTCTAAAAACAGAACAGGGGATTTCGGAGTCATTCTGACACCGTCTCACACAACTTTAAATATCTCATTATTGGAAATTCCTTTCCTTACACGGTTTCTTTTATAAGAAACTAGACTCATTAAGCTTTAATTTCATGTCTCATTCAGCCTCTAATCCAAGTCCATAAATTTATGGTGATTTTCTAAAGTCACGTTACTGCTGCTGTCCGAAGCAGACTATTTCAAATTACCCTTAAATTCCCAAGCTCAAACACTTAAGAACTTACCATTTGAGCTTAGAACATATCATGGCCACATCATATCTTATTAAATCAACTCATCATGTCCTATTATAATTGAATTTACTCAACGTTTAAACACTTAAAACTTACAAATGAATCAAACTCAAATACTTAAGAACTTACCTTGAATTTGATCGACTTAGTACAAATCGGCTATTCAACTACTTTCTCTTTTCCCCTATCCGAAGTTGGTGTCCTTTGTTCTTGAGCTAGATTTAAACAAATTCAAATCATTACTAATCCATAATTCATGCACCTTATTTCGGGTATATCAAAAATCATTCAACCAAGTATTCAAATATAGCTTAACACCAAATTCACATTCGGCACTCTATTAACGCAACATAACCATTTTCACCTTGTTAACACATAATCGGCAAGGTTAAATCCCATATACACAACTTAAGTCCATCCTTTAACAATCATAATTCACCATAAGTCCGAAAGCCACCTAAACATCACTCTCAAGTCTCTTTTTACCATTTAACAACCTTAAAGCTTACTTAATAGTCAATTTAAAATTAAAAAAAAAACAACATCCAAAATTTAACACAATGCCACATAGCCGAATACCACTTTTAGTAATGAAATTCATCTTTAACACAAAATTACTAAGCCTCACTTAATAATTAACTATTTAGAACTCTCAAACATCAAATACTTCAAATTTTATGCAATCCACACCATAGCCGAAATGCTTAATATAAGAAATTGAGTTAAATTTGAGCTAAATTTAAGCTCCCAATCATAAACTAAACTTATAACTTTACACACTCAATAATTTTAACATTATCAAGTCCATCCAACACTTATCCAGCAACTTTTAACTTTAAAAACAAATCCCTAGCTCAAAAACACATGAACCAAACTTAATACGCCACTTAGACCAAAATTAGCAAATGGGTTTCGGCTAGATAAAGAAGTGAAGCTCGTATTCATCAAAATTTAACAAAATTACAATGAAATTACCTTAGAAATTGGCCTCCAAAAGACCGAACATTCCCAAAACACTTTCCCCTTTTTCTTTCTTTAGTTTCGGCTAGAACCCAAAAAGAATGAAGTCTCCCCTCCTTCCCTAGCTCACAGCACTTCAAGAAAAGAAAGAAGATGAAGACTTTCTCTTGCTTTCTTATTTTATTCCCCCTTTCTTTTTTTTTTTGATCTATTTTAATCATTTACTAATAAAAGCATCATTAAAAATTCAACTTAATGGAAGAACCATCCTTGCTTGGCCGGCCACTACTTGAGGTTTGGGTGATTTGACATGCAAACCCAAGTTTCCTCACTTTGTTATCATTTGATCCTTACATATTCCCCTATCATATTTTCTTAGGTTCTCAACTAAGTCAATCACATGAAATTCACCTTCATAAGTCTAAATTAAAACATCAAATTTTCACACATGCACTATTGTTTAAATTCATCAACAATTACATAAAAATCACATTAACATACCTTTGATTTATGAACTAACCATGGCCAAATGCCTTGGCTTCTTCTTCTCCTTTTTTTTTCTTTCACTAGTTACGGCAATGGGGAAAAGAAAGATGGACATACCTTGTTTCTATCACTCTTTCCTTCTTTTAATTATTCTTTCTTCCATAATATAAAGCCATTAACTATTATCATGCTAAAATAAAATGCATATAATATCTATCAACTATCATTATGGTCGGCCACTAATTAAAAGTGGTCCATTTGACATGCAAGTCCCTCATGTCAATAACTCATGCATTATTTGGCCTCTTTAAATTTCACCTATCACATTTTCAAGTCTTATCACATGGGTCCTTTCTTATAAATTAACACCGCCTTGATAAAATCAAGGCACGAAATATTCGCACATACAAATTCCACATTCAATAAGCACAGAATATAACATCTGATTATTTTTGTGACTCAGTTTTGGGGTTCCAAAACCACTTTCGACTAGGGTCAAATTAGGGGTGTCACATTTGAAATGTCTGAGTATGTTTCCGGTAATGCCTCGTACTTTGTCCTGGTCTCGGGTATGGGTAAGGGGTGTTACAGTAAGCATAAAGCTTAGTAAGTTCACATGCATATAAATAGCATTATAAGCATGAATATTATACAATTAACATAACATAATTTACATATATGTCATCACAGTTACATAAGCAGAACTTACTCATTCTCAATCTTAACAAAAGTTCATCACATACAGAGCATGAATGAGTTTTATGTACATACCTGTACAAACTCGTAACACATTCTCATATTTCCTCATCATTGACTTACTTGTTGCATATCTCACTGATTTACCCGTTGAACACTTGGATTACTCTTGGATACACAGAAATTTTGCACATAAGTACCACATACGTAGCCAATGCCACCTCATATCTCATATCATACATTGCTCGCTAGAATGACGGGAATGTGCAAGTGTACACAATTGCAACTAGTAATAAAGTGACAAGTAAATGTCGAGTTATCATAGCCACAGGGACTGTGAAAAGAATTATTTATGAATGCAATTTAAAACACTTTGGTAAAAAAAATATTTTGTTTTGAAAAGGGTGATTAAAAAAATAAGATGTTAAACTAAATAAAAATAAAAGTTCTAATGTACGATTTCAAAATAAGATTTAGTCAAGATGACATAATTGTGTTGGATTAATTACATTTCTTATCTTAGAATTATTAAACTCATGTTTATATTGTTACGAATAAATTCACGAAATCTCGGTAATTTGCTAACTTATGAACATACTCACCTACATAAATCCATTCACCTCTTAACACATCCCTATGTCAAATCAATCGATAAACAGATTCTAATAAGCAAGCATGCTATTGCACATACTTACTTATTAAATTGAAAGAATCTCTTGTACATATCCCTATGTCAATTCAAACGATTAATTAAATCTAATAAACACATAAAAGATTACGTGAGGTAACAAAGTATCCCTACCTTGAAACAGTTTAATCACAATAATCTTGCAAGTTATGTAAGGCAAATGTATCATCAGATACCGTTGCTAATTTAACCCTTAGCTACCTTAGATGATTAAACATGCACTAATTAAGTACTGTGTCCATTAATTACAATTTCAATCCGTTTAAATAATTAATTCATTAGCTACCTCACAATTGTAATGTAATAATAACTTAGTCATGATTTTACTTAATCAAGCATATTACCGAGACCTATAACAACATAAACACAATTTTAACAATTTTAGTAAATGAAATGCAATCAACCAAACACGAATTAAATTCAAGCTAAATTGATTAAATTAACCATTCCAACAATATAAATATTCATAGATATGTTTATCATAACAACAACAAAAATTAAAGAGATAGGGAACAAGAATCAAATCTGGTGTTTTTCCGTGGCTTGACTAGTTTGCTCCATTCTTCCTTCTCCATTGTCCTCTTCGACCAAGGCTGCTATGAACACTTAATTGCTGCTCCAAATGGCTGATAAATTCTCCTTTTCCAAGAGGAGAAATAGGCAAGAGAGCAAGGGAATTTGGAATGGAAAAGAAGAGAGAAAAGATGTGAATGCTTGAGATATGTTTAATGATCAGCCAAGGGGGTTTTTATAGCTGAATGTGGTAGCTGAAATTTGCTAAAAATAGCAGCCAAAGAGCCACCCCTTGGCTGACCTCCTATGTGGAAAAGTTGATGGCTTCAACTTTTGCTAAAAATGGCTTGGGGCAAATCTAAAAAGCCACCAATTGTGGAGGGGTTTAATTGCAATTTGAACAAGTCTTAAAGCGCTTCTTTGCAGCTTAAATAATCAGCTAATGAGTTAAATTGGGTTAGCACTTGGATGGTTTTGGCTGTCATTTTCTTGGCCGGTTCAATTTACTCAGTTCAGTTCAATCGGACCACTTTTTCATAATTAATTAATCATAATTTATTAACCCAAACTAAATTGGATATAAATTAAAATTAATTATCTAATAGCCCGATTTTGGGCTTAGTCAGAATATTGATTTGAGACCACCAATCTAAAGTAGGAGAAAGTATTTTATTATTATTTTAGAGTTATAGCATATTTATATTAGTGCATGAAAAATTTGGTTTAGTGATTTTAGCATTTGTGAGCTTAATCGCAAAAAAAGACTAAATCGCATAAAGTGCAAAAGTCCTATTTAGATAGCTAAAAGTGTCAAATGGTCATGGAATATTAAATTAGAGGTCTTTATTGATCAAATAGACCAATATTATATTAGTGGCTGGACATGGAGCCATAAATTAAGGGATGGTCAAATGTTAGGTGACAAAAAGGATAAAATAATAAAAATAAACCTAAAGCTAGCTATCATCTTTCTCAATACCTTCTCTTCACCACCGAAAATATCAGCCATTATAGAGTTCTTAGAGATCAAAATTTTAGCAACTTAAAACCTTGGTAAGTAAATGATTCTAGGGGCTTTTGTTAAATATTTTTGTACTTTTAAGGTCCTTATAGCATGAGCTTTCTAACAAGGAGACTATTTTACAAAATGGTTGAAAGTCTAAAGTTTTGCCATGATAGTAGACATGTTGATTTTTGAAATTTTATGGAAGAATATGAGTTATGGTTGTAAAATAAATAACTTTTGTGAAGGAATTTTCATGGAAGCTCTAACCAGGGGCCATTTTGCATAAGTTGAAAAATTAGATAGTAAATGTACGAAATAATGGAAATTTTGGGTTTCTATATGAGTAAAAAGGGTTCGCCTAGGCTTAAGATATGAAGAAATTTGATAAAAATCGATTTTTTGATCTAGGGGCAAAATGGTCATTTTGTAAAAGTATAGGGGCAAAATGGTCATTTTTCCCAATTATAAATTGTTGAGTACCTAGATCATTAAAATGATTAAATTTGTGAATTTTTATCATTTTAGATTAAGAATTGCAAAATTCGAGCCTAGACCGGGGAAAAACAAAGCAAGTGGACTAAGCCGAACGAGTAGTCTACATTTTGTATTCCGAGGTAAGTTGTATGTAAATAATGCAACTATAATGTTATTATATGTGTTTGAATTGATATAGCATAAATTTCTTGTTTGTGGAAATGATTATGTATGATGAATATTGAGATAGTAGAACTTTTGTTCGAACCTTAGGAATTAAATCAGATATTCGTGCCATGACACTCGGGTCATTTGTGTGCTAGTGTAAGACATGTCTGGGACATGCATCGGCCACATTATGACAGCCATTGTAAGACCATGTCTGGAACATGGCATTGGCATTGAGATGAGAGCTAGTGTAAGACATGTCTGGGACATGCATCGGCCTCGAGATGTAAGCCAGTGTAAGACATGTCTGGGACATGCATCGGCTACAAAATGTGTCAATGTAAGACCATGTTTGGGACATGGCATCAGCATTATACTCTGTGTTTGAGGCTTAGTGAATCTCCGATGGTATTTTAAATGGTTCAACGGCGAGGGTCACTGTTTAAGTTTAACGAGAAAAGTATAACCATGTTGTGAGTGGTACAGGTACCGATTTGAATGTACGAGATGTGAGCTTAGTATATGCTATGTGAATGGTATTGGATAGTGATGAGTAAGTTGTGTTTATACCTATTTTTGTATCATGAGCATGATGAAAATTGGTAAAGTTGTCACTACATTTATTTTCATGCAACTTACTAAGCTTTATGCTTACCCTATTTCTTTCCATATTCTTATAGTGCTGCCTAATTAGCTCGTGGAGCAACGGACGTCAGAGACATCGATCACACTATCAATCGAAGTACTTGGTATAATTAGATCTATTTATTTTGATTATGGCATGTATAGGACCCTGAATTTAGAATTTTTGTCATTGTTAATTGGCCAAATGTATTGGTTTATTTTGGCATTTTGATTCATTTTGTATAAGACCACGGAAATGGTTTAAGTTGAAAGTTATTACATGAATACAAGAGGTTATTCCATGAATAAGTAATTTGTTGGTTGTTTTAGTAAATATAAAATGTGTAAATGCCTTAGATATGATTGTTGGATTTGGGAATCATATTTCGATGATCTTTAGCATGACGGGTGTTGTTATTTTGTGTTTCAAGGTGGCAAAGGGCTTGGTAAATAGCCTTATGTTGTCCACACAGGTAGAAACACGGGTGTAACACCCCAAACCCGACCTAGATGTTAGGGCTGCATTTGTGATGTCACATTGAGGTGGGTTTTGGAAAAACGCAATCTTAGTTGAAAAGCTCGTTTGTGTAAATAGTCTTGCTTGCGATTCTTTTGCAGAACCAACTTGTTTAGTCCACTTGCCAAAGCACAGGTTCTTATAGTAAAACATGCCTCGTACTAGGTTTTTATATTACTTAGAAACATTGTTGTTGCGGAAGCTTTTAAATCGGGTTACATAGCTTGATAGTTGAAAATCTTTTACTTTTTTTGTTGAAAACTCGCATTCTACGGCTAATAGTTATAAATAAAATCCCCAATTAAAAATAGGAACTTAAAATGGCCTTATTACATAAAATACCCCCAAATAAAGTTACTCTTACTAAAATTTATATTGAAATTAAAAACAGTAGTGTGGTCGTCTCCGAGTCCCTCGCAGCACCGACCCATCTAAGGATTACCTGCACAGATAAGCAGCAAAGGTGAGTATGAAACTCAGTATGTAATCCCTACTTAATAAATAGTCACACTAACAATGTTGAACAGTTTGGGCTTAAGCCCATAATAGTAGCATTATTAGTGTGGGCCTTAGCCCAATGCAGTATAGTATCAGTAATGCATAAAAAGATCCTACCCAACCATCCTCTACACTCCACTCCGTCCAGCCCTACACTCCATGTAGGGAATAAATCGACCCACCCATCCCTACACTCCAGAATAAAGTACCAGATTTGGCACTATCAGTAGTCGCAGCAGAGCTACCAGTAATAGGCTTATAGCCTTGCAGTACAATTCCTCCAACAATAAATATATATCCCATCCCATGCAATGTAGCATAATATAAGTTTACATACGATAAATATGGCATGCTCAAATAGTCATACATCACATAGGGGTATAATCGTAATTTACCTCATAGGGGTATAATAGTTATTTCATAAATTAGGGTTTAGGTATACCTACCGACCCAACAGGAGGTCCACATTCGTCTCGTGCAACCAGTAAAATCTTAACAGTTAACTAGCAAAAATGGGCCCAAGCCCATATTTCGGCCCGTATGCTCGTGTGGCCCAATAAGGCCAATAATGGCCTTGGTCATGCAAACTACACAGCCGGCCCAACAATCTCTACACTGTACGATTTCCCTTGCAGGGCCCACAGCGCCCACATAGCCCATTTTGGCCCATCGTGGCCCAATGTTGGCCTAAGCCCATGAAATGTTTATGGTGGCCTCTTTGGTTGAATGCCTACGCTTTGAGCATTCGGCTCACCACATGAGCGAGCGTACACTCGTGTGGTGTCAATAGTTGTATACTTCTGACTTTTACCGGTCCATGCTAAGAGTAGTGTGATTACACACCTGTTACAGAGCTATAGCCGTACTGCCATTGACATCGAGAACCTACGATCAACTATAACATCTCATTAGTCTAAAACATCGTTAATCAACAACTAAACTGTCATTGATTATAAATACTTTAACCAAAACACTACTCACCAACAACAACCGTAGCCCCTCTTTGTTCCACGCCACGTATTCCCCCAACACTTGACCCTTCAAGAACAGTTAATCGATTAATAAGAATCTGTAATCCCATTTAAACACATCTAGATCTTTAACGCTTACCAACAAAGGACTAGTCACTTGTAAAGGAAAACAATCGGCTCCAGACCTTGTTAAAGATATTGAATCCCTATCCACAATCGTACAAAAGGAAGTGTTAAAGCAAAAGACATTTCCCCTTGACAAGAAGAAATAGCACTATTCGGCCTAAGAAAAACATAAGCCGAATCCTTCAAGAGAAAAATTGCATGAGGTTCGATTAGGGAATACTTACCAGCACACAAGAGATTTCGGTAGTCCCACAGCAAGAAATAGTTACGTACAGAGAATAGTAGAAAGAAGATGATAGGAAGAGAAGAAGGCTATTTAGGCCCTAACAAGGTTTGACCAAAGAAAAAATAGAGAGCAAGAGAAAAGAAGGAAAGAATCGGTTTTAACAAGTCAAAATCGAAAGAAAAAGGGAAGAGGGCTAAAATGAATATTCGGCCAATGAGTATAGATGATAGGAAGAAGAGGAACAAAAGAGATCGGTAGTCGACAACAAACCGAAAAGACCCAAAAAGACTAAAAATGAAAACCATAATAGAGAGGTTGGAATTCACTAAGAAAACAAAAACCAAAACAAACAATGACCAAATGTTCAACATTTTCCCAAAAGCCGAAAATGCCAAGTATGAGAGTCCACAAATAACACACCCACTACTACCCTCCTCAAATCCCTATTTTTACTCCCCATATCACTCTTAAAATCACTCAATCCTTATCCCACTCATCCAACTCCCTAGCAACCGAAAATCCCTCCAAACACTCCCTAAGATTCAGCCCCAACACCTCTTAGTCCTTCAACATTCCAATTTCAATCCCACTACAACACCTTCCCCACGTCAGAGCAAAACAAAACCAAAATACCCTTGGCGCTGACAGGCCTCGAACCTTAAACCTCATGCCATACTCCATACGCCCCATTGCCACCTAACTAGCAAGCCCTTTGTGTCAAGCAACACCTTCAATAATTTAAATATCTTTCATCAGCAAAAAGGGTTAATTTAATAAGAAGCTAAGATTTTGCTAAAGTCCAGGTTTGAACTCAGGATTTCTCAAACATTCTCAAGACCTTTAACCAACATTTCAAGCAAGACAACACGCCACATAACATGTAAAGAAATTAACAAAGATTTGAAGCGTTACACACGGCCGTGTGCCTTGGTTGTCTGACCCTTAAGAATTGCTGACATCAGAAATAAAATGTCCAGGTTTTTGCACACGGGCTAAGACACGAGCGTGTCATGGCCGTGTGAGGAACACGAGCCATGGACACAGGCGTGTGCCAAGCCGTATGAAAACCCCTATAGGTTCGAATTTGAAATTAATTCCACACAGGTAAAGGAAACAGGCGTGTCCTTGTATGCTTAGGCCATCTGAGCCACACAGGCCAACAGTACGACCATGTCGAATTGGTCACATAGGCGTGTTGCCCCTTCCACACAAGCGTATGCCCCTATGTCTAGTGTTATTTTTCAAAGTTCATTAAAAGACCCAAATTGGTCCCGACTGGCTTTTAAATGAATGTTTGGAGTCTCATAGGCCGTATTGAAGAAGTTTAAACAAAGTTTTAAATTGTCCAAGTCTTGATGATTCAGAAATGTAGGAATGCATGTGTTCAAGGTTGGTAACACCTTGTAATTTCGTCCCAGCGTAGGGCACGGGTGTGGGGTATTACATTTAGTGGTATCAGAGCTAAGATTTAGTCAGTTCTAGGACTAACCTAGCATGAGTATGAGTCTAGCTATACATGCCATAGTTGTATATTGAAAGTGTGATGACTCTTGACTATTATAAATTATGTTTTTAATATAGTAAATGGATCCTGACGTAGCTACGGCAGATGACATAGAAAGTAATGCACCGGCTCCCGTTGAAGGGCCTGCGCCAATGGACAGTGAGCCTGTGAGATTGAGTCAGGGCGGAGGGGCTAGAGAAGCTTACCTCTACATGATAGACGCTTGGTACATGGATTTTGTTCGTGCGAATCCAAACACTCCACCTCCCCTACTTCCTCTGATTCCTCAGTATGCCCTTGTAGCTCCGCAAGGAGTGGATTTGGTTAGGAGGGAGAAACCCTCAGAAGATAAGATACGAACGCAAGGAGGCCGAGAAATTTTGAGCTAAGATTGATGATAACCCGGAGAGAGCAAAATTTTGGCTAGAAAATACCATTAGGGTATTTGATGAGTTATCGTGCACGCCTGAGGAGTGCGTGATGTAACACCCTCATACCCAAGACCATCGCCAGAGTTGAGCACGAGGTGTTAACGGACTTAATTCATTAATTAAACAGCTCAAACAATTTATTCTAGAATTTCCAGACAAGCTGGCTAACTGCGTCACAGTCGCTAAAAAAATCATATCTCGAGTTACAAAACTCGAAATCCAATTCCGTAAATTTTTCCTGAAACTAGACTCAGATATCTACTGATTAATTTTTTTCTATAATTTTTGGTCAGGAAAATTAGTACAGTTTATTAGTTAAAGTCTCCCTTATTTTAGGGTTCGGCTACATTGACCCCTGTGGACTATGAATCAAATTTCTTCCTGTACAGAGATCCAATGACTATGAAGTTTATTTCTATTAAAAATAGACTCAATAAGGAATCCATACATATAAAATGTGAGTCCTAATTATTTCTACACAATTTATTGTGAATTTATGAAGTCAGAACAGGGGATCTAGAAATTGCTATTTCTACTATTTTTAGTTATTTTTCAAATTCACGTCACTGCTGCTGTATAACACTGTTTTATAGCCAATTTCACCATTTTATGGTTTTCCATGGAGTAGGTAATACATTAAGCATACATAACACTAAATATAAATTTTGATTAGCCATTCCAATAGCTAATCATCAACAAGCATTTCCACATCACTCATTCACCATATCATAAGATTATATACACAAAAGGATTATAATGCTATACATGCCATATTCCCAAAATATGCAAGCCACTATACCGAGATGGTCTGTTGATAGTGTGAGCGTGCCTCCGACCGTCTTGATCTCCAAGCCGGCTTGTCAAAACTACAAGGAATGAAAGGGAGGGAGTAAGCATAAATGCTTAGTAAGTTCACATGTAAATAGCAAGTAACATAACCATGCAATAATACGAAGTCCACATTTGCATAATATCACCAAATCATGTATCACATTTCTATTCATCATTCATCATCTTTTCATATTATTGTTGTCATATCAAGTCTCAACCCGAGGGTTAAGTACATACCTGTCCAAAGTATCTGTTCCACAACACTTACCAACTAGTCACTTTCATCTCGAGAATTCTTCCATTTCACTAGAACTTTACCCGTTGAACATATCGGAATATAATTTGAATACACGGATTTCATGCACATAAGTGCCATACCCGCAGCTAGACAAACTCAATAGCCTGCGGAAATTATGTAGCCAAGCTACCATGTAACCCGCCCATAAGTGAACTCGGACTCAACTCAAAGAGCTCGGGCGTTCGCATCCATAAGTGAACTCGGACTCAACTCAACGAGCTCAGATGCCTAGTTACATCTCACGAACTCGGACTCAACTCAACGAGCTCAGAACTCAAATATCCTAGTGACATGTCACTTGTATCCTAATCTATTCCTAATGTTCAAATGGGATTTTCCTCAATCACACATCTTTTTCGTCTTCCACGGAATATCGAAACCGATACTCGGTAGCAATTCATATTTAACAAGTAGCACATATAATTTGCATATTACTCAATAATAACCACAAAGCATAATATTTCATGATATTAATCATCATATCATATAAATAACATTAAATTACTTAAAATGACAATTATGTTACTACATTTACACATGAACTTACCTCGTATGCGAAAATGGTCATTTTTTACCATTTTGTCCACAACTTGGTATTTTGTCGATTTTAGCCTGAATTTCAATTTTCCTTGCCTATCATTTCAAATATAGCCTAATTAGGACTCATGTTATTCAAATCAACTCAAAAACATATTTTTGAAAAATTACAATTTTGCCCCTAAACTTTCACATATTTACACTTTTGCCCCAAATCTCGTAAATTAAAATTCACCCTATTTTATTATGTTTTGTAACATGCTGATCATTTTTCCCTTCTATAGCAATATCCAGTTCTCACTCTAACATGTATTTATGAACATTAGGTATTTTTACCGATTATGTTATTTTAGTCATTTTTACGTAAAATCACTTAGCAAAAGTTGTTTAACACAGTCTCAAACTTCATATTCTACCATAAAACATCAAAATTCATACATATCATCCATGGGTAAAATTTTAAATATAAACCCTAGCTCAAAATATTGGTAGAAATAGGTAAACCGAGCTACGAGGATTTCAAAATTGTAAAGAACATTAAAAACGGGCATAGAAATCACTTACAATCAAGGCTTAAAAGTGTTGAAACCCTAGATATGGTGGAGAGAAAAATTTAGCAGCAACTTATGGAGAAGATGATCATTTTTTTGTTATTTTTCTCATTTTATTTCATTTAATATCTAAATGACCAAAATGCGCTTCCTTACTAAACTTTCAAAAATTCCATCCATGTCCAATTTTTGTCCATAAACTTAGAAATTGGTCAAATTTCTATTTAAGACCTCCTAATTAATATTTCAAAAATTCCATCCATGTCCAATTTTTGTCCATAAACTTAGAATGCAAGTTTAGCTACTTATTCAATTTAGTCCCAAATTTCAAATTAAGCACTTTATGCATAGAATTTCTTCACGAAAGTTCCACACAATCATGCAATCATATCATAGACCTCAAAATAATTATAAAATAATTATTTCTATCTCGGATTTGTGGTCTCAAAACCATTATTCCGATTAGCCCATAATTCGGGATATCACACGTGAAGTGTGCAGTGTCACTCCTACGAGACTCAGGCTATCAATGGTGGAACACCCTTGTGTTGGTTGTACCAAGGGAAAGGATGGGAGTTCTTCCAAGAGGAGTTCCGGAAGAAGTACATTAGTCAGAGGTTTGTAGATCAGAAAAGAAAAGAGTTTTTAGAACTGAAGCAAGGCTGTAGGACAGTAATTAAGTACGAACGTGAGTTTGTGAGACTCAGCAAATATGCACAAAAGTGCGTATCTACAGAAGCCATTTTGTGCAAGAGGTTTGAAGATGGTTTGAATGAAGACATTCATCTATTAGTTGGCATCTTGGAGATAAGGGAATTTGTGGTGCTCGTGGAGAGAGCATGTAAGGTTGAAGAATTGACCAAAGAGAAGAGAAGAGCCGACATTGAGTCCCAAGACTCAAGGAAAAGTCAAATGGGGAAATCACAGTAGACTTCATCTAAGAGATCGAGAGTGTTTCCTACTCGATCAAACACATCAGTGCGGTTTTTGAATAAGAGCAAAAATAAGCAACATATGGTGTCCAAAAGCCCAAACCACTTCTGTCGCGAGTGTTGGTAGTGCCCGGCTGATAAACCATAAAAGTAACACATTTTAATCCCATACTTAGCATGATTTATCATATAATTTAGTGAATTAGATGCTTTTAATCCTTTAATTTCATGTTTTTTTACTTAGGAGAGCATAGGGGAACAAAAGGAGCAGAAAATGGGCCAAAAACGGGCAAAACGGGCTGATTAAAAGATCCACATGTGACAGCCCTAAATTGACCCTAGTCGAAAAGTGGTTTCAGGACCACGAAATCGAGTCTTATAAATAATTAAAGGTTATATTCTGTGTTTATGATGTGCATAAATGCTTGTGTGATAGTTCCATACTTTAATTTGGTCAGTGTATGTGAAATTTATTAGTAGGGACTTATGTGAGACAATTTAGAAATATGCTAGGCAAGTGTTAAAGTGGCCTATTAATATATGTGGGAAAGTGCTTGTCCTTGCATGTCAAATTAGCCAAATTAAAGCATAGTGGCCGGCCATGCTATGGGTGGAAACATGTCACAAACATGTTATGTTAGTGATGTATGTTAGGAAAAATAAAATAAGGAGCATGGTAATAAAATAATGAAAGGGAATATGATGAAAACAAAGAAAAAAAAAGTGTCCATCCTTTTTCATTTCTTTTGG
Source organism: Gossypium hirsutum (assembly GCF_007990345.1). Taxonomy (NCBI): domain Eukaryota; kingdom Viridiplantae; phylum Streptophyta; class Magnoliopsida; order Malvales; family Malvaceae; genus Gossypium; species Gossypium hirsutum. Next base: position 65,214,628 of record NC_053426.1, read on the forward strand.
CCGAAAGTTCTAAGGAAGAAGGAAGGAGCTCTTGCTTCAGGTTTGGCTTGGAAGAGAATTAGGAGGAGGTTCGGCCATACTTGTATCTAGGATAAGGTATGTTTGATGTTGTGCCATGAGACTCATGCATGTTTTTAGTTGTTAGCTTGAGTTCTAACTAGCCCATGGTTCAAATCTTTGCTATGTCATGGAGATGATATTCGGCTAAGGTGGATTGGTGTTGATGTCATTTTCATGCTAAAAGTGAAGCTTTGTAATGATGCATGTGATGGTGGATTGATGACTCTTGAATCTTCTTTTTAGCATTTTTGAGTGAGACATTAAGTTCTTTGTTTAACCATGACCAAAATTGAAATGGTATGGTGTTGTGATGCATTCGGCCATGGTAAGAAGTAGAAGAGAAATGTGGTTGTTGTTCACGTTATTTAGATGAGAAATGGTAGTAAGGTGAAGTGCAAATGTTAGTGTTTGATTTACTAGTGTGTATATGTGTATTAGCCGAGTTTTGAATTTGAAACAAAATGGTATGTAGTCAATACAAGTAACCATATTTGTAGGAAGTATTAAGCATATACTCGGCCTCAACCTAGACATGTATATTCGGCCACATGAGATAGGTTGGTGTTTCATGTGTTCGGTTAGAGGCAAGCATATTGATGCTTTTATCTTGGCTTAGATAATCGGCTAAAAGAGAGTGTGGGCTAAAATGTTGAGTTTGATTCATGATTTCCATATATATATGTGACTTTAATGCCTAATGTATATATGGGCTAAGTACCTTGAGGTTCTCTTTTGATGTTCAAATGAATTGTGTTAAATTGCTTAATGTGATTAAAAATGCGCATGACCATTGTGTATTTGAGCTAAAAGGTGGCCATATGACCTATCAAGCTCCCTGTCATATTCGGCCATAAGCTAGCATAATGAGACTTTAATAAGTTAAATTTGTTTGAAATAGCTCAAGAGCTTAGAGGACCACAGTTGGATAAGGGAAAGGAAAAAGTTATCGAATAGCCGCCGAAAACGTTCGACCACATCCGAGGTAAGTTTTCGAGTAATGGAACTTAGATTATGATTTGATTAGATCATGTTTTAAGCAAATCGAAATCATGCTCTTTGTATGTGGCTATTGATCCAAAAATGATTATGCTCGATAAGCGACTTGTGATTGAATCCTAGTTAGGAAAATGAAATATAGATGTGTCATGATTTATTGATATGTGTATGGATATTCGGATGATAATCGGGCTAAGTCTCGAAGGCATTTGTGCGAGTTACTAATTTCGGGCTAAGTCCCGAAGGCATTTGTGTGAGTTACTAATTCCGGGCTAAGTCCCGAAGGCATTTGTGCGAGTTACCAAATCCGGGCTAAGTCCCGAAGGAATTGGTGCGAGTTACTATAACCGGGCTATGTCCCGAAGGCATTTGAGCGAGTAGCTATATCCGGTTAAATTCTGAAGGTACGTGATTTGGGAATGAGTGATCTTGCTGTAATAATTTCAATTAATACGCTCGTAAAATCCCAACAATGAGGTATGTTTCGTATGTGCATTGGAATAGTTGATTTCTTTCGAATATTATTCGCTCAGTCGAGTAATCAGCTTCCGGTCTTTGACTAAGATGATCCCTTATGTATGAATATAGGGGTTGGAATGTGATGTAGGAATGATTTGAGAATATGTATATTTGGAATTATCCGTTTAGTTATATGAATGCCATACTTCAATTGTGCTTAATTTCATTGCTCAAAACTTACTAAGCATTAAATGCTTACTCCGTTCTATGAATTTCTGTTTTATAGATTTTGGTTCGTCAGCTATCGGACTCGGGATTATTGAAGTCGAAGTCTCCCACACTATCAAAGCCCCTTTTGGTACACTTTTGGTTGAACTTTGAAATGGCATGTATAGGACTACCCTTTTTGTTGTTGGTCATGGACCATTTGGTTTTGTATAAATTTGGATAGCCATGCGAAAATGGCTTATATACACTTTGAGCTTAATATTATAATCGTCTTGTATGATGTTCATTAAGAGGTATGGAAATGTTTGGGAATGATTAGCCATTGGAATGGTTAATCATGATCATATTTTGTGCTATATATGCTAAAGGGCTAGTTGAATCATGGAAACTATGTAATAGGTAAAGTTTACCCTAAAGGCTGATGCTGGCAGCAGCAGTGATGTGGATGTGCAAAATCACTAAAAATAGTAGGAATGGAATTAAATAGTGAATAAATTATTTAATCGAACCTTGGTGAATCTATTTTCATAGAAAAGTAAAGGAACGGTCATATGAATAGTATATTATGAGATGTTAAAGTTATCGTGAAATAGGGCCAGAACGGTTTCTTGATTCCATGTTCCGACTTTATAAATTCATTATAAATTAACCAGAGATAATTAGAAGTCATGCCTTATATGTATAGATTCCTTGTTGAGTCTAGTTTCATTAGAAACAAACGGTATCAGTATTGAAGCCCTGTACAGGGAGATATCCAAGTCGTAATGCGCAAAGGTCAGTGTAGTCGAACCCTGAAACAGGGGGGACTTTAACTAATAAACTGTACTAATTGGATTCACCAAAAATTCTAGAAAACAATTTGTAGATGAACATATGAGTCTAGTTTTAGGAAAAATTTACGAAACTGGTTTTCGAGTTTTAAAACTCAAGATATGATTTTTAAGGCGACAGTGATGCAGTAACCAGCTTGTCTGGAAAATTTTCAAATGGACTGTGAAAATAAATGTATTATGTTTGTTAGCACCTCGTGTTCGACTCTGGAAACGGTCTCGAGTACGGGGTGTTACACCACACGACCAAGATGAATCCCACACGGCTGAGCACACACCCGTGTGATCTACACGGGCTAGCCATATGCCCATGTGGCATCTCGTGTCGATATCGCTCTCGATTTTCCAAATACGCTGAAAAAGCCAATTTTAGTGTTTCTGAGCAGTTTAAAGTCTATAAATACATACTAGAAGAAGGCTTAAGGGGACACGCAGAGCAAAAAGCAGAAATTACTCGAAGGAAGCCGTTGGAATCATCTCAAAAGCAAATCTACGTCAAGATTGAAGATCTCCATTCAAATTTCTCTCGAAGTTTATTTGGGTTTTTCATGTCTTGTTGTTCTTGTAACAGTCCGATTTAGACCCAAATTGGAATGGTGATTTTGGGACCACAAATCTGAGTTACAAAAATATTTAAAAATTATTATGTGTTTATTTTGTGTGAATTCATATCTGTGAAATTTTCATGATTTAATTTTGTCATTTAGGTATCTGATTAAATAAAAGGACTTAATCGCGTAAAAGGGAAATTTGGTGGTTATTTCTAAAAGGGACCTAATTGCTATTGGCTTCTTTAACGGGAACCTTTATGTTGTAAATAGCCCACTTTCATGTTAGTTGGACAGTATTAGGCTTATAATATAAATTTTATATAATAATTCATTAAGGTTAAATTCCTAAATTAAACTTTAAGTTATAATATGTTATAATATATATCATAAAACATAAAATAAAGTTAATATATGTGTTATAATTGTTATTCATTTCCAAAACTAAACAAAATAAAAAGAAAAAAAGGAAGCTAGGGTTCAGTTGATTCTAAGCTCAATCAAGGTAAGTGTTCAGCTCGGTTTTTTATAATTTTTACATTTTTGAGATCATTGCTTTGAGTACTACAAAACCCATCTTTAATTTTTGATTTTGATGAATATTTTGAGTTATGCCATTGTTGAGAGCTTGTGATTTTTGTTGTTTGATGATGAAATATGAAAGATATGTTTTAGATTAACATGTTTTGTATTGAAATTTTTGATGATTTTGAGTAATTAGGACTAAATTGCAAAAATAATAATTTGAGGGACTAAAATGTGAAATAAATGAATATATGGACTTTTATGAACACTAGGAACATTTGGCCTAACATGGGTATCTTGAGATTTTGCATATTTTGTGTTTCGTGCAATAGGGACTAAATTGTAAAAAGTGTAAATGTCAGGGGTAAAATGATAATTTCTCCATTTATGTGTTTTTGGACTAAATTGAATGAAAATATATTTAAATGAGCTTAATTTGAATATGTTTAGATCAAGAACCAAAGAAATCAGATTTGGATCGGGGAAAAACGAAAGTCGTCGACTAGCTATCCCGTTTTGTTTTACGTCGTCCTAGGAAAGTTTATAAGCAAATAGACGTGTCTAATTGTAGTTATATGCTATATATATATGCTGTTATGAAAGGTATGAATTTATATTTGTTATGGCCGAATATGAAAAGGCTTGACTGCTACATTTTCGAATTCGTTTCGACCGAGTTATGACGTCCGAAAGCCCATTTGAACCTTAGGAATAGCTAGGATACTTATGTCATGACATAGGATTCTGATTTATGTGTGCGAATAAGACCATGGCATCGATATGTGATTCCGATATATGTGTTCGAGTAAGACCCTGTCTGGGACAGTGGCATCGATATGTGATTACAGGTAAGACTACATCTGGGACGTTGACAATGTACGATATATGTGTGATTATCCGAGTGTCCTACCCAATTCCAAATGGTTCATTAGGAAAAGACAAGTTGTGTTCGAATGTGTTAGATAAGTTAATTAGCCAGATATGAATTGACTTGTTATTTAATTAAGACAAGGTAAGTAAGTAAATTGGTACTTATTTCAAATTATGCATAATGCAATTGATGGTTACATGTGAATTAGGTATGTGCATTCGGTCTTGTGAATAGTTTTTTTAAATGAGTTTAAATTATATGTATGTATAAATACATATATTTGGCTATCGAATTAAAATGTATATGAAAATTATATGATGATGCATGAGATTGTGTATTTATGAACATATGAACTAGGTTAATATTAATTATTTGGCTTGGAAGTTAATTGATAATTTGTTACCATGAATATAAAAGTATTCGGCCAAGTGATAAATATGAATGAGTATATTTTTATAATATTGATTTTATATGTTTAGATCCAAATGTTTTATAATAATGTGCTTTGGTTTGGTTTAATTAAATTGATGATATTTTTGGGTTGCTCATTTGCTTATGACTTACTAAGCTATAAATAGCTTACTTTATGTTTATGTGTGTGTTTGTTTTATATATTTTGGAGTCAAGATACGAGCTCGGGGATCATCGTCAAAGTTAATCACACTATCGACTATTTTTGGTACAATAAAGGTTTAAACTTGGATCTATGGCATGTATAAGCTAGCTTAGTTTTGGATAAGAGTAATGTGATGTATATATTAAGCTATGCGAAAATAGCTAATATAACAAGTGATAATATGAATTTAGTCATACTTATATATGTTATATGCATGGAATATGGTTGATGAATTTGAATGTGTTTTCGTTGAATCAATTTGGTATATGCATGAATATGAGGTATGTTTGTTAGGCTACTCGTAGTAAAAGAAATGATGCAAGGATGTTTTACATTTTGTATTAATAATTATTTTAGGTTGATGAGTGAGTTTAGATAAATGTTGGATTTGGATAATGAATTTGTATGATTGATGATTCGACACTCGCATGTATGTTTATATATATATAGTATGTGTGAAATGTTTGTTATTTGTTAACGGTTTTAAGAGAAATGTTCTATGGATGATTTTAGTTGAATAAGTTCAACGGTAATGTGCATTTGATTAATTTAAGATATATGTATGAAATGTACGATAATATGGATGGATGCATTTCGGTTACTAAGGTCGAAAATGGTTTATTATGTGATATTCATTACATGTTTTCATAAGCTATGAAATGACTTAATCATACAGTGAAATTCGGTTATTTGGTGTGTTTGTGTTGACACAAATTTTGATACATAAATTGACTTAATAAATTTACTCGGAATTGATAAATGACATAAGTACATATACAGCTAATAATAGTTATATTAAAAATATGTATAACATGTGTGATTGTGAATTACATTAAAGTAATGAAATTATGTATATGAGTTTAAGATTAGCAACTTAGAATGTGAAATGGATAATCGTAATGTTATTTGTTGTGCTCAAGAGAATTTTTGTTCCTATGATCTGCTGCACATATACTAATAGCAAATTTTGTAACTAGGCATATTATATGAATTGAACTTTGAATATATGGATTAGATACTATGAAAAGTTTTATGTGTGTATAGTATTAAAGAAAGACAACATTGTTACAGAGTGTAGCATATTTAAATAGTATGTTTCAAATATTCATTTTCTATATTGAAAACTTATTGTGTGATTAGCAATTCTGTTATAAGATATTAAAATTGGTTATATGCCAGTTAAATAAAGCTAGATTGTGTTATTTTTGTATGAAAAGTTTTATGCGTGTATAGTATTAAAGAAAGACAACATTGTTACATAGTGTAGCATATTTAAATAGTATGTTTCAAATATTCAATTTCTATATTGAAAACTTATTGTGTGATTAGCAATTATGTTATAAGATATTAAAATTGGTTATATGCCGGTTAAATAAAGCTAGATTGTGTTATTTTTGTAATATTGTTTTATGAATTTATATACTGAAGTTATAAATGTGTATTTCTGAACTTGGTTTGATTGACTATGTGAAGGTGAGAAAGTTTTATCCTTTTCGGTAATGTTTCATAACCCAATCTGACGACGGATACGAGTTAGGGGTGTTACAGTTTTTCTAAATTTGAGATGTCTTCCTTTTATATTATGAACTAAATTTCCTAGATACCTAGGGAAGATGAAACCTAAGATGGATCTTATTATTTAATATTCTAAATTTAATGATAAATACTTATTCTTGTTCTTAATTATGTGTTATTAATTCGTGCTTTAATATTTTTAGGATATTATTCCAAGTTTGATGTGCTTATTCAGTGGAGCAAAAGTCCCTGTTTAAAAGTAGATCTCACATAATTAAGCGAAGTTGCATCCAACCCTAGAAATAGGGTGACATAAATCTGCCGGATTAGAGTCAAATCTAATAAGGGAATCCATAGATCGAGTTAATGCAACGATAAGGGTTTTAATTAGAAAGAGATTTCGATTAATCAACCTAGAGTCAGTTGTTCTTAGTCTCGAAAGAGATATTAACATAAATTAGGGATTTCTATGGATCAAGACAAGTGAATAAATTGTTTGATTCAGAGTGAATAATAAGTGAAATGTAGGTGGATTCTTCCTTGGGTATTGCCTTTATTATTGGTTTATTCAATTATTTTCTTCACTCTCTGTCGCTTGCAGTAGTTAATAAGTTAGTTAATTTTAAATTGGAACAAACCCCTTATATTTTAGGCTAAATAATAGAAAGAAAGTTAATACTAGTACTTTTAGTCCTTGTGGATACGATATTCTGGACTCACCATAACTATATTACCATTCGATAGGTGTGCTTGCCTTAGTCGTGATCGTACTCTAGTTTAGTGGTTCATAAAATGATCATCAAGTTTTTGGCGTCGTTGCTGGGAACTAAGATATTAGGAATGCTTGATTTTTATTAATTTAGTCATTTTTATTTTATTGCATTTTATTTTTGTTTTAGTTTTATTTTTAATTAGTAACTTTCCTTTTTTTTTGCTTCTGGCAAGTTCTTGCAGTTTATGACTAGAAGAAACCCATCAGGACCTCTACATTTTGACAGTGAAATTGAAAGCACGGCTTGTAGAAATCGTAGAGAAATAAGACGAAGTCTACAGTATATAGAGGAAGAGCAGAGCACAAGGACGAAACCAATAAGACCGAGGTGATGGCTGAAAATCAGAATAATCTGCTACCTCCTGTGGTTGTCGCAAATCCTGTGAATTAGAATCCTGCTCCTCATACTATGTACGACTATACTAAGCTTAATTTAGCGGGGCCTGAATCGAGTATTGTAAGACCTTCAATTGCTGCAAATAATTTTGAACTGAAACCTAGCACTATACAAATGATTCAACAGTTTGTTCAGTTTGATGGTTTGTAGGATGAATACCCAAATACTCATTTGGCCAACTTCTTAAAGTTCTGTGATACTTTCAAAATAAATGGCGTTTCTGATGATGCCATTCGCCTTCGGTTATTTCCCTTTTCATTGAGGAATAAAGCTAAACAGTGGTTGAACTCATTACCACGAGGTTCCATCACTACTTGGGAACAAATGACCGAAAAGTTTTTACTAAAGTATTTTCTGTCGGCTAAAATGGAAAAGTTGAGGAATGATATCTTTTCTTTTGTGCAGATGGATTTAGAAACTCTTTACGATGCATGGGAGAGGTATAAAGACATATTAAGAAAGTGCCCTCACCATGGGTTACCTTTATGGCTACAGGTTCAAACTTTTTACAACGGTTTGAACCCCTTAACTAGGTAGTTGACCGATGCAGCTTCCAGCGGGACTCTAAATAACAAAACAACTAAGGAGGCTTATGAGTTCATTGAAGAGATGTCACTGAATAATTATCAATGGCAAGTCATGAGGACAAAGCCTACAAAATCCGCTGGTGTTTTCAACCTCGACATGGTCACTATGTTATCAGACCAGGTAGAGCTCTTAAATAAAAAGATTGATGGTTTATGTATCCCTACGCAGGTACATCCAGTGATGTAGTGTGACACAAGTGGAGGAGGAATGAATAATCCATAATGCTTAGCCTACGACCCTAGCAATACGAACGAACAAGTCAATTATATGGGTAACAATTCTGGACCTCAAAATAACCCTTATAGTAATACTTACAATGCAGGTTGGAGGAACCATCCCAATTTCTCTTGGGGTGGTCAAGGCAATCAAAGACCACAAACCCCTCGAGGCTTTCAACCACCTTACTAGTAGGAAAAGAAGCTGAAACCTTGAGGAGATGCTAACGAAATTCATCTCAGTGTCAGAAACACGTTTCCAAAACACTAAAACAGTGCTTAAAAATCAGCAAGCGTTGATTCAAGGGCTCAAGAATCAAATAGGTCAGCTTGCTAAGTTGATCTCTGAAAGACCACAAGGTAGCTTGCCTAGCAATACCGAGACTAACCCAAGAGAGCAACTCCATGCGATTATTATTCTAGATGAAGAAGGGTCAGTTGATTCCAAACCAGAACCAAGGCAAGAAGGCGTGGTAAGTAAAGATAAGGTGGATAAAAGCTAGAATAAACAAAAACCAGTGAACAGAGAATATACACCTCACGTTCCATACCCTAATGCGACAAAGAAAGACTGTATAGATGAACAATTCGGTAAATTTCTTAAACTTTTGAAAAAGTTACACATTAACTTACCGTTCATTGAAGCTCTTTCGCAGATGCCCAACTTAGTAAAATTTTTAAAAGAGCTTTTGGCAAACAAACGCAAGTTAGATGATTCGTCACATGTGGAGTTAAATATAGTTTGCTTAGCGATTCTACAAAACAAACTACCTAACAAGTTGAAAGATCTAGGGAGTTTTACTATTCCCTGTTTAATTGGTAGTTTAAATATTGATAATTATTTAGCTGATTCAGGGGCAAGTATAAATGTCATGCCTTATAAAATGTTCAAATGACTAGGTCTTGGGAAACCTAAACAAACTAGGATGAGTATTCAACTGGCAGGCAAAACTATTAGATTTCCTAGGGGTATTGTTGAGGATGTACTCGTTAAGATTGATAAATTTATATTCCCAGTCGACTTTGTTGCTCTAGACATGGATGAGGATAGTGACTTACCTTTAATTCTAGGTCGGCCCTTTTTAGCAACTGCCAGAACTATCATAGATGTTGGTACAGGTGATCTAACGCTTTGTGTAGGTGATGAAACAATCACTGTTCAGGCTCGTGATTCTCTTAAGACATCGAGTGATAAAGGTAATATTCTAAATCCTGACAATAAGAATAATCAAGCGGTTCAACCCTCTTTGCAGAAAACACTTTTGAGAAGCATAAATGAGCCACGTTCTAGTTTATGCACTAATGATGGAACCATCCATGAAACAGAATGCTACAGATAGATGAACTAGATGAATGCGGACTTATGGCAAGGAGGAGTAGAAACAACACCATGTTGAATTTAAGAATGAGTCGAATCACTTTAAGGTCAGGGATCAGGTATTGTTGGATAAAATGGACCCTCGAGTTGTCACTTCAAAGTCTAATGTAGACAGAGCAACTCCCTTCACGGTACTAACTATTTTCCCCTACGATACAGTCGAGGTAACACTTACTAAATTCGAAACTTTTGAGGTAAATAGTACTCGAATCAAACCTTATTTTGATAGAATTGATAGCAGGGATGAGGAGTCTCAACTCCTTAAACCACTATGACCATGCGAAATTGAGGTAAGTCTAGGTTAGACTTTAAATAAGTGCTTCTCGGGAGGCAACCCGAGCACTAACACCACTAACTAATTTATTTTTATCTATTTTCCATGTTTAAATACAAGTTTTTGACCCACATGGCCTGGAAATATGGGCGTGGCCCAAGTCGTGTGCTCTAATAGAGGTTAAACAGTGAGTTACATGGCTTGGGTCACGTGACCTGGACACATGGGCATGTCTTTGGCCGTGTAGAAATAGGGCTTAAATCACCAAAAATCAACAGACACGGGCTAAAAGAGGCCACATGGGCGTGCGACATTGCTGTGTGACCCACATTGCCTGGACACACGGACGTGGCCTAGGCCGTGTGAAAACTGGAGCTAAATTTTAAAATTTTAAACAAGTCAGAGATCTACACGGGCAAGGCATACAGCCGTCTGTTCGGGTACACGGGCGTGGGAGAAGCAAACAATGTAGCACACGGCCGTGCGAAACGGACGTGTGACCCACATGGCCTGGACACACGAGCGTGTCCAAGGCCGTGTGACGAACAGGCTATTAATTCCTCGATGAACACGGGCTGGAAGTCGAGTTACTCAGGCCTGTGACACGGCCGTGTGCCCTAACATGGGTCGTTACACGATTGTGTCCAATTTAAAACCCCCAAACCCCTTCCCCTACCCCTTCTTTCCCTTTCTTTCCCTTTTCCCCTCTTTCCTTCCATTTTCCTGTTTCCCTCCGAACCGCCACACCCACAACCATCCCACCACCATCACTGACCCCTACGCCGTTCGTACCTCCAATCACCGGCCATCGGTTCTCCTTTCTCTTCCCTTTACTTCTATCTATTAATTTATTTCCTTATTTCTATTATTACTCTTAGTCTATTATTTTTTTCTCTTATTATTATTGTTTTCTTATTATTTATTTAGTCATTATTATGAGTTTCTTTATTTACTGATTATGATTGTTTAATTTCTTGAATTTTCATTCTTCATATCTGGCCATGTGTTAACTTTCTTTCATATTTTATCCATTTCAGCAAGTTTGCTCTTATTTGATGATATTTTCTTCTATCATTTAGTTAGTTAGATAGCTACTATTCTCATGATTATTTTTGTTATTTGTTGAATTATATTATTTCCATTAGAGTCTTGTTGCTAGGTTTTAGTTGACTTTTCTTGTTAATATGTTTCTTTCTAGTCTTCTTGCTTATTATTAGTACTCCCTAGGTTTCAGCATATTGTTTATTTGTTTGTTTATTGTCCTCATTCAATTATTATCATTATTATTATTATTTTCTATTTTTTCTATTGGTTTATTTATTTATTTTTGTTCGCTCTTTGGCAGGTACATTATGACGAACACTCGAGGTAAATCCAAAGTCGCCGTCTCCGCTTCAAAAAAGCGGAAGGGTCCTGGCGCGACTTCCTCGAGCGCCACTGCCGAGGTTCGTCATCCTTACCTTCGATTCTCCATGGACCCACCTGAGGACTTATTCCAGCTCCTGCGCGTGCAACCACTCAGTTTGGGCCGATGCATTGAATGGGCTGCGTTGGAGTAGGTCGGACTAGCTAATGAGGCCCGCGCTTTCATTACTACAGCACCCTGGAACCATTTCTTTGACATCGTCGAGCCCACATATATGGAGCTTACTTTGGAGTTTTGCTCGACATTTTACCTTCAGTGCGTGATGTCATCGCATGATGAGCACAGTACCATTACATTTTGACTTGGTGGCTTGGTGTGACATATGAGCATCCCTGAGTATGGCGCAGTTTTGGGCATCTACACCGATGAGTTTATGGGTGCGAAAAACTTTCTTCACCTTCACCGTCACATATATTACTCACATTCATGCTGTTGGACTGATCTCATAGCCAGTGTAACACCACAAGCCCGGCCTAGACGTTACGGTCGAATCCGGTGTGTCACATTACCTACCACTAACTAAGTTACCTAGTTTACTAAAGTTTGGGTGAGCTTTGCAAAAACCATTAATGATGTTTTAAGAGAAATGTTCCGATTCACTAGTGTGAGTCCTATCCATTATCGATTGTTAAGGGTTTAGAAAAACGTGAGTTTCGTTGTACTTTGAAAAAGTTTCGTTTCGAAGACGTTTGGTTGTCGTGTCGATTTGAACCAAGTAATTTTTGATAAACCCAGAGTTAACCAATTTCAAGGAATCAATTTAAGTGATGTGAATCTCAAGTCGAAAATGATTTAAGTAATTTAAAAACCCAAAATAAAAATAATAGAGCGACCTTATTACAAGTTTAACCAAAATAGAAATAATCAAAAATAAATGCGAAAATTAAAAAGGAAGCTACTTGAAACTTATTTAAAACCAGAAATTTAATCTTCGTGGCCACTCTGAATCCCGCCCAGCTCCAAGTCCACCAACTAGGGCTTACCTGCAAGGTTGGAAGAGAAAGGGGGTGAGTTTGGAAAACTCAGTGTAAATAGAAAACCCATCTAAAGCCCAAGTCAGCTCAAGCCCATTGGGCCTAAGCCCTATTCAGTTAACTGCAGGTATTGGCGCAAAGCCCTTTTCAAAATATGCTAAACTGGGCCTTAGCCGCTTTTCAGATAACAGTATGGCCCGTAGGTCCATTCCAGAACAGAACAGACATATTCGTGTATGCAAGCCCAACCCAACCTATAACCAGCCGCTACACTCCACCCATACCAGCCCTCCACTCCATGTGGGGAGTAGCTCAACCCACCCAGCCCTACACGCCACAGTTGCAGCATAGCTGCTAAGATATCAATAAGTTGAGGCAAAGCCTCCAGTACGTGGTCAAGCCACTTTCAATACTTCCTCCATCAATAACCCAGTCCCATGCATCAGATAATAATAACATGGCATGCAGTAAATAGTAACAGTCAAACATGCATTCAGGTTAACCCTAAACCCTAGGGGTATATCAGTAATTTTGCTCCTTGGAGTAAAACTGTAAACTTTTCACCTATAAAGGTATTTCAGTAATTTTATCAGTTTTAAGGGTTCTCATGAATGTTACAGTCCTTACTAGCCCATTTGTCATCGCAGTAATTTATTTATCTCAATTTCACAATTTTAGCCACTGGGCCCTAAAACCCCTAATGGGCCCTACAGTGTCCATTAGTAATTTAAGCCCATTTAATTCAAGTTTACCGATTTAAGCAGTTTCGATTCTACAGTCTAACAGAACATACTTATTGCCTATTTTTTTATATTATAATTATTTTATTATTTACCCGTATGGGCCCAATTTTAGCCTATCGAGGCCCAATTACTGAAGTGCACGAAACTTCACACACGACTAACTTACCACTTGTGATTTCAGATCTAATGATTTCTAAACATCTTGTGAGCACTCGCACACTCACAAGCCCACGAAATGCCAGAATTTCAGCATTTCAACTTTTACCGAATTGAACTATGAGGGGGTGTTCGATACTCACCTGTTTCGCGACGATTGCTACTGAGATCCCTTACGATGTCCTACAATTGATTACCACAATTCTTAGATTGCAACCCACAACAACCAATCTCAATATCCAGCAACCCATATTCGAACCATCCCTCTAAAGACTTTAGAATCTTACCTTTTTGCCGAAAACCGATGACTAGATCTAAGTCTAGTTGTTCCAAAGATCCAAGCCTCCGATCAAACCTCTAGAAGACAGTAATCACCAAAAGAAATCGTCGGTTAAAGACCCTTAAAGCCATATGCCCAAATCGACAGCCTCCCTAGATTTTAGGGACTTCGGCTTTTCTAAATTGTAAAATAAGACTAGATCTGAGGTGATGAGCACTTACCACTTATTCCTCTTTGATTTCTACGCAGATCTGATGCAGATCTATCCTCTAAACGATAGTAGAACTTGAATCCAGGAGATCTGAAGTTTCGGCTATAAGTCCCTAAATCTATGGTATTTCGACTTTTTAAGTGGTGAAGAAGATGACGATTTGAGGCTATAACTTTGAGGTAATGTTGCTGATAGATACTAAGGGTTTAGAGAAGATGAAAGTTGATCAAAAAGAACAAAAATAACTGAAGGATTTTGGCTTAGAGAAATCGGCACAAGAAGTGAGTTTTTGGGATTTCGGCTTTTATGGTAATCGGCTATGGAGGTTTTGTGGAGGATGGGACTCACAGAGGAGGTGAGTAAGGTGATCAAAACGTTTCGGCTAGAAGAAAAAAGCAAAAAGGAAGAAAGAAAATAGAGGACAAAGAGAGGAAGAAGAAATCGGCACCAAGGAGAAGGGATTTGCGTTTTCGGCTTTTGTGAGAACTCATAAAGGATGAATGACAGTGAAAGCTTTCAGGTGGCCAACCCTAATTCTCCAAGACAGAAAAAGAAAAGAACCTAACCCTACTATCAACCAAAAAAATCAGCCCAACCTCCCTAAGGCCCTTGCCGAAATTCACTTAAGTAATCACATGCCCGACACATGCCTAAAATTAAAAAGTAACAATATGCCTACCTTGCAACTTGAACCCTGGACTTTTAATTCCTTCCCAGACGTCATTTCTTTAGGAATTTAGTGGCACCACCTTGCCACTTTACCAAGGCCTTATTTTTGTCATAATTTACAAAGTTCTTCTTAAAAGCCCACTTAACCAAGTCTCCTATTCACTTAAAATCCAACCTTGATATTTTACCGTGTTTAACTTAGGCTTGGGCCTTCTAATGGCCTACTAACACATTTAAACACAATTCCAATATTCAGAACACCAAAATTTCAAAATTTACCAAAAATCACAGAAACCCGGAAAATCCCAAAAATCTGGGCACTACAACTCTACCCCCCTTAAAAAAATTTCGGCCTCGAAATTTACCTGATCCAAATAATTGAGGGTATTGTTGACGCATAATCTCTTTTGAATCCCAAGTAGCCTCTTCCCTTCCATGGTTACGCCACAGTACTTTCACCAATGGAACCGACTTCCTTTTTAAAACTTTAACCTCTCGATCTAAAATTTGCACGGGTTCCTCCTCAAAGGTCAAATCAGTCTTTACTTCAATCTCCTCCACTGGCACAACATGTGAAGGATCCGATTGATATCGTCTCAACATGGACACATGAAAGACGTCATGGATTCTGTCCAACTCCGGTAGTAACTCTAACTGATATGCTGCTGGCCCTACCCGTTTAAGAACCTGATAAGGCCCTATAAACCGCGGACTCAGTTTGCCTTTCTTGCCTAACCTCAAGATCTTCTTCCAAGGTGAAACCTTCAAGAAAACCATATCCCCAACAGCGAACTCAATCTCTTTACGCTTTAGATCTGCATATGACTTTTGTCTATCAGATGCCTCCTATAATCGATCTCTTATCAACTTAACCTTACTTTCAGTATCTACCACTAATTCCAGTCCAAGCACTTGTCGTTCACCCAACTCTGTCCAACACGTAGGCGTACGACATCTTCGCCCATAAAGTGCCTCATATGGAGCCATCTGAATACTTGCTTGGTAGCTGTTGTTGTACGCAAACTCTGCCAATGGCAAGTAGTCTTCCCAACTACCACGAAAATCGATGATACAACCTCTTAACATATCCTCCATAACTTGAATAACCCTTTCCGACTGTCCATCTATCTGAGGGTGAAAAGCAGTACTGAAATCCAATTGTGTACCCAACGCCTCCTGCAACCTCTGCCAAAACCGAGATGTAAACCTAGGATCTCGATCAGAAATAATCGACACTGGCACCCCATGCAGTCGCACTATCTCTGCCACATACAACTTGGCCAACTTTTACAGTGAGTAATCAATACGAATAGGTATGAAATGGGCAGATTTCGTTAACCTATCCACAATTACGCACACAGAATCTTTCTTGGTGGCTGTAAAAGGTAGCCCACTCACGAAGTCCATAGTTACTCTCTCCTACTTCCATAGTGGAATTTTCACCGGTTGTAAAAATCCAGAAGGCAATTGGTGCTCGACCTTAACTTGCTGGCACGTCAGACATTTCCCAACCAATTTTGTCACCTCTCGTTTTAGTCCAGGCCACCAGTACACCTCTCGCAGGTCTCGATATAACTTATTTCCTCCAGGATGCATAGCACAAAGTTCACCATGAGCCTCTTTTAGAATTGACCGCCTCAATTCAGGGTCTTTCGGAATACAAACTCTTCCACGAAAGCATAGAACTCCGTCAGTATTCAGTCCAAAATCCTCATTTTCACCATTCTTAACTTGCTGAAACCGAAGAACTAACAAATCATCCTTCAACTATTTTTCTTTAATCTGTTCAGTCCAAGTAGGCCTCACTTGCAATTCTGCCAACAGACTTCCATCGTCGAACAGACTTAAACGTGCAAACAAGGCTCTGAAATCAGCAACAACCCTTCGACTCAAAGCATCAGCCACTGCATTAGCCTTACTTGGGTGGTACTCAATCGAACAGTCATAATCCTTAAGCGACTCTATCCATCTTCGTTGCCTAAGGTTTAACTCCTTCTGAGTCAACAGATACTTTAGGCTCTGATGGTCTGTGTATATAATACACTTTTCTCCATATAAGTAATGTCTCCAGATTTTCAGCACGAAGATCATTGCTGCTATCTCTAAATCATGCGTAGGGTAGTTCGCTTCATGAGGCTTAAGCTATTGCGAAGCATAAGCGACCACCTTACCTTCTTGCATCAGTACGCATCCTAACCCTACATGCGATGCATCATTGTACACAGTGAAGTCCTTCCCAGACTCTGGTTGAATCAACACTGGCGCCTCAGTCAATACCTTTTTCAACTGGTCAAAAGCTTTCTGCTATTTTTTAGTTTAGACAAATGCTACTCCTTTCCTTAACAGTTTCGTCAATGGTGCAGCAATCAGAGAAAATCCCTCTACAAACCTTCTGTAATAGCCTACTAGACCTAGAAAACTCTGAATTTCTGATACTGACTTCGGTGGTTTCCATTCCAAAACTGCCTCAGTTTTCCAAGGATCCACTCTAATTCCTTCGGCAGAAACCACATAACCTAGACAAGTCACTTCTCGCAACCAGAATTCACTCTTACTAAACTTCGCATAAAGTTGCTTCTCTCTCAGCACTTGCAGCACAATACGTAGATGCTCATCATGCTTCTCCTCAGTTTCCGAATATACCAGAATATCATTGATAAAAATGACCAATAATCGGTCCAAGTAAGGTTGGAATACTTGATTCATCAGATCCATGAAAGCTGCAGGTCCGTTCGTCAACCCAAACGGCATAACCAGAAACTCGTAATGACCATATCGAGTTCTGAATGTTGTCTTATGAATATCCACTTCCTTTACCCTTAGCTGATGGTATCCAGATCAAAGGTCAATCTTGGAAAATACCGAAGCTCCTCTAAGTTGGTCAAATAGATCGTCAATTCTAGGCAGTGGGTATTTGTTCTTTATCGTCAGTTTGTTCAACTGGTGCACATATGCATCGTCCCGTCCTTTTTCTTCACAAACAGGACCGGTGCTCCCCATGGAGACACACTCGGTCTAATGAAGCCTCTATCTAAAAACTCTTAGATTTGAGCTTTCAGTTCCACTAACTCCTTTGGTGCCATCCTATAAGGTGCGATGGACACTGGAGCTGTTCCAGGCAGCAAATCGATTCCATACTCGACTTCTCGATTCGGAGGTAATCAGGAAGCTCTTCTGGGAAAACATCTCAGAATTCTCTAACAATTCTGACTGTCTCCACAGTCAGATCCTTAGTTTCAGCTTGGCTTACAAAAGCCAAATATGCCTCGCATCCCTTACGCATCAGTTTCTCAACCCCCAAAGCCGATACTACATTGGACAAGTAATCTCTTCGTTTTTCAATAACCATTACCTCTTCCTCCTCGACAGCCCTTAACACCATCCTCTTAGCTGCACAATCCAGAGTTGCCCTATGCTTGGTCAACCAGTCAATCTCTAGGATCAAATCGAATTCTCCGAATGGTAACTCTATCAAGTCTCCATAGAAAATCCTACCTTGAGTCTCTAAAGGCACCTCCCTAAAGAGTTTCTCTACCTTAACCGAGTGACCTAAAGAACTTATCACAATTACCCCACACACAGTCTCCTCAAAGTGTACACCCAATGCCCCAGAAATGTCACATGCAACATACGAATGAGTTGACCCCACATCTATCAGAGTAGTATAAGGTACGCCAGAGATAAAAAAACGTACCAGTTATGACATCAGGTGCGTCACCCCCCTCGCGGCGATGAGCAGTATATACCAAAGCTGGCTGACGAGCCTCAGCATTAAAAGCACCCCTGCCAGGTGCCCCACGTCCACGGCCATTGCCACTACGACCTTGTCCACGACCTCTCGGCGGTGATGGTCCACCTTGCGCTGGTTGCACAGCCACTTGAGTCTGGGTTGGCCTCCTAAGACAATCCCTGATCCTATGTTCCTTTGACCCACAACGAAGACAAGCCCCAATACGCTTCTAGCATTCCCCTAGATGCATTCTGCCACAATCTTCACAAGCTTGTGGTCTAACTGTGTTCACCGGAACTACTTGAACTGGTTCCTCCATCCTAGCTCTATTAACATTTCAGTTTGCAGCACCAGCTGGTCTAGAATCCCTCCTGAATCGGTTTTGAACCCTATCGCGATTCTTCCGTTCGGCTTGCTTCACCTCTTCGGCTATCTTAGCCTTCTCTACCAGTGCAGCAAAATCACGCTCTTTCTGCGGAGTATCAGCACTCTTAACTCATCCCTGAGGCCATCTTCAAAACGAACACTGCGCTCATATTCGGTGGAGACAATGCCACTAGCGTATCAGCTCAATCGCAGAAACTCTGCCTCATATTCAGCAACGGTCTTACTACCCTGGGTCAGATTCAGGAATTCCTTTCTTCATGCATAAAAATAGCTAGCTCCAACATATTTCGCCTTGAAGGACTGCTTGAACAACTCCCATGTTACCCTCTCTGCTGGGGTACCCTCTCTCACAGTGATCCACCACTGATACGCCTCATCCCATAGCAACGACACCGCCCCTTTTAACTTCTGCTCCACTGAGCAGTCCAGGTCATCCATAATTCACTCCGTGGCTTCCAGCCAGTACTAAGCCACATTTGGGGCTACTCTAGACACGCCCCTAAAAACCTCCGTTCTGTTGCCCCGGAGTCGCTCAGAAATGGACCCCCTATTCATGGGCCTGACATTAGCTCTAGCCACCATTTCCAAAACTCTCAACATGGCCTGGGATAGAGCGTCGTCCCCTGCGGCCCGATCATACGGCCCATTATCATCCACCAGTGGTGGTTGTGCCTCACCAGCTGGCATGTGTTCAGAAGACGAAGATCCAGCTTGAGTACTACCTCGGCCTCGACCACGACCTCTTCCCCGAGTAGCTCTTGTACTCATATCGATTTATCTGATTACGAATTTTATGACATTATTTTACTGTTTCAATTGTTTATTACAAAATATCTTATGAATAGATAAAGTTTCAGAGTTGTTCTTGCGCAATCGTAGTTTAGCGACTGTCTCAGTTTCCTAGGGCTTAGTTTACCCTACAGTCTCAATTTGTAGCCTTAATACTACCTTATCTATAGTACTATATCTAAGACTCAGTACTATCTACAGTATTATTTTTAGTACTATATATGTAGAGCAGAAAGATACTTACAGACCTGGTGCCGGGGATTCAGTGTGCCACCTTATTAGATTTCAGACAAACGCAAAAGATTTAGGCCTTTTTAAAATCTATTTGATTTAAAAAAAAGTTTGAAAATTTATCTCCTTTAATCAGAAAATTTATTTTCAGAAGTCGAATTTTTCCAAAAATACCCTCTTTGCGCTTAAAGTTTTGAAAACCTTTTTGGACCCGATCCGCAGCCCAGTTATTGCAACCAGCTCTGATACCACTAAATGTAACACCACAAACCCGGCCTAGACGTTATGGTCGAATCCGGTGTGTAACATTACCTACCACTAACCAAGTTACCTAGCTTACTAAAGTTTGGGTGAGCTTTGCAAAAACCATTAATGATGTTTTAAGAGAAATGTTCCGATTCACTAGTGTGAGTCCTATCCATTATTGATTGTTAAGGGTTTAGAAAAACGTGAGTTTTGTTGTACTTTGAAAAAGTTTCATTTCGAAGATGTTTGGTTGTCGTGTTAGTTTGAAACAAGTAATGTTTGATAAACCCAGAGTTAACCAATTTCAAGGAATCAATTTAAGTGATGTGAATCTCAAGTCGAAAACGATTTAAGTAATTTAAAAACCCAAAATAAAAATAATAGAGCGGCCTTATTACAACTTTAACCAAAATAGAAATAATCAAAAATAAATGCGAAAATTAAAAAGGAAGCTACTTGAAACTTATTTAAAACTAGAAATTTAATCTTCGTGCCCACTCTGAATCCCGCCCAGCTCCAAGTCCACCAACTAAGGTTCACCTGCAAGGTTGGAAGAGAAAGGGGGCGAGTTTGAAAAACTTAGTGTATATGGAAAACCCATCCAAAGCCCAAGTCAGCTGGAGCCCATTGGGCCTAAGCCCTATTTAGATAACCGCGGGTACTGGGCCGAAGCCCTTTTCAAAATACACTAAACTGGGCCTTAGCCCCTTTTCAGATAACAGTATGGCCCGTAGGCCCATTCCAGAACAGAACAGACATATTATTGTATGCAAACCCAACCCAGCCTATAACCAGCCGCTACACTCCACCCGTACCAGCCCTCCACTCCATGTGGGGAATAGCTCAACCACCCAGCCCTACACTCCACAGTTGCAGCATAGCTGCTCAAATATCAGTAAGTTGAGGCAAAGCCTCCAGTACGTGGTCAAGCCACTTTTAGTACTTCCTCCATCAATAACCCAGTCCTATCAATCAGATAATAATAACATGGCACGCAGTAAATAGTAACAGTCAAACATGCATTCAGGTCAACCCTAAACCCTAGGGGTATATTAGTAATTTTTCTCCTTGGAGTAAAACTATAAACTTTTCACCTATAAAGGTATTTCAGTAATTTTATCAGTTTTAAGGGTTCTCATGAATGTTATGGTCCTTACTAGCCCATTTTTCGTCGCAGTAATTTATTTATCTCAATTTCACAATTTTAGCCATTAGGCCCTAAAACCTCTAATGGGCCCTACAGTGTCCATTAGCAATTTAAGCCCATTTAATTCAAGTTTTATGACCAGTTTACCGGTTTAAGCAGTTTCGATTCTACAGTCTAACAGAACATACTTATTGCCTTTTTTTATATTATAATTATTTTTATTATTTACCCGTATGGGCCCAGTTTTAGCCTATCGAGGCCCAATTACCGAAGTGCACGAAACTTCACACACGACTAACTTACCACTTGCAATTTTAGATCTAATGATTTCTAAATGTCTTTTGAGCACTCGCACACTCACAAGCCCACGAAATGCCAGAATTTTGGCATTTCGGCTTTTGCCGAATTGAACTATGAGGGGGTGTTCGATACACACCTGTTTCACGACGATTGCTACTGAGATCCCTTACGATGTCCTACAATTGATTACCACAATTCTTAGATTGCAACCCACAACAACCAATCTCAATATCCAGCAACCCATATTCGAACCATGCCCCTAAAGCCTTAAGAATCTTACCTTTTTGTCGAAAACTGATGACTAAATCTAAGTCTAGTTGTTTCAAAGATCCAAGCCTCCGATCAAACCTCTAGAAGACAGTAATCACCAAAAGAAATTGTCGGTTAAAGACCCTTAAAGCCCTATGCCCAAATCGACAGCCTCCCTAGATTTTAGGGACTTCGACTTTTCTAAATTGTAAAATAAGACTAGATCTGAGGTGATGAGCACTTACCACTTATTCTTCTTTGATTTCTATGTAGATCTGATGCAGATCTATCCTCTAAACGATAGTAGAACTCGAATTCAGGAGATCTGAAGTTTCGGCTATAAGTCCCTAAATCTATGGTATTTCGGCTTTTTAAGTGATGAAGAAGATGACGATTTGAGGAAATAACTTTGAGGTAATGTTGTCGATAGATACTAAGAGTTTAGAGAAGATGAAAGTTGATCAAAAAGAACAAAAATAACTGAATGATTTTGGCTTAGAGAAATCGGCACAAGAAGTGAGTTTTCGGGATTTCGGCTTTTATGGCAATCGGCTATGGAGGTTTTGTGGAGGATGGGATGACAAAGGGGGTGAGTAAGGTGATCAGAAGGTTTCAGCTAGAAGAAAAAAGCAAAAAGGAAGAAAGAAAATGGAGGAAGAAGAAATCGGCACCAAGGAGAAGGAATTTACGTTTTCGGCTTTTGTGAGAACTCAGAAAGGATGAATGACACTGAAAGCTTTCAGGTGGCTAACCCTAATTCTCCAAGACAGAAAAAGAAAAGAACCTAACCCTAATATCAACTAAAACAATGGGCCCAACCTCCCTAAAGCCCTTGCAAAAATTCACTTAAGTGATCACATGCCCGGCACATGCCTAAAATTAAAAAGTAACAATATGCCTACCTTACAACTTGAACCCTGGACTTTTAATTCCTTCCCAGACGCCATTTTTGTAGGAACTTAGTGGCGCCACCTTGCCACTTTACCAAGGCCTTATTTGTGTCGTAATTTACGAAGTTCTTCTTAAAAGCCCACTTAACCAAGTCTCCTATTCACTTAAAATCCAACCTTGATATTTTACCGTATTTAACTTGGGCTTGGGCCTTCTAAAGGCCTACTAACACATTTAAACACAATTCCAATATCCAGAACACCAAAATTTCAAAATTTACCAAAAATCACAGAAACCCGAAAAATCTCGAAAATCAAGGCGTTACAGCCAGTCAGATCCCGTATGATGCGAGTCACTCGAAGGTGACATCTCTTTCTCTGGCTCTACGATACATTCACACCTTATTAGCTCACACTTTGACTGGCAGGAGAGAGAGCACAGGAGTTGTAAGCACTACTGATGCGTACTATCTTTGGAGCATGGCAACTGGCCACATATTTAACTTCGCTTATTTCATTGCTCTCACCTTTCGCCATTAGACAGATCACCACAGGAAGGGTCCCATCTATCTAGGCCCTTACGTGACTCGCCTCGCTCAACACTTCGGTTTACTCAACACACCAGAGCAGTCCTCGACACTTACCCTAGTCGATCAGATGTCCCCTCAAGGCATCTCGAGCATGATCCACATAAGGATGATCGAGCGACGACGTAGAGTGGACCCCCCTCAGTATAGACTAGTCCAGTCTGACATTCAGCATGACCTAGAGGACTTCACTGATGATGTTCCTCCCTATCACGAGGACCCACCACAGCCTCTACCATCGAGTCACCGACATACTTCCTCTGCTGCTAGCTCTCTATGTGTATCCTCC
The DNA here is from genome assembly GCF_007990345.1 of Gossypium hirsutum. Taxonomy (NCBI): domain Eukaryota; kingdom Viridiplantae; phylum Streptophyta; class Magnoliopsida; order Malvales; family Malvaceae; genus Gossypium; species Gossypium hirsutum. Next base: position 65,238,204 of record NC_053426.1, read on the forward strand.
GGGAGTTCGCTAGTTTCCGTCAATACTGTGCTCAGAGGTTCGACAGTATTGATGCGACTTTACAGCAGATCTATCAGTATCTTGATGTCGCTCCTCAAGTGCCAGCGACTCGTGACACTGATCAGTTTGATGATGAGGATCATTGAGTCCGATTATTTTTATGTTTATGTTTTTTTTTGTTTTTTTCTTTTATTTTATTTTTATTTTGAGTTTTATTTTTCTATTTTGAACTTTATATTAATTATTATGGTTTCTAATCAAGTAACCCTCTTAATATTCTTCAGTATTGTGTTTATTTTCTTGTCAATTGCTCAAAATTTTGCACTCTCTCCACATTTATCTAGAATTCTGCTTTCACTATTTTGGGAAATTCATCCGCCATTCAGGGCAGTTTCAATTATCTCCCTATCTTATGATATTTTATTTCTCTTATGATTTATATCTATTTGTACATTGAGGACAATGTACATCTTAAGTGTGGGAGGTTATTTATATAGTTATTTGAAAATCTCTGAAATATACCTTGTGCTTAAGTAATTTTCTCATATTACTGTTAGAATGAATTTTTCTTCGATTTATGATTCTTATTAACATGTTCAGATTAAATTCATAAATACTTGTGCATTGATGGTTTAAACTTTAAGACACTAGAGAATCAAGCATGATAAGTCTATTTTCAGAATTAAAATTTTTAGGATGTTTCCCTAAATTGAGGTATTACCTTGAAGTTTGAAAATTTGCAAGATTGACATCAAAAGCCATAATTTTTGTGAGATTTTGAGCTTGTAGAGCATACATTTTTTCATGCTCACTTTATTATTGGTTATGAGTGTGTTAATATTGAATTGTTATTCTAGAACTTGCTTCGATTATACATATCAAGACCACACCTTTGATTTGATATACTGAGATGATAAAGGCACCTAGGTTTTAAATCACTTACCCCACAAAAAGGTTACCTTCACAAATTAACCCTTAGTGAACCCCTTTGAGCCTAACAAACCGTTTCTTAATTTATCCTTAATATTACACCATACAACATATTTTTTTATTCGTTGAGAATTTTTCCTATTTTATTGACTCTCTTTTTTTCGAGATTTGATTTGGTTAAATGCCTAAGTATGTTCTTTTATTTTAGTTGTATAATTTTATCTTATTATTCATTCAATCATTCAAAAAAAGAAAAAGAAAAAAAATATACATACATGTTGATTATTATTAGTTCTTTGTCTTCAGCTTAAGTAGTTAATTTCATATTCTGAGAAGAAGCTCATGTTCATTTTTAATAAATTCGATTCATGTAATTATTTAGTGTTAGTTTATTTTTCTGGTTAGGAATTTTATCAATTGGATCTCGATTCTAACCTTATTTTTAAGCCTTTATCCACACCTCTAACCCAAGCCCCGTTACAACCCTTTAAAGACTTTTTGATTTGTGTATCATATCATTTACAGTGGTGGAGATTTGATTTTCATGCAAGCTTATGGTAATAATTTTTCATGTTTGATTCTTGAGTGCTTAATTTTTTAATCTTAAACACTTTGAGTGATTTGAGTGGATCTTTAGTGAGGATGTCAATTATTGTTGATTTTTGAATTAAAGGTAATTATTTAGATAAGGGGGAATACCTGTGTTTTCATGCTTTAAAAATGATAGACATTGATTACTTGTGCATTTAGTGTTCTTTTAGTTGAATTATCAATGTATGATTATTTGTGAAATTATAATAAAACATTATTGATGAGAATTATGAATCGAGAGAGTTAAATTTTAATTGTGAGTTGAGGATTTTGCTTGAGGACAAGCAAACGCTTAAGTGTGGGGATAATTGATAAACCATAAAACACATTCTAATCCCATACTTAGCATGATTTATCATATAATTTATTGAATTAGATGCTCTTAATCATTTAATTTCATGTTTTTTTTACTTAGGAGAGCATAGGGGAACAAATAGGCCAAAAATAGATAAAACAGGCTGATTGAAAGATCCATACGGCCAAGAAGAATTCCACATGGGCTGAGCACACACCCGTGTGATCCACATGAGCTGGCCACACACCTATGTGGCATCCCGTGTCAATATCGCTCTCGGTTTTCTAAATACGCGAAAAAAGCCAATTTTTAGTTTTTCTAAGCAATCTAAAGTCTACAAATACATACCAGAAGAAGACCTAAGGGGACACACAAAGCAGAAAGTAGAAATTACTCGAAGGAAGTCGTTGGGATCATCTCAGAAGCAGATCCACGTCAAGATTGAATATCTCTATTCAAACTTCTCTCGAAGTTTATTTGGGTTTTTCATGTCTTGTTGTTTTTCTAATTTGAGATGTCTTCCTTTTATATTACAAATTAAATTCCCTAGATACCTAGGGAAGATGAAACCTAAGATGGATCTTATTATTTAATATTTTGAATTTAATGATAAATACTTGTTCTTGTTCTTAATTATGTGTTATTAATTCTTGCTTTAATATTTTTAGGATATTATTCCAAGTTCGATGTGCTTATTAAGTGGAGCAAAAGTCTTTGTTTAAGAGTAGATCTCACATAATTAAGCAGAGTTGCATGCAACCCTAGAAATAGGGCGACATAAATCTATCGGATTAGAGTCAAATCTAATAAGGGAATCCATAGATCGAGTTAATGTGACGATAGGGGTTTTAATTAGAAAGAGATTTTGATTAATCAACCTAGAGTCAGTTGTTATTTAACATAAATTAGGGATTTCTATGGATCAAGACAAGTGAATAAATGGTTTGATTCAGAGTCAGAATAATAAGTGAAGTCTAGGTGGATTCTTCCTTGGGTATTGCCTTTATAATTGGTTTATTCGATTATTTTCTTCACTCTCTATCGCGTGCAGTAGTTAATTTGTTAGTTAATTTTAAATTAGAACAAACCCCTTATATTTTAGGCTAAATAATAGAAAGAAAGTTAATACTAGTACTTTTAGTCCTTGTGGATACGATATTCTGGACTCACCATAACTATATTACCATTCAATAGGTGTAACACCCCGAACCCGAGACCGATACCGGAGTCGAACACGAGGTGTTAACTGACTTTAACCCCTTACAAAATTTATTTTCCAGACACTGCCCAATCTGTGTACTAGTCGTTTTAAAAATCATATCTTGAGTTTCGTAACTCGAAAATCAGTTTCGTAATTTTTCCCCGAAACTAGACTCATGTGCCCATCTATGTATTCTTTTCTAGAATTTTTGGTCGGGCCAATTAGTACAGTTTATTAGTCAAAGTCTCCCAAGTTGCAGGGATCGACTACACTGACCTTTGCCCATTACGACTTGGATATCTCCCTACACGGGGCTTCAATACTGATGCCGTTTGTTTCCATGAAAACTAGACTCATAGGGGAATCTGTACATATATGGTACGACCCCTAATTATCTCTGGTTAATTTGTAATGAATTTCCAAAGTCGGAGCAGGGAATCCAGAAACCGTTCTGGCCCCGTCCCACTATAATCTGATTTTCTCTTAATATACTGCCCATATGATCTTTTCGTTACTTCCTCATGAAAGCAGACTCATCGAGCTTCGATTACATAATTTATTCATCAATTAATTCCACTCCTACTATTTTTAGTGATTTTTCAATCTCATGACACTGCTGCTGCCAGCATCTGTTACGAAAGTAACTGAGTCCATCTCATGCCTACCCTTGATCCAACTCAATCGAACATTCGTGCCATTTTCGCATGGCTTAAAGTTTACATGCCAAAATTCAAACACAACGTAATAGCTTATACATGCCAAAATGTTCTTCTAAGCCAACTAAGAAGAAAGTACCAAAACTTGCTATCCGGTGTGATGACTTCGATGACGGCCCGACCCCGCAAAAAAAAATAGATGAGTCCAAGCAACCTATAATGGGTGACAAGGAAACATCGAGTGAGTTTATAACTCAGTAAGTCATAAGCAATGCACTACCATCAATCAATAACAATATCACAAGAGGAAACAAAATGGAACGAGACAATTTACTCCATCCATACCGAACCATACCATAGTTCCTCCAACCTATCGATTCAATTTCATATCAATTCATGCATTCACAATCCATATACTCATCAATAGGACATTGAAGCATTTACATAAATCAATTTATTTTCGTTACAATCAAACGACTAAACGGCCTTTCACCCATCCTACGATAAATTTTATGTACGTGACTTCAAGTATAGTTGTCACATGGGTTCAACTTACCGAGCTCAACACCAAGTATAAGCATAGCACCTATTAGCCATGTACTCAAGACACTTACCCGATCCGCTGTCCGCGATCGACTCAATAGTGTCGCACACATAGTGTCCATAATGATTCACGAATGTATATTGAGCCCGCACACTCAGTGCTACATAATCAACTCGTACACTTAGTGCTACGTAATCAAATCGCACACTTAGTGCTACATAGTCAAACTCGCACACTTAGTGCCGCATGGTCAATTCGCACACTTAGTGCATCATATTCATTTCGCACACTTAGTGCAACATAGTCAAATCGCACACTTAGTGCTGTACAATTTAATCCCGCGCACTTAGCGCCAATCTCATGGTCATAAATGGTTATACCCGCACGTTTAGTGCCGAGATCAACAACTCAGTACATCTTACCTCTTTTCTTTTCATTCAACAATTTCATCATCACATACGTACATGCATATATATATATTTATTCATTCCATTCAGCATCAATACATAAACATCATGACCATTTGAAATAATACCAACTACATGCTTAATGACTTACCTCGTGTTGGGTAAGACGGTTCCAACTCGGCTACTCGATAACCTTTTCTTTGCCTTTGCTCGATTCACCTCCTTTAACTCCTTGAGCTAAATCAATAATTTAACTAGTTTAACCACCTTGCTAAATATTTACAATCCAATTTCACATGTATATGTATGTTAGTATATTCGGCTAATAACCTCATGCAACTACCAAAGCCGAATCAACTAAATATACTTATGATTATATATATATCATCATCGAAATCACCTAAGCTTAGACATCAATTTTTTTATTCCAAGCAAGTTGCCGAATGCAACCTTACTAAATTTTCATGGATTCAAGTCATGGATTCAATATACCATTACCATGAAATCAACAACCAAAAATTCATAGACAATTTAGGAAAATCACATTACAAATCTCATATTCAAGCAAAGACCATGGCCGAAATGCACATATGACCACATAACAAAAATATTGAACCTTTGGTTGCCTAATTAGCTTAACATCCATCAAATTTTAAATCAAGAAACTCACCTCATCTATAATCAACCCTCAATACCCTAAAGCATCAAAAACGACATCAAAGAAATACAACCATCCATGGCCGAATGTCATAGCCGAATTGTTTTAACCATGAGTAACATAACAAGCATAGATCGTGTTTATGGATATACCATGGCCGATTCAAGCTAATCACCTCCAAAATCATCAACCATTTTCAATGCATATAACATATATAAACATGAATAAGTTTCATATAATCTCTTAACACATTAATTTCTTTCATCAACAACCTTTTGTTTCTTTATCCATCAAAACTTAAAGGTAAGAAAAAATCAAGTTCTTCTCACACATACCATAACCGAAAGCTCCATCCAACACTCTAAATTCGAAATTTTAGTATGGCTAGGTAAGAAAAACGTGATGATTAACCCAAACAACTATTATTTCAAAAGAAAAATTAACAAAATTTACTAACCTCCTCTTCATTCAAAAGGCCGAATGCCTTTGCTCCCCCCTCCTTTTTCTTCTTCTTGTACGGCTAAGAAGAACAAGGTAATGACCCCCTTTTGTTTTTTTGTTACTTCTTTTATTATCCTTAGTATTTCTTTTTATTATTTCCTTTCCTTTACATAAAATAATGACCACTTCATGGAAACTTACCACCTATTCTAATATATGCTCCATCATGGCCGGCCACTATGTATAAAAGAAGGGGTATTTGACATGCAAAGCCATTATTCTCACCACATGCTTTAATAGGTCCTTGTAATTTAACCAATCACATTTCCAGATTTTCTCACATAGGTCCTATTTACTAAAATTCACCTTCAATTAGAAAAAATTCAAACATGGAATTTTCACACATGCATATATACATATAATAAGCATCAAATATGACAGCTAATTATTTTTATGACGCGGTTTAGCGGTCCCGAAACCACTTCCCGACTAGGGTAAATTTTGGGGTGTCACAACTCTCCCCCACTTAAGAAATTTTCGTCCCCGAAAAGCTTACCGGTAAATAGGTTTGGGTATCGTTCTTTCATCGAACTCTCGGTTTCCCAAGTAGCTTCCTCAATCCCGTGTTTGAGCCATAACACCTTTACTAACGGAACCTTTTTGTTCCGCAACTCCTTCACTTCACGAGCTAGGATACACATCGGCTCTTCTTCATAACTCATATCGGCTCGAATTTCAACCTCCGACAGACTAATTATGTGTGAAGGATCAGATCTATAGCGTCGAAGCATCGAAACATGAAAGACATCGTGTATCCTTTCAAGTTCAGGGGGCAAAATCAATCTATATGCAACCGGACCAACTCGTTCGGAGATTTCGTACGGCCCAATGAATCTCGGGCTCAACTTGCCTTTACGGCCAAATCTGAGTACCTTTTTCCAAGGCGAAACTTTGAGGAACACTTTATCTCCCACCTGATATTCAATGTCCTTCCGTTTCAGATCCGCATACGATTTTTGACGATCTGTGGCTACCTTCAGACTTTCACGGATTACCTTTACTTTCTGTTCGGCATCTTTAATCAAATCAACTCCGAAAATTTTACTTTCACCGAGCTCGGTCCAAAACAATGGCGTACGGCATTTACGACCGTACAAAGCCTCGTAAGGTGCCATCTTAATACTTGATTGGAAACTATTGTTATAAGCGAATTCGATCAAGGGTAAATACCGTTCCCATGAACCACTAAACTCGAGGATGCAACATCTCAACATATCCTCAAGTATCTGAATTATCCGCTCGGATTGACCATCGGTTTGGGGATGAAAAGCGGTGCTAAAATGCAGCTTGGTACCCAAAGCTTCTTGCAATTTCTTCCAAAATCGTGAGGTGAATCTCGGATCTCTATCCGACACGATAGAAATAGGTACCCCGTGTAATCTCACAATCTGAGAAACGTACAATTCAGCTAGTCTATCCAATGAAAAATCCGTACGCACGGGAATAAAGTGAGCCGACTTAGTCAGTCTATCAACAACAACCCAAATCGTATCCTTCTTACTTGCTGACAATGGCAGCCCGGACACAAAGTCCATTGTGACTCGATCCCATTTCCACTCGGGTATCATGATCGGCTGAAGTAACCCTGAAGGCACTTGATGTTCCGCTTTCACTTGTTGACATATTAAACATCTCGAAACAAAGTCGGAGATGTCTCGTTTCATACCATGCCACCAAAACCGACGTTTCAAGTCGTTGTACATTTTCGTACTCCCCGGGTGAATTGGCATTCGGCTACAATGGGCTTCGTTCAGAATCATCGGAATGAGTTTTGAATTCCTTGGAACACACAAACGACTTCTAAACCTCAAACAACCATCATCATCAATCTGAAGCTCCGATTCCTTGTTCGGAACACACTCAGCTCGTTTTGCAACCAATTCCTCATCGACTTTCTGAGCTTCACGAATTTGATGAGTCAATAATGGTTTGGCTTTTAATTCAGCTACTAACACATTGTCAGGTAGAACAGACAAGTGTACATTCATCGCTCGCAAAGCAAACAGTGATTTCCGGCTTAAGGCGTCTGCAACCACATTAGCCTTTCCCGGGTGGTAATCAATGACAAGCTCGTAATCTTTCAACAACTCAAGCCAACGTCTTTGTCGCAGATTCAAGTCTCGTTGAGTCATCAAATATTTGAGACTTTTGTGATCCAAAAAAACATGGCACTTCTCGCCAAACAAATAATGTCGCCATATTTTCAATGCAAACACAATGGCGGCTAGTTCGAGATCATGGGTCGGATAATTTCTCTCGTGTGGCTTCAATTGTCTCGACGCATAGGCCACAACTCGACCTTCTTGCATCAATACGCAACCCAACCCAAGTAGGGATGCGTCACTATAAATGACAAACTCTTTACCCGATTCGGGTTGCACCAAAATTGGAGCTTCAGTCAGATGAGTTTTCAGTTGATCGAAGGTTTTCTGACATTTCTCCGTCCATTCGAACTTAACATCCTTCTGAAGTAGCTTCGTCATTGGTGTGGCTATCATCGAGAAACCTTTGACAAATCGTCGGTAATAACCGGCGAGCCCTAGAAAGCTCCGGACTTCGGTAACATTTCTCGGAGGCTTCCAGTTAAGTATGGCTGAAATTTTGCTCGGGTCAACTCGAATACCCGATGCGGATACCACATGACCCAAGAAGCTAACCTCTCTTAACCAGAACTCACACTTACTGAACTTAGCATATAACTGCTTATCCCGCAAAATTTGCAACACTTGCCTCAGATGCTCAGCATGTTCGGTCTCATCTCTTGAATAGACCAAGATGTCATCAATAAACACAACTACGAACCGATCCAAATACGGCCTGAAGATCCGATTCATCAAATCCATAAACACCGCAGGGGCATTAGTGAGCCCAAACGGCATCACTAAGAACTCGTAGTGACCGTACCTCGTTCTGAAAGCAGTTTTGGGTACATCCGAATCTCGAATCCGCAACTGATAATAACCCGATCTCAAATCTATCTTTGAAAACACCGATGCTCCCTTTAATTGATCGAACAGATCATCAATACGCGGTAACGGATACTTATTCTTTATCGTCACTTTATTCAGTTGACGATAATCAATGCACAACCTCATGGTTCCGTCCTTCTTTTTCACGAACAATACTGGTGCACCCCAAGGTGAGAAACTCGGTCGAGCGAAACCTCTATCCGTTAATTCTTGCAACTGAGCTTTCAACTCTTTTAACTCGGTTAGTGCCATACGATACGGAGCGATCGAAATTGGCGTAGTTCCAGGTACAAGCTCAATACCAAACTCTACCTCCCGAACAGGTGGCAAACCCGGTAACTCTTCAGGAAAAACATCCGGGTATTCACAAACCACCGGCACCGATTCGGGTTTCTTTTCTAACTCCTTGTCATCAAGTACAAACGCGAGGTATGCTTCGCACCCTTTCCTTACATATTTCTGGGCCAACATCGCTGATATTACAGCTGGCAACCCCCTTAAGTCTGCCGACTCAACTCGGATTATTTCGTTATTTGCGCACCTCAAATCGATAGTCTTGCTTTTGCAATTCACAACCGCATCATGCGCGGTTAACCAATCCAAACCAAGAATAACATCAAACTCGTCGAACGGCAAAAGCATCAAATCGGCCGAAAAACAGGATTCTCGGATTATTAGAGGGCATCTCTTACACACTTTATCAACAAGTACGCATTGACCCAAAGGGTTTGATACTCGAATTACGAGCTCAGTAGACTCAACAGGTAGAGTCTTACTGGTTGCTAGGGTTTCGCATACATATGAATGAGTAGAACCAGGGTCAATCAATGCAATCACATTAGTATTAAAGAGAGTGAAGGTACCAGTGATGACGTCGGGGGAGGATGCCTCCTCTCGTGCGCGAATGGCATATGCTCTAGCAGGAGTACGGTTCTCGGCTCGATCGGCCGTATCAGAGGCTCCCCTCTGACTACCACCCCTGCCTCCTAAAATTCTCGGTGGTCTACCTCTAGATGTCACTCCACTAGGTCTTGCACCTTGAATCTTATTCTTCTCATCCAGCTCCGTGCAATCTCTAATGAAGTGGTCCTTCGAACCGCATCCGTAACAGGCCCTGCTAGTAGACTTGCCCCAACATTCACCTAGGTGTCGTCTTCCACATTGGGGACATTCAGGTTTCTCGTGACGATTATTGCCCACACTAGCTACCGAAGTAGCTCGGGAGCCCATCGATGGTCTTGCCCTGATGGAAATTCCCGCAGTCGCCCTCGACTTATTAATGTCCTCCCTGAACTTCTTTACAGCTGAGAACGGAGCTTTACCCGTCGATCTTTTACGATAATCTCTAGCTTCAAATTCAGCCTTCCTCTTCTCCTTTCCAAGTTCTTCCGCCTTGCAGGCTCGTTCGACTAGTGTTACGAATTCTTTTATTTCCAAAATACCCATTAGTAGCTTTAAATCTTCATTCAATCCTTCCTCGAATCTTTTGCACATAGCAACCTCATCAGCTACACACTCCCGGCATACCTACTAAGTCTTACGAATTCATGTTCGTATTCAGATACAGTCATACGGCCTTGCTTGAGTTCCAAGAACTCCTTACGCTTCTGATCAATGAACCGTTGGCTAATAAATTTCTTCCGGAATTCCGTTTGAAAGAAGTCCCAAGTTACACGCTCGTTCGGGACTATGGAAATCAAGGTCCTCCACCAATAGTAGGTTGAGTCTCGCAACAAAGATACAGCACATTTTAGACATTCATCGGGTGTGCATGACAATTCATCGAACACCCGAATGGTGTTATCAAGCCAGAACTCGGCCATTTCGGCATCATCAGTTACTACGGCCTTGAACTCCTCGGCCCCACGCTTCCTAATCAAGTCTACAGGTGGCTTACTCAGCCTCACAGGATCAGCGACTGATGGCATTACAGGCTCTTGGGGTGGATTATTCAAATTTGGGAATTGTTGGACAGCCGGGTTGGTTCGGGCATATTGCGCGACCCACTCATTCATCATGGTAAAGAAGGCTTGTTTAGCCCCCTCACCTTGATTATTCGCAGATGACTGAGGTTCAACAGGCGGCGTCCCTTGTGCAGGAGCAGCCGCTACGCTCTCAACGTCATCCGCTAGGGTTCTTTCTTCACCGGGATCCATTTACTAATCAAAACAAAAACATTTCAACCGTCAGAAGTCATCACCCTTTTAAACATTAACATTATGGCATGTATAGCTAGACTCATACGTGCTATGGTAGTCCTAGAACCGACTAAACCATAGCTCTGATACCAATAAAATGTAACACCCCGAACCCGAGACTGATACCGGAGTCGAACACGAGGTGTTAACTAACTTTAACCCCTTACAAAATTTATTTTCCAGACACTGCCCAATCTGTGTACTAGTCGTTTTAAAAATCATATCTTGAGTTTCGTAACTCGAAAATCAGTTTTGTAATTTTCCCCGAAACTAGACTCATGTTCCCATCTATGTATTTTTTTCTAGAATTTTTGGTTGGGCCAATTAGTACAGTTTATTAGTCAAAGTCTCCCAAGTTGCAGGGATCGACTACACTGACCTTTGCCCATTACGACTTGGATATCTCCCTACACGGGGCTTCAATACTGATGCCGTTTGTTTCTATGAAAACTAGACTCAGAGGGGAATCTGTACATATATGGTACGACCCCTAATTATCTCTGGTTAATTTGTAATGAATTTCCAAAGTCGGAGCAGGGAATCCAGAAACCGTTCTGGCCCCGTCCCACTATAATCTGATTTTCTCTTAATATACTGCCCATATGATCTTTTCGTTACTTCCTCATGAAAGCAGACTCATCGAGCTTCGATTACATAATTTATTCATCAATTAATTCCACTCCTACTATTTTAGTGATTTTCAATCTCATGACACTGCTGCTGCCAGCATCTGTTACGAAAGTAACTGAGTCCATCTCATGCCTACCCTTGATCCACTCAATCGAACATTCGTGCCATTTTCGCATGGCTTAAGTTTACATGCCAAAATTCAAACACAACGTAATAGCTTATACATGCCAAAATGTTCTTCTAAGCCAACTAAGAAGAAAGTACCAAAACTTGCTATCCGGTGTGATGACTTCGATGACGGCCCGACCCCGCAAAAAAAAATAGATGAGTCCAAGCAACCTATAATGGGTGACAAGGAAACATCGAGTGAGTTTATAACTCAGTAAGTCATAAGCAATGCACTACCATCAATCAATAACAATATCACAAGAGGAAACAAAATGGAACGAGACATTTACTCCATCCATACCGAACCATACCATAGTTCCTCCAACCTATCGATTCAATTTCATATCAATTCATGCATTCACAATCCATATACTCATCAATAGGACATTGAAGCATTTACATAAATCAATTTATTTTCGTTACAATCAAACGACTAAACGGCCTTTCACCCATCCTACGATAAATTTTATGTACGTGACTTCAAGTATAGTTGTCACATGGGTTCAACTTACCGAGCTCAACACCAAGTATAAGCATAGCACCTATTAGCCATGTACTCAAGACACTTACCCGATCCGCTGTCCGCGATCGACTCAATAGTGTCGCACACATAGTGTCCATAATGATTCACGAATGTATATTGAGCCCGCACACTCAGTGCTACATAATCAACTCGCACACTTAGTGCTACGTAATCAAATCGCACACTTAGTGCTACATAGTCAAACTCGCACACTTAGTGCCGCATGGTCAATTCGCACACTTAGTGCATCATATTCATTTCGCACACTTAGTGCAACATAGTCAAATCGCACACTTAGTGCTGTACAATTTAATCCCGCGCACTTAGCGCCAATCTCATGGTCATAAATGGTTATACCCGCACGTTTAGTGCCGAGATCAACAACTCAGTACATCTTACCTCTTTTCTTTTCATTCAACAATTTCATCATCACATACGTACATGCATATATATATATATTTATTCATTCCATTCAGCATCAATACATAAACATCATGACCATTTGAAATAATACCAACTACATGCTTAATGACTTACCTCGTGTTGGGTAAGACGGTTCCAACTCGGCTACTCGATAACCTTTTCTTTGCCTTTGCTCGATTCACCTCCTTTAACTCCTTGAGCTAAATCAATAATTTAACTAGTTTAACCACCTTGCTAAATATTTACAATCCAATTTCACATGTATATGTATGTTAGTATATTCGGCTAATAACCTCATGCAACTACCAAAGCCGAATCAACTAATATACTTATGATTATATATATATCATCATCGAAATCACCTAAGCTTAGACATCAATTTTTTTATTCCAAGCAAGTTGCCGAATGCAACCTTACTAAATTTTCATGGATTCAAGTCATGGATTCATATACCATTACCATGAAATCAACAACCAAAATTCATAGACAATTTAGAAATCACATTACAATTCATATTCA